>NC_141051.1:56699995-57159995 GCF_041138505.1 Cibotium barometz
GACCACCCCCTAAAGTTTGAGGGTACAGGCTTTGGCGGGACCTTAACAACAAATGCTTGGCAAAGTCCTTTGCCATTATGACAGCTTCTGCCATTGAGATTGGTTTGGCATTTTTCACTAAAGTATCCAATGGCTCGTTCATCCCTCGAATGAATCTAGCCATTAGTTGCTCTTCATCCAAAAGTGGAGAATATTTGAGAAGGGCAAATGCTTGATTGTATTCTTCAATTGTCTGGCTATCCTACTTCAACTCGAAGAATTCATTCATTTTGGTTTCTAGGAAGCCCGGAGGACAAAACCTCTTCCTGAGGTAAGCTTTAAGATCTGACTAGGTCTGGGTATTTCAGTCGTCGAGACGGTTTGTCTCGCAATGGTTCCTCCATGTGACCCTAGCCGTTTCCACAATTTCAATCTGGTGAGAGCCATATTGCTCCTCTCATTAGAACCAATTACATCAAAATACTCTTCCATTGCCTCGATCCATTTTTCCACTACTTCTCCTAACTGGTTCCCTTCACCCTTGAATGGACTAGGTTGGGATCCGTGCAGGGCTTTACGAATGTCCTGATCTAACTCTTCATCATCGGTAACGCGCCTCATGATTCTGACAAAATGAGATTTTTGTCAACTTAACTTTGTTATCAGATTTATGACTATTTAATTTTTGAGATTTTTTTGTTAAACAAATAAATATTCCATCATAATTCTTAAAAACAAGATTCACTTTGATAATTTTATTAACCAATATTCACAACCATGAAAACAATTTGGAATCTTTTGTAAAACATCATTTATTATCAAAAGATTTTTTTATATACATAAAGCGTCGCTGGCATCATTTCTTCTCCTGGTGGTGGGCGGTGGATAGTAAGAAAGTTACTGAGATGTAGAAGTAGCACCATGTGGTATATATGAAGCATGCCTTGGCAACCATTGGGGTTGTCCAGGCACCAAGGTTCCTCCAATGAAATTTGAGGATGCGTGCTTGCTTAAATAATTTTCTTGGATTCTTTACCTTGAAACCACCTGGAACCTAGCGCATAGCCCCCTCCCACTTGATCTTCAATACGTCTCACCTTGGGTTGAGGTTAGGGTCAGGTAACCAAGGGTCACACATGGAAATAGAGAGTCAAGAGTCACTTGAGGGCCAACTCTTGATTATATCACAACCAATCATTTTCTATGCTTGTACAGTGTTAGGGAAGCTTCTTGCATGCCTTAGACATGACACCAGTCTCTACAAAGAAATCCAATACTAGTTCCCCTTCAATTGTGAAAGTACCAACAAGGAACCACCTGCTAAAGTCAAGAAAAACTTAAGATCAACGTCTTACATTGTATCGAATCACTACCAATAAAAAATGCATAGTGTTTATTCTATACCTTGCAATCTCAACGGGTTGCTCAATTACATCCTGTAGTGGTGGATTATATGTCCCCGTAATATGAGTGGCATGTTGTTAAAACCCTAAAGATCTCTCTAGCTAATAACCATGCATAACATGCATGAACCATGCATATACTCATCCACCCAACCATCCCCGAGCCCAAGGGTGCACATATAAATACAATGAAGTATCACATATCTTACCTTGGTATCCCATACCGCCAAGAGCTATGACTTTGGGTCACTCAATTACATCCCGTAGTGGTGGATTATATGTCCCCCTAATATGAGTGGAATGTTGTTAAAACCCTAAAGATCTCTCTAGCTAATAACCATGCATAACATCCATGAACCATGCATATACTCATCCACCCAACCATCCCCGAGCCCAAGGGTGCACATATAAATACAATGAAGTATCACATATCTTACCTTGGTATCCCATACCACCAAGAGCTATGACTTCACTCCAACAGCACTTAGTTCCAGCTTGAAATGGCAAGAGAGTAGACACAATGCTCTACACAAGAGAACATCCCTTAAGAATGCCCCATGCCCCTATTATATAGAGGGCCCTCAAGTGACTCTTGACTCTCCATTTTCATGTGTGACCCTTGGTTGCCTGACCCTAACCTCTACCCAAGGTTAAACTTATTGAAGATCAAGGGGGGGGAGGGGGCTTGCAAAAAGCCCCCCTGCCCCCCCTCCACCGTAGTGTGCACGTTTGAGAGATAGAGGAGAGAGGAGTAAAGCTCACTCCCCCACTTCATCCTCCATCTCCACTCTCTCTTCCTTCCACCCTTCTTCTCCACTCTACATTCTGTGTGTGATTAAAGTGTTTAATCATAATTAGATTTGTTAATCATGATTAAAGCTTAATCATGTTTAATATCAAACCCATCTAAGAGGGTTTTACACTAGGGAGAAGAATATAAAGGAGATTTCGAATTTGGGAGATGGAAAAAAATGCCAAGCACACGGAAGAGAACCCAATGCACCAACATGTTGTCCTCTACTACATTTCAGCAAAAAATCAGTAGAGATTTGATATCATGCCCACGGGAAACCTGTAAAAAATGCATTAAAAATATTTTTTTAAACCAAAAAATGCTCAAACAATGTCCTGAAATTAGAAAAAAAATTCTAAATTTATTTGAGATGTAGGGAAATCCTTTTTTAGCAAAATATCCACATTACCATGTGTGGTATTTTGGTTTAAAAAATCCATAAATGCTTATTTTAACCATAAAAATAAAGAAAAATAGCATTTCGACTCACAAAATCTCCCCACAACGTCTATACGTCATCCAAAATGAGAGAGACCTCATTCCAACGGCCATATTGACATTTCCAATGCGTAGAACACCAAAACAAACCAAAAAATAACTTTTTTTTTGGCTTAGTAAATGTTTAAAGTTTACTTTAAAAATGCTAAAAATTTTGGAATAATGAGAGAAAAAAAGAAGAGAAAAACATCACAAATTAACTAGAGACCACTCTGATACCACTATTAAAATCCTAAAGATCTCTCTAGCCAATAACCATGCATAATATCCATGAACCAGACATATATTCATCCACCCAACCACCCCCGAGCCCAAGGGTGCACATATAAATACAATGAAGTATCACATATCTTACCTTAGTGTCCCATACCACCAAGAGATATGACTTCACTCCAGTAGCACTTAGCTCTAGCTTGAAGTATCAAGAGAGTAGACACAATGCTCTACACAAGAGAACATCCCTTGAGAATGCCCCATGCCCCTATTATATAAGAGGGCCCTCAAGTGACTCTTGACTTTCCATTTCCATGTGTGACCCTTGGTTTCCTGATCCTAACCTCAACCCAAGGTTAGACCTAACCCTTGCCCCACTAGAGCATGTTCCCATGCTTCCATGTTCAAATGCCTAGGGTGGGTTAGCCTCCTAGTATATGCACATATAATGTGCATATAACACATGCCTTCCTTTTAGGCAGAGTGACTCACTTAGGAGGTCATTGTAGTGTGTCAACCGAGAGGTTGTAGCAGATGCATCCTTATTGTTCACCCTCATATATGTTGGAGATCGGATGCTTGGTGGGTGTCGAGCAAACACCCCAACAATCAACATTATTACCTCCACACTCATGACATACACCTCGTTTGTTTGAATATTAATTTAGAGTTTTCTTTTAATTTCCCAATACTAGAAGAAAATAAAGTGGTGGTTCATACCTCTTCAAAATCTATCTCATCCAGAGAGCGACGTTATCTCTCTTATAACTCAAGATATAAAGTGTGTTGTAGAGCAAGATCATGTGCTCTGGCTATCTCCACTATATCACCAAAATGATCACCGATGCAAGTGCTTACAAAGGTTCCATCCTCTCTTAAGAACTCATTGGCAAGAACACATGCAACCTCAGCAAGCTCTTTATTCTAAATGTTCCAGTGAGGGACTAGCGGAGTGTCCTTGTCTATAGGCAACCCTATGGGAAAATCTGCCCACACCATTGAACATCCTCCCAAAGATGAGGGCTGGCTTCCTATATTTCTAGACTTGT
Organism: Cibotium barometz; assembly: GCF_041138505.1. NCBI lineage: Eukaryota > Viridiplantae > Streptophyta > Polypodiopsida > Cyatheales > Cibotiaceae > Cibotium > Cibotium barometz. Next base: position 56,703,931 of record NC_141051.1, read on the forward strand.
TCAAGCCACCAATAAACTTTACCAGCCTATTGTAATGCTTGGGAGCCAAGTTTATATTAGAACCCTGTTGGAACTACAGATACTTATGTTCAAAATACAAGTTGGGGTTTTTATGCACTTACTGTGAGATGTTTCTCCCAATTATATTGTCGGCTATATCAATGATGTTTCCCAAAATAGCCATGTGCTTTGGTGATATATTTTGAAACACTTGTATACAAAAAAACCAAACATGGTTACACAATTAAGCATAGGATTTATAGGAAATGATTAGAACAACTATAAAAGAAGGTCAGTGTCCATTACTACTTGGACTGCCTGGAGTATTTGTGTCATTGTCTTTGTCCTCCTCCACCTCCTCATCTTTCGTGTGATTGTCCTCCTCTGAATCATCATCATCCTCCTCATCTTGGCTTATAACCTTTCTTTTCTTTGTGACTTTCTTCCTTTTTTGGGACTAATTCTTTCCACATTTGACTTGCCATCCTTTTTTTTGGTGCCAAGATTAGTTGCACCTTTGCCTCTCCCACTTGCATCTTTTGTTGCAACATTTGTGGTTACACCTTTCTTGCCATGGCATGTAGATTTATTGGATCCCATAGCTCCATACCACTTAGGTTGATTTAGATCTTCTTCACAAAATTACATCAAAAAATTGGTTAACATGGATCAAGGCATGCAATATATCACATGGAGCAAGGTATGGATAATACTTTTCCACAAGGCCTCCTTGTCAAGGGGGGTCTGTCCCATTGGCATAATCTAACCACCATGGGAACAAACTCTAGACCTCTTTTCTGACAAGTTCTTCTATCCATATTTCTAGATATACGCCTTATTCTCAACCTCACTCAACACACACTCATCTATGGGATGACGAAGCTCGGGGAAAGAAACTATGTCTCTCATCAAAACCCACCACCTGGCAATAAATAAGATAATTCAAAAGTTGTCTTATCAACATACCTATACCTAGTATACAAGCGCATGGAATGAAATTTATTTTGTTCTAAGCATACCTATATATAGCATGTATTGTTATACATATGAGGTGTGGCTAAGCTGATACTATTACCAAAGACCACATTGCTCTTTGCCACAATATAAATGTGGTGTCAAAGTGTTTTGCTTTGCAATCGCTCAAATAATATTTCAAAGACATTATTCCCTTTGATTCTCCTTTCACGTGAACCTCCTGTAAGATTGACTTCTCTTTTTCTATTTTGCACTTCATATCAAGTGATGTGGTTATTAAGTGATGCCAATACATGTACTTGTTAAAGAACATATGGAATGCAAGTTCTCTGCATGGTACCCATGCAGACGCCATGGCATTCTCTCCTTTAGCAATAGTTTGAACCAACTTGCTCTTTCTACAAAAACAGAGAAGCCATGCATTACACTTTCAAACCAACTTGCATTTTTTGCACAGCATATGAAACTTATTTGGAGGCAAGCTCAAGCTGGAGTGGGCAATGAGTTGCAACTTCTCGGTTATGAGTTGTTTTTGCTTCTCATGCCAATCCTCATACTTAAATACCACATCAAAGAAATCCTTTCCATTTTCAAGATTTGCAATGGCTGCGAATGTGTACCCCTTTTTTGTGAAAATCATCTTTGTTTCCTTCAAGTAGTTATGGTACACCTCCTCCTCATCTTCTATGTGTTCCCCTTCCTTATAGCAATCCCCTCATTTTCTGAAACAATACAAAAAAAAGACATCAAGATGCCCTTTTGTACACAAACAAAAACTAACCATGGTTAAATATAACCCAACCCGAAACCTAACCTAACCACTCCAGTTATTCATGTACATCATATGCAACTAGATCACATAGAGTGGAAGTAATAGTGGCGGAGGGTCATTCATAAGCTCAAATGTAGGTACCAACTACAAGGAGATATAGAGATGCCTAATGTTTTAAAACCCCACACACAATAATAATATCAAGTATAATAGCAACAATTGAATTTAAAGCTACCATTGTGGTTTTAAAAAAACAGCCCTCTCAATCACAAGTAGAGTCTAGCATGTTTAATATGGAGAACATAGTGTAGCTTCCAAATATCTCTTCGATCAAAGAACAAGAAATTACAACATAAAATCAAGGAAAATCTAGCACCACCAAGATAGAAACCTCCAAGCTTATGAAAGAAGTATATGCCTATGCCCAAAAGATGTATATGCCTATGCCTATGCCTATGAAAGAAGTATATGCCTATGCCCAAAAGATGAGACATGTACGAGCCATTTGAGGTGTAAACGCTAGATTTTAATTTTCCATTGGATTCTTTTGCAAAAGAAATGCCATTGGGAATTTTTTGGACCCAAAAAGGGCTTCTTGAGGATTCCTAATTTTAAGGGATCAGAGCTTAAAAGGTTGGACTTAAGGGAGACAAAGGCTATAATGACCCCTATTTTTTGCCTTGCCACATCAGCCATACCCCCTAGTATCACTTTTTAAAGGGAATATTGTAACATACCCATCTTCACTAATAAAGAAATGTCCATGTAATTATGAGTTTTTATGGTATAAAAATCAATGATTTTATTATTTGAGTCATTTCTACTTAGAATCTTCAAATTCTGAGCCCAAATTGGGAATCTACGTGCGATTTTACCCTATTATAGGATTTTACAGCATCCAAAACGGACACCGGATCAAGCCTATACGTAAATTTCAGTCATTTTAGTTAAAAAACAGCGACCTTTAAACCTTAATAAATGCATGACCGGGCGTCCGATTGACGAACGGTCTGAACCACTATGACCAGGAGAACCTCCCGGACAAAAAAAAAAATTCGCCCCTCGGGGCGGTCCGGCACGCAAATTGAGGCGGACGCCCCAAATTTGAGTATCCCGTCCCAAAATTTGGGCCGTACACACTAACCAGGGTGCCCGTACGATGGCTGCCCAAGAACCAAAGGATGGCCGCCCACTGTATGGTCCACACGTACCCTTACATGGACACCCATGCTGCCCCAGACCAGATAAGGTACATGCGTACCACTCCTTTCTCGGACAACCGACACCGTACCTTTCCCCTAGACCCATGCAGGCCACTGATCCATAGCCTTTGAAGGTACACCGTCCTTTCATCCTTGCTTTGTGCAGCGCCTGTACCCATACCCCTCAGCTATATAAACCCCCGGGGTGCTCCATAGGCAGCACGCATTTCTATGTAACGTATGCCTTGTTGTACCGCCGTCCGTACCGCCATTCGTCCCTGTGTAGCGTACTTGCTGCAGTACAGCCGCCCTTGCAGCCACCCCTCTCACACCCCCTCATTTACCTCTTTTCAGATAAGCCAATTTTCCTCCATCCCCCTCTTGGTAGGAGCCAGTGTCCTTAACTCTTCTCCCCCCCGTGTGAAGAGACTTACAGTAGCCCCTCATAGTTTCCAGTAGCCCCTCACAGCCCTCTCCACGTTTTTAGCCTTAAGGACATCTCACAATCCCCCCCATTTGCATAGACTTTAATAAGGGTTTTTTGCCTTAAGTAAGGGTTCGTGCGTCATACTCTTTTGCTCATACGATGAGCAAACGAGCTAAGAATTCAGATCCGACTGAAGCGTTTCGATCAAAGTAGCGAGATCTACAAGGGACGCCTAAGATGGCCTCTTCTCGGAGACGTCAAAATATCGCCTCAAGAGGAGCACGTAACAACGAGATGGGGGAAGATGCCCTCAACGCGGCTCTAGCCCTCCCTTTTCAAGCTCCTCAAGGAAATGGTGGCCAGGTTAGCTTGGTTAATTTTTAAAAAAAAAGAGATTTTCCTTAAATTAGTGTTAATGAATGGTATCTTTTCCTTTTAAAATGACGACATAAAAATTGTATGAAGTTGCGAATTATGTGATGCTTTATTCGATAAATTGCATTGAAATTGTTATCTTCACGAATTGTGAATGCTCTAATTAAATAAATTGCTTTGAAGTTGTTATCTTTAGAATTCAAGATTTTTTTTGGCTTCAACGCTAACTCCGTTACGTGCTTGTGTAGCCGGGCGGTGTCGTTAGCAAAGCCCGAGAATGACCCAAGGTATCCCTCATAGCTTTGGGAGAATAAGGATCGCCGATTGAGGCGAGAGATTATAAGACTGCCTAGTTCTGAGGGCCCAGGCTAGTGCGGTAAATAAGCCCACCCTAGTGTGCAGACATCGCTCTGAGGGGCGGGAGGATCGAGCGATGGAGCCTGAGAGGGCTACAGGCCAACTTGAGTCCTCGCTAGCGGCCCGACGATGAGGTGTATGGTCCCGTAGGGTTTTGCCTAGCATGTAGAGGCTGGAAGGCTGAATTCTAGATCATCGGTAGAATAAAGGAAAAGAATAAGAGAGCCAGTTTGGCTTATATGGAATTGACTCATGTATAAACTTTTTATATAAATATATCTTGTGTTTGGCATGATTGCATTGTATAAAAAGGTTGTTTTAACAAACCTTGTGAAAAGGGCCTTAATTACGGAATATGTTTATTTATGTCAAATAGTGTGGTAGGATTAATTAGAAAACAAATTGATGCGTGAGTAGGGTGGAAAGTGGGAGGATGGAATGCCCCGACGGCACCATCCTACGGACGGGTGGACCTGATTAGTCGGGTAGCATTCCAACAGATTAAGTGAAAGCCCTATGCTAGATAATTAGGTTCTTGGGCAACTCTATTCTAGAAGACTAGGCCAGCGGGGCTGTGCCTTGCATAAGATGAGGAAAAAAGCGTTGTCTCTAGAAATCAAGTCTAGTAGTTGCCCAATTTATGATCAGTTGTCCTATGGGTGATTTGATGTTTAGAAAATCACGCTCCCCCTGCGAGATAGAACTAGGTCATACCTATGAATCGTATCCTTGAATCTCTACAGGGTCAAGGTGTCAATGAATAGGAAATTTTTCCCAAAATAAGACTTAGTGGACTATCTTAAGTGTTTCTCCCATTTTAGAAGAGAGGAACCTTACAATTGGTATCAGAGCGAGTTTAGCTCCTAGGAATTGCCATTTAAGGACCTGTTTTGTAATAAATGTTTTACCTAACATAATGCTAACTAGTAAAAACATCCTGCTAAAACAAATAAGTTGAATTGATGTTTGAATGATTGTAGGAAGAGAAAGATGCCTATTCCAAGTTTCTAGTTTTCCAATGCATCTTCGAGACTGCTAGTCACTACTTGAATTTCGAGTTCCGCGACACCATGGTGCAAATATATTAGAGAAGATATCCCTCCCTCATTTCTCTCGTATTCAAAGAGGATGGGGTAGAGATTTCTGGAGTCGTGGGCTGAGATACTTCTTCATCTGAGCAGATCAAATTGGGAACCTCACCACCGACCTTAAGCGGATTCGTTGGATTGAGAAACTGAAGATGATCCGCTTATTTTGGTTCGTCGGTACCCCCAGGGCCGACACCGCTGTGACTATAGATGGGGTTTGCATACCTCAGGATCACTGGTGACAAAGTGATGTAGGACTTACCTGCTGATAGAGTAGCAGTGTTGGGATCTACCCCAATCCAGAGTTTACCACCCTTACCATCAGTTTTTAGAGTCTTAGAAACTACAGTGGAACCCCCATATTTCACCTATGTGGACCGCTCTACCCTTATGTCATAGTCAAGCCTAGGAATTTCCCTGGATGTCAAATAAGACTAATTATATTAGTCTCAGATCTTTGTAATAAAACTTGTCCTTGTAAATATTTAAAAATAAAATAATTTCAATGTTTTACTCTCCAAAAATAAGCACTGTGCAAATATGAATCTTGTAATCTTAAAATTGTTTTTACAATGATGGCGAGGACGACCATCCTCCACTTCCCAATGCGCTTTACACCGATACCCAGGAGAAGAAGCTCTTGCTCAAGCAAATGCAACCTCCCTCCTTTAAAGGAGAAGGTTCAAAGGCTGAGAAGGATGCTGAAGTCTGGATTGAGGTGATGGACGATTATTTCTCTTCTGCCGATACTGGAGTAGCAAATCAGTCTATGCTCGCACGGTTTCGCCTCATCGGAGATGCTAAACTCTGGTGGAAACAGTGGTGCCGTGACAAGGAAGTCACCGAGCATTCTCAAACGTGGGAAGACATCAAGCAGGCAGTGAAGGAAAGATACCTTCCTCCATCCCATGAATCCATAAAGATGAATGAGTTTTTTAGTCTTAGGCAGTGCAGCTTAACTCTTGAGGACTACTATTCCAAATTTATCACCCTTCGGAAGTATGCCCCAGCTATGACTACTTCCCAGCAAGTGGCTCGTTTCTGCCAAGGGCTAAATGAACCCCTAGATTCCCGCCCTGAAGCAATGAGGCCAAGCACATTGCAGGATGCTCTCATACGAGCAAAGCGCCTTGTGAAAGAAATGAAGGCTTACAAACCGTAGAATCAAAAGAGATCTTACCCTGAGGCAAATCTTAAAGATCTATTGAGATATCGAGCTCATCCAGTGAGGCGGTGGACACTGATGACTGGGGGATAGGCCCCACACTTACACCATTGGCATGGTTGGTGAGATCTTGGGTGATATGCGGCCAGTGGGATGACAGGTTGTGTGATAGCCATTCTAGAGACTGGCATAGTTATAGCACCAGCTCATTTAGTCGGGTTCACACTATAGAGAACCCGTGTATGTATTGGTTGAGTACCTTTCATATTATGTGTACTCTTATCTTGTATATGGTGTGTTGAGTGAAGAAGAAGAAGATTTTCAGCCTCTCACCTTGTGTATTCTCTATTAGGGTTTTGTATATGTTGAGTGTTGAGTGAAGAAGAAGAAGATTTTCAGCCTCTCACCTTGTGTGTTCTCTATTAGGGTTTTGTGAGTGTGTGTGTGTGCTTGCAAGAGCTCAAGCTCTCTTCCCCCTGCATCTTTTCATGGTATCAGAGCCTGGTTCCTGTTAAGGGCTGAGCTGCAAGCAAGAGAACCACAGGAAGCGGTATGAGGGTAAGAGCTTCAACTACTCTTCCCTATTTGTGTTGGCGACTACACCCTTGTCGGGAGCTCTACGGGAGGCACCGGCAAATGATCTCTAATTGAGGAGCTTTCTTCAGTCCTATCGGGCATGGACTGAGATTTTTGGGCTGAAAACGCGTTTCGGGCGCGTCTGGACCTCCGTTTTTCAAAAAGCAGGCGATTTCGAGCACTGCGGGTAAGTCATCGATTCTCTGCAGAACTCTGTTTTAAGAACTGCAGGAAGACAGATTGGCTATGCAGACACTGTGTGTGCTGCAAGGAGGTCAATAGTTGCCATTGGGTGTATGTATGCACATTGAGGTCATTGGTTGTGACATTTGAGTCTACTATAGTACCTCTGTAGAAAATACAGCAATTTGTGCAGGACAAACCAGAGTGCAGTTTCTGGTAAAATTGTGTGTTTGGTAAGATGTCTAATGATGGCATAACACAGATTGTGGCTGAGAAGCTGGATAAGAATAACTTCCATGCTTGGAGGTTCAGATTGACGAATTTCTTGATGGGAAAAGGCTATTGGGACTACATAGAAGGTGAGCATGAAGAGGCACCGGAGATACCGGATATAAATCTGACTGCTGTCTGCAGATGTGAAAGAGTTTAAAGACTGGAACCAAGGAGCCAGGAAGGTTATGTATTGGCTATCCATTAGTATATAGGACACCATGATTGGGCACATTCAGGATGCCAAGTCCCCCAAGGAGGCGTGGGACACCTTGGTAAAGCTCTATGAAACAAATACCAAGGCACGTAAGATACAGTTGAAGAATGAACGTCATACTGTGGAGAAAAAGAGCATGTCTGTGAATGACTATGCGCTGAAGATAAAGGGTATTGTGGAATCCCTTGCATCTATTGGTGTGTCAGTAGATGATGATGACAAGGTGGAAGTCTGTCTACGTGGTCTCGGGCCACAATACAAGGCGTTCAAGACGTCCATTCAGACTCGGGAAAACATTCCCAACTTTACAGATTTGGTGTCTATGCTGATTATCGAAGAGAAGAGCTTGGGTGAAGACCAACAGTCTTCACAAAGCAAAAACAGTTCAGAGAAACAGGCCTTCTACACGAATTCAAGAAGAGGACGAGGTAGAGGAGGCTATGGACGCGGTCAAGGAGGTGGCCGAACAGGTAATCAGAATTATGGTCAGCAGCAACAACAACAACAGTCCCAGAATCAACAACAACAACAACAACACGCAGGTGGAAGAGGCAAATTCAGAGGCAAGGGGAGTCAAAGAGGCCGTGGAAATTGACAAAGGCAATATAATGATGCACGTGAATGCTATTATTGTGGTAAGCCTAGACATGTGCAGGCAGAATGTTATAAGAAGCAGGCTGACATGCAAAATGGGAAAGTGCAGCAAAACAACTATGCATCCTCAAGCAGAAATAATGAGGATAATGAAAGGTTGTTTGTTATGCAGCATGTCGTGAATGCCATGTCTAAAAATGTTGATGCACCACAAAAAGATAATGTATGGTATGTGGATTCAGGTGCTTCGAACCACATGACAAGTCATGGGGAGTGGTTCAAGGAGATGATAAAACCAGAAAGACCAGGTTTTGTGGAAACAGGGGATGACACTGCTCATCCAATTGCCCACGTTGGAGATGTGCCATTGTCTATGCAGGATGGCAATGTGAAGTACCTTACAGGATGTTCTTCATGTACCAAACATAACAAAGAATCTGGTTTCAGTTGGCCAGATGATTGAGTAGGATTTGCAGGTTCGGTTTAACCCTGATGGGTGTTATGTTGAAGATTTCAAAGACAAGTGGAGGTTGGTTGCAAAAGGCAACAGAGTGGGCAGAATGTTTACGTTGAATGTAGACATGCCTGAAATGAGTGCTGCGATGTTTGCAAATGGTTCAGGAATTATTGCAGACACAGACATTTGGCATAAAAGGATTGGACATGTAAATGTGCAGAGATTGAAGTCTATGCAAACAAAAGGAGTTGTGATAGGGCTGCCAAAATTTAAAGTGGAAGGTATGCAGAAAATATGTGAAGCATGCCAATTTGGGAAGCAAACAAAGCATGTGTTTCCACATAACAGATATGTGAGCAGAAATGCACTAGATGTTGTGCATTCAGATGTATGGGGTCCTACGAAGACCATATCTATGGGAGGCTGCAGGTATTATGTGACTTTCATTGATGACCACACAAGGAAAGTGTGGGTATATTTCATGAAGGAGAAGAGTGAGGTGTTCACTCACTTTCAGAATTTCAGAGTTTTAGTTGAAAAGCAAACAGGGAAATATGTAAAGTGCCTAAGGTCAGATGGACGGGGAGAGTACTTCTCCAATGAGTTCTCTGAATTTTTGAAGAAGAATGGTATTCGGAGATAGTTTACATGCAGATACACTCCGCAGCAAAATGGAGTTGCTGAGCGAAAAAACAGGCACATTGCTGAGATTGCACGAGCATTGATGGAAGAGAAGAATATGCCGCATTGCTATTGGGCTGAGGCTATTTCTACAGCAGTATACATCATGAACAGGACTCCAACTGCAGCCATACATGATGTAACTCCAGAGGAGAGGTTTACTGGTAGAAAACCAGATTTGTCTCATCTGAAAGTCTTTGGATGCATTGCATATGTGCATGTGCTAGATGAGCTGAGAACTAAGCTGGATCCGAAAGCTGAAAAATGTGTGTCTATTGGATATTCCCTTGAGCAAAAGGGATACAGGTGTTATAACCCTGCTACACGTGAGTTGAGGGTAAGCAGGGATGTTGTCTTTGATGAGATGAGCAGCTGGTATGCTGCTGAAAGAAGCTGTTGGAGCTGATTTGAGTGGAAGTGTGGTTGCACAGAATGCAGGTCAGCAATCACAGTCTTTGAGTGGACCAGGAGAGTCCTCATCTAGTGGGTCTATTGACAGACCATGGAGTGGCAGGCTGCGTCATAATATCAGCCCTGTAAATGTGATTACTACATCACGTAAAGGAAAAGAGAAAGTGGTTGAGCCCCTTGGTATGCCTGACATTTCTGCAGGGCATTCTCATGTTGATGGAGAGTCTAGTGGCTCAGATATGAGCCTTGATGAGGAGCTTGGGATCCCAGCTATGAGAACACCTGGTGTAAAGAAGGCTTTGGAAGCCATGAATGAAAGCTACGAAGATCAGGGATAGTGAAGAACCCTGTGCAGAGATTTACATATGATGGTAATGTGGCACATCACTATGCATATATGGCAAAGGTTGTGCAGGTTGTAGAGCCCACATGCATTGATGAGGCTGTTGGGAGAAAGCTATGGATGAGGAGATGGATGCACTATATGGAAATGAAACTTGGGATTTAGTGCAATTGCCTGAAGGCAAGAAAGCAATTGGATGCAAGTGGGTGTACAAAGTTAAACATAACAGTGATGGAAGCATAAACAGGTACAAGGCTAGATTGGCCAAAGGATATGCGCAGACATATGGGACTGATTATGAGGAAACTTTCGGCCCAGTTGCCAAGATGGCAACGGTGAGAGTTGTGATAGCAGTGGCTGCATCAAAGCAATGGTCTTTACATCAGATGGATGTAAAGAATGCATTCTTGCATGGGGGTTTGCAAGAAGAGGTGTATATGTTGCAGCCACCTGGTTATGAGGATGTGGGTCACCCCGAGCATGTTTGCAGGTTGAAGAAAGCCTTGTATGGCTTAAAACAAGCACCAAGAGCATGGTCTGACAAGATTTTTGAATATCTTGTCACTATTGGCTTTCATGTAGCCAATAGTGACAAGATATTGGCTTAAAACAAGCACCAAGAGCATGGTCTGACAAGATTTTTGAATATCTTTCCACTATTGGCTTTCATGTAGCCAATGCAGATTTCTCGTTGTATGTGAGACATGGTGATAGAGGAGTTGTGCTTGTTGTCATCTATGTAGATGACTTGATCATTACGGGGGACCATGATGCAGAGATCTTTGATGTAAAGATCTTGCTTAGACAGAAGTTTGAGATGAAGGATCTGGGGGAGCTCAGATATTTCTTGGGCATTGAGGTGATTAGGTCACCACATGGTATTGGATTACTGCCGAGACAATATGGCTTGGACATGTTGTCCAAATACGGTATGACAGGCTGTAAGCCTATTTCTGTGCCATTGGATCAAAATGGCAAGTTGAGTGCAGATTCAGGAGAGATCTTGGAGAATCCTACTATGTACAGGAGCATAGTAGGAAGTTTGATCTACATGACGATCACCAGACCAGATTTGAGCTATGCTGTTGGATTGGTGAGTCAGTTTATGCAGGTTTCAGGGAAACCGCATTTGGATGCAGTGAGACGCATACTGAGGTATGTGAAGTCTACTTTGCATTGTGGACTATTCTATGAGACTGGGATAGAGATATGTGTACATGGGTACATAGATGCTGATTGGGTTGGTAGTATCTCAGACAGAAGATCTACCAGTGGCTTCATGTTTTCTTTGGGGAGTGCTGCTGTGACTTGAAGCAGCAAGAAGCAGTCTACGGTTGCTCTATCAAGTACAAAGGCCGAGTACATAAGAGCTACTATGGCAGCATGTAAGGTAGCTTGGTTGAGGAAGCTACTTGCAGATTTGGGTCTATCAGTGGATACACAAGTTGTCATTTTCTGTGACAGCCATTCTAGAGACAAGTTGTCATTTTCTGTGATAGCCATTCTGTGACAGCCATTCTAGACACAAGTTGTCATTTTCTGTGACAGCCATTCTAGAGACTGGCATAGTTATAGTGCCAGCTCATTTAGTCGAGTTCACACTATAGAGAACCCGTGTATGTATTGGTTGAGTACCTTTCATATTATGTGTACTCTTATCTTGTATATGGTGTGTTGAGTGTTGAGAGTGAAGAAGAAGAAGATTTTCAGCCTCTCACCTTGTGTGTTCTCTATTAGGGTTTTGTGAGTGTGTGTGTGTGCTTGCAAGAGCTCAAGCTCTCTTCCCCCCTGCATCTTTTCAAGATCAACCCTACAAGAAACCTCAACAAAATTTCCCCTACTACAACAGAGGGCAACAAGGCAACTCTTCTGTACCCCGCTCGTATGCTGCTTCTTCCAGAGAAGGCCCTCTGTGTTTTGAGTGCAATGAGCCGGGACACTTTAGAGCCAACTGTCCCAAGATGGCAACATCATTTCCCCAAGGCAGCAGAGGAAATCAATGTCGTGGAACCCCTATCCACCAAGGTGCAAGAGGCAGTGGCCATGGCAGAGGCCACGGAGGAGCAGTTGCTAGGACTACCTGTGTTATAAGTGAAGAACCGACCTTGGAAACGGCTGCAGAAGAGCGCGCCACCATCCATGCGGCAGTAGAACACCAAGGTCCGAATAAACAGTTTGGTGTAATCCAAACCCCTGCCACTCATCACGGTAAGCCATTTCAGCTTTTGATTGATTGTGGCAGTACCCATTCATTCCTTTCTCCTAGGTGCTTGCAAAAATTAAACTTGAGTCAAAAAACAGCTAGAAAAATGATTGTAAAGTTAGCCAATGGGAAAGAAGTAGTATCTCGCCACTCTATAGGGAACCTTGATTTTGAGCTGGGTAATGAGAAAACTCATGGCCACTTTAGAGTCTTGCCATTAGCAATTTATGATGGAATCCTTAGGATGGATTGGTTAATTGCAAATAAAGCTAGCATTCATTGTAACCAGGGGAGTATCACTTTTGAAAATGAGCATGGCCAAGTAATATCTGTTCAGGGGATCACAGGGAAACCTAAATCTAGGGTAGTCAAGGCAAAACATCTTCTCAAGGGAACACATAAGGGTCAGCAAGTTTTCTTAGTCAAACTCAACAAAGTCATTGAACCTAGTATGGAGATAGAACCCTCTTGGCTCCAAGAATTCTCTGACATCTTCCCTGACGAGCTTATAGGGTTACCGCCTCCTCGAGAAGTCGACCATGAAATCGAGGTGATCCTTGGAGCTCAACCCGTCTCAAAAACTCCCTATAAAATGTCCCTTCCTGAAGCCATTGAACTTAAGGAGCAACTTTCCTAACTCATTGAACAAGGATTTGTACGCCCCAGTAGCTCTCCTTGGCGAGCACCTGTTCTTTTCCAAAAAAAGAAGGACGGGACTCTCCGCCTCTGCATAGATTATCAAGGGCTAAATCAAGTCACTGTCAAGAATAAGTATCCTATCCCTCGCATCGACGAACTTCTTAACAGGCTTCATGGGGCCAAAGTCTTCTCAAAAATAGATTTGAGGTCTGGTTACTATCAAATCAAAGTCAAGGAAGCAGATATACCCAAAACAGCCTTCAATACCCGTTATGGCCACTATGAGTTTATTGTAATGTCATTTGGGTTAACCAATGCTCCTGCAACCTTCAACCGCCTAATGCAAGATATATTTCGTCCTTAGTTGGATGAATTTGTGCTTGTTTTCTTTGATGACATCTTAATCTGCTCTAAATCAATGGAAGAGCATGAGGAGCATGTGTGTAGAGTTCTGCAATTGCTGCGCAGACACAAACTCTATGCCAAGAAAAGCAAATGTACCTTCTTTACTCATCAAATTGAGTATCTTGGATTCATCATCTCCAAAGATGGCATCTCAGTAGACCCCACCAAGGTCAAGGATATTCTAGAATGGCCACCCCCTAAATCAATTCGTGAAGTTCGTGGGTTTTTGGGAATCACGAGATGGTATAGGATTTTTATCAAAGATTATGCCTTGGTAGCTGTACCTTTGACGGATCTTCTTGAGAAGGATTGCAAAATAGTGTGGCTGCCAATCCATCAAAACAGTTTTGATCAGCTCAAGGTCATTATCACTTCTGTCCCAGTCCTGAAACTTCCTGATTTCGCCAAGGAATCTGAAGTGGTTACTGATGCTAGTAGTCTAGCACTTGGTGGTGTCTTAGGCCAGGAAGGAAGACCAGTCGCTTATACTTTCCGCAAGCTGAAGCAATATGAAGCAAACTATACCACCCATGATTTGGAGCTCTTAGCAGTTGTTCATTGCCTCAAATTATGGAGACATTATTTCTTAGGGGGCAAGTTCCAGCCTCAAATTATGGAGACATTATATCTTAGGGGGCAAGTTCCAGCTTGTAATAACTGACCACAAAAGTCTAAAGTGGATCTTCACCCAGCCTAACCTCAAGATCTGGCAAAGGAGATGGATTGAAATTTTACAAGAATATGACTTCGACATCAAATTCTGCCCTGGGAAAGATAATGTGGTAGCAGATGCACTTAGCCGTAAATCTTTCTTGAGTGCAATTTCAATGCCAAATAATCCCATACTGGTCAAGGTGGAAGAAGTCTCATCTCATGATCCAGATTATCAGTGGATGATAAAGTTAGTAGAAGAAGGGGGACATTCAGAGAAAGAGAAGAATCTAATCAAGGGATACTCCACTCATGAAGTAAGCCTGTACTTCAATCACAGGCTATGTATCCCTAAGGATCCTACTTTAAAGAAACTAATCCTCCATGAAGCTCATGATAGCCCTGCTGGCAGGACACCCAGGCTATGCAAAAACATTAAATGCTGTAAGAAGGAGCTTTCATTGGGCAAGCTTGAAAAATGATGTGCTTTGGTACTTAAAGCAATGTCTCTCATGCCAAAGGATCAAAGTTGAAAGGGTCAAGATTCCTGGAAAACTTCAACCCTTAGATATTCCCCAAATGAAGTGGGAGTGCATTAGTATGGATTTTGTCACAATCTCCCCACTGTTCAAGGAGGATATGACTCCATTCTAGTAGTAGTGGACTTACTTACCAAAGTAGTGGACCTACTTACCAAAGTAGCTCCCTTATACCAGCAAAGAAAACCTTCAAAGCTTGTGATGTTGCTCGAATATTCATTAAGGAAGTCCTCAAACTTCATGGTCTCCCAAAAAGGATAGTAAGTGATCGGGATTTTGACTTCACTTCAAAATTCTGGCAGTCTTTATTTCAAGCCCTGGGGACTCAACTTTGCTTTAGCACAGCTTATCATCCAGAGATCGATGGCCAGACTGAGAGAGTCAATCAAGTAATTGAAGACATTCTCAGAGCATACTGTGGATGGGAACCAAGAAGGTGGATTCCATACCTTCCTTTGGTAGAATTTGCCTACAATACATCTTATCATCAAAGCATAGGAATGTCACCGTTCAAAGCACTCTATGGGCAAGAATGCTTGTCTCCTCTAAATTTCTCTGATCTGACCGTAAGAGTTGAGGCATCCAAGAAAATGCTCGAAGAGATGGAGGAACAAACCAAGGCAATCCAAAAGGATATTAAAGCCGCCCAAGATCGACAAAAGCATTATGCTGACAACAAGAGGTCTAAAAGGATCTTCAAGGAAGGAGACAGAGTTCTTCTACGAGTGCACCTCTATCACTTGGGAAATATAAGAAGCTCAGCCCTAGGTATTGTGGTCCCTATACAGTTATCAAGTGTCTAGGTAAAAGTGCCTATAAACTCCAACTCCCAACCCATATCAAAGTCCATAATGTATTTCATGTAAGTTTGTTAAAACCATATGTCCCCAATCTCGATCATATTCTTGATGATGAACAAGTTGTAATCCCTACTCAAGGAGTCCTTGAATTACAACCCAGTAGCATCATAGATTCTAGGGAGAGGCAACTCCGAAATAGAACTCTTGTAGAACATCTAGTATAGTGGAAAGATTACCCTGAAGAGAATGCAACTTGGGAAGATGAAGCTACACTATTAAAGGATTATCCCCAATTCATGATGACGAGATGAGGACATCTCGATTTCTTTAAGGGGGGAAGGTGTAACATACCCATCTTCACTAATAAAGAAATGTCCATGTAATTATGAGTTTTTATGGTATAAAAATCAATGATTTTATTATTTGAGTCATTTCTACTTAGAATCTTCAAATTCTGAGCCCAAATGTGGAATCTGCGCGTAATTTTACCCTATTATAGGATTTTACAGCATCCAAAACGGACACCGGATCAAGCCTGTACGCAAATTTCAGTCATTTTAGTTAAAAAACGGCGACCTTTAAACCTTAATAAATGCACAACCGGGCGTCCTATTGATGAACGGTCTGAACCCCTACGACCAGGAGAACCTCCCGGACAAAAAAAAATTCGCCCCCTCGGGGCGATCCAGCACGCAAATCGAGGCGAGCGTCCCCAAATTTGAGTACCCCGTCCCAAAATTTGGGTCATACACACTAACCAGGGTGCCCGTACGATGGCCGCCCAAGAAGAACCAAAGGACGGCCGCCCACTATATGGTCCACACGTACCCTTACGTGGACACCCATGCTGCCCCAGACCAGATAAGGTACATGCGTACCACTCCTTTCTCGGACAACCGACACCGTACCTTTCCCCTAGACCCATGCAAGCCACTGATCCATAGCCTTTGAAGGTACACCGTCCTTTCTTCCTTGCTTTGTGCAGTGCCCGTACCCATACCCCTCAGCTATATAAACCCGCGGGGTGCTCCACAGGCAGCATGCATTTCTGTGTAGCGTATGCCCTACTGTACCGCCGTCTGTACCGCCATCCGTCCGTGTGTAGCGTACTTACTGCAATACAGCCGCCCTTGCATCCACCCCTCTTTGCCTCTTTTCAGATAAGCCAATTTTCCTCCATCCCCCTCTTGCTAGGAGCCAGTGTCCTTAACTCTTCTCCCCCTCCTCCCCGTGTGAAGAGACTTACAGCAGCCCCTCATAGTTTCCAGCAGCCCCTCACAGCCCTCTCCACGTTTTTAGCCTTAAGGACATCTCACAATCCCCCCCCCCAATTTGCGTAGACTTCAATAAGGGTTTTTTGCCTTAAGCAAGGGTTCGTGCGTCATACTCTTTTGCTCATACGGTGAGCAAACGAGCTCCGAATTCAGATCCGATTGAAGCGTTTCAATCGCAGTAGCGAGCTCTACAAGGCAACGTCTAAGATGGCCTCTTCTCGGAGATGTCAAAATATCGCCTCAAGAGGAGCACGTAACAACGAGATGGGGGAAGATGCCCCCAACGCGGCTCCAGCCCTCCCTTTTCAAGCTCCTCAACAAGGAAATGGTGGCCAGGTTAGCTTGGTTAATTTTTTTAAAAGAAGAGATTTTTCCTAAATTAGTGTTAATGAATGGTATCTTTTCCTTTTAAAATGACAACATAAAAATTGTATGAAGTTGCAAATTATGTGATGTTGTATTCGATAAATTGCATTGAAATTGTTATCTTCACGAATTGTGAATGCTCTATTTAAATAAATTGCTTTGAAGTTGTTATCTTTAGAATTCAAGATTTTTTTTGGCTTCAACGCTAACTCTAGTCCGTGCTTGTGTAGCCGGGCGTTAGCAAAGCCTGGGAGGAATGACCCAAGGTATCCCTCATACCTTTGGGAGAATAAGGATCGCCAATTGAGGCGAGAGATTATGAGGCTGCCTCGTTCTGAGGGCCCAGGCTAGTGCGGTAAATAAGCCCACCCTAGTGTGCACATCCCTCTGAGGGGGGGCGGGAGGATCGAGCGATGGAGCCTGAGAGGACGACAGGCCGGCTTGAGTCCTCGCCAGCGGCCGACGATGAGGTGTATGGCCCCGTAGGGTTTTGCCCAGCATGTAGAGCCTGGAAGCCCGAATTCTAGATCATCGGCAGAATAAAGGAAAAGAATAAGAGAGCCAGTTTGGCTTATATGGAATTGACTCATGTATAAACTTTTTATATAAATATATCTTGTCTTTGGCATGATTGCATTGTATAAAAAGGGTGTTTTAACAAACCTTGTGAAAAGGGCCTTAATTAAGGAATATGTTTATTTATGTCAAACAGTGTGGTAGGATTAATTAGAAAACAAATTGATGCGTGAGTAGGGTGGAAAGTGGGAGGATGGAATGCCTCGACGGCACCATCCTACGGACGGGTGGACCCGATTAGTCGCGTAGCTTTCCAACAGATTAAGTGAAAGCCCTACGCTAGATAATTAGGTTCTTGGGCAACTCTATTCTAGAAGACTAGGCCAGCGGCTATGCCTTGCATAAGATGAGGAAAAAAGCGGTCTCTAGAAATCAAGTCTAGTAGTTACCCAATTTATGATCAGTTGCCCTATGGGTGATTTGATGTTTAGAAAATCATGCTCCCCCTGCGAGATAGAACTAGGTCATACCTATGAATCGTATCCTTGAATCTCTACAGGGTCAAGGTGTCGATGAATAGGAAATTTTTCCCAAAATAAGACTTAGTGGACTATCTTAAGTGTTTCTCCCATTTTAGAAGAGAGGAACCTTACAAATATTCTCATACTCTCTCTCGCTTACTTTTTGACTTTTCTCATACTTCTTTCTTACTTTTTGAATTTTTCATCTTCACTCTCTACAAATTGAATCTTTCTTGTCACTTTGAAATCTCTTTCCTCATTAACTCCCACCATATCTCCCTTCCACATCAGCAAAACATTCTCGTGTTTAGGTGGGTCCCAAAAGATGAAAATTTTTAATTTTCTATTTTTTTACATTCTGAGGTGGAAAAAACACCACCCAACCAATATGTATGATGAAGCATATTTTTTTCTCTCCAAAAAGCTTGTAATTTAAGGGGGGTCACATCAGAAGCGTGTCAAGTGCTAGTACATCCATAACTAACTGTCAAGTCCGCACTGTCAAGTCCCCACAACCCCATAAACATAACTAACTGTCAAGAACCACTACATCCATGAGATCTGGAAATCGTGGGGACCCCAAAAACTATTTTTTAAAAATTTTTCTCAGAAATGCAATTTATTAAAGATGAAAAACTCCATGTTAGTATACTTGTATATCAAAAATATCATTTTCTACTCAGAAAAATGGATTTGTGTTAAACCTCCAACAGCAAAGTTTTAGAAATCTCTCTCTCTCTCTCTCTCTGAGGATCTCTCTGCTTTAGCTTCTTCCTCTGCTTAGCTATGGAGCCTTTGCAAGCTGTGTGTGTAGCCCCTTGTGAAGTTAGAAAATAGAAGGATGATTTACACATTCGTATTCCTGAAGAGTATGGCAGCTCTTAAAAAATCCATCCTATTGATACACAATCTATCCAAGATCGTAGGCTAGCTAAGGAGAAAAATGTAGATCTTTGGGTTGATGGGCATCTCTATCCAATTGACCCTCCATTAAGAGCAAACCCTCCTTTCCCGATTTATCATCTTTTATGCAATTTGTTGGTGAAGGAGAGCTTGGCTTGTTAGGATACTAAGATTGACTACAAGTGGAGCTTGGTAAACCCATATTCTCCACTCTCAATTGCAAGCATCACAATTCACCCTTTTACAATGTCAAGAAGGACTTAAAACATCATCAGATAAAATGAAAGAGATCCTTGCAGAGAATGTGGAGAAGGAGGGAAAGATTCAAAGGCTAGAGGAACTTATCAAATGACTCGAAGCAACGCCAAATGGTGCTCTTCATGAAAAAAGACATTGGCTAGTATAGAATCTCTTACGTTTAAAGGTGGAGCACGAAAGAAAAGAATTCATACAACAAAGTAAGTAACATAAACTTTCATTATGCACTCAATGATTTAAACAAAGTAAGTAACATAAACTTTCATTATGCACTCAATGATTTAAACAGCGACTGGAATCAGCATGAAAGGGTACCAGCAATTCGTCAGGCTATAAAAGATGCATTTCGAAGAGAAGGGATCACTAGCACTTTATTTCCTACACTCAAGGTGATTCACAATATCACTAGCGTATCAATAGTGATGATGTGCAGCGGCTATAGGACAATTTTATCACATTAAGGGCACACTAACATTAGACACAGGGTCGAGCAGAAAGAAACGCAAGACAACAAGTACAGAATTTCACAATGATGTTTACAATAACATCTTTATTCATATTGAGAGACTACAACAAGCTATGGTGAAGTTCTATGGTCTTTCACCAGAAGGTGAGAACTTGCAATTGCTACTATTCATGTTTTTTAGTATAAAATGAAGACGATTATTTTGTTTTGAATATTGTAAATTACTGTTTATTTGTAGTTTTGGGGAGCACACTTTCATTTGTGTTCAAGATAGATGAGTGCCAAATTGTGAAAGGTCAGAAGCTAGAATGTATGAGCATTACGCTCATGAATGAGGCCATGGTATGTGTATGGGAAAAGATTACCAAACCAAGTTTTAGTGTGCAATCTGAGAAAGAGGTCTGGTGGCTTGGTGCATTTGAGGTACCAAAGGAGACATATGAGGTGTAAGATTCCTCCCCAGCCCCTCAAGATGTCCAGTTTCTTCCCCTTTAATCAATCCCCTTTTCAGAATAATAAAAGATCTTATTTTTGCTTGTTTTGGTCTAGAGAGAGAAAATATTCTAGAGAGAGATAATTCAATTTTTAGATATCTTTGGATGGAAAAATATCCTTTTTTATTAAAATAAATTTTCCCAAAAATAGAAGTTTAAAAAGGAATTCCTAAGGTGCATTAGAAATAAATTATAATCTGCACAAAAGACCTTAGCCTAAGGGTCCAGATTTTTTAAAAATTTTGGATTAAGGTTCTTATAGACCAATAAGATTAAACCAAATGTAGGGAGGAGATAAATTGAAGAATAAAAGAAACCCCCCCAAAAAAAATGAGTAAATGCTCACATAAGATGAAGAGTGGACTAAGGACCAAAGAAAACAATTAAAAAACTAAATTTTGACACCTTAGAGTGGGGATCTACCCTCATTAAGGAGGCGTCTTTTTCTCATCATTACCCCCCAATTTTAAATCAATTAAATGAGATATTTCATCTCTCCTCTCTCCTATTTCAAAACTAGATCCAAAAAGTAAGCTGAACTGACCCAAAAATGGTAAAAAATTGACCAAACTGATCTGGAAAATTCTAGAATTAGTTTGCTTGGTTTGAGGCTCACTTTTTTCTATAAATAGTAGCCTTCTCCTTTGTAAAAGCCTTCCCCTTTGTAAAAGCTTAATGGTGTTTATGGGCTGTTACTCTACTCTTGCGCCCTGAGCCATCTACATTGAATTTCTTGATAATTCAATTATTTTTGGCCTAATCCTCTCCAAAGTGAATTGGTGGCCACTCTTGCTTCAAACAAGAGTAGAACCCTCGATCCCTCAAGCCAAAGGAAAGCTTACAAGCTCCATGTAAGCTAATTTTTCTAACTTGTTTGATTTTTAAATCTATGGTTTTCTTAATTTTTCATATTTTATTGCTGATTGAATTAAATTCAAATGCTATACATTTGAGAAAAAGGCCACCCCCTTCTCTTCTTTACATTCCAGCCTTTCTTAATCCTAGAAAGATTAACTAAAATATTAATTAAACTTTTCTTATTGTTTACTCTCTTGAATTTTGAAAATTGTGTAGATTAGAGTCCTATACATCTAGTTTGGGTTAATTTATGTCAATTAAAGAATGATAAAAATTAGAAATGGTTAGCCATACAAAGGAGGTTATGGCAAAATTTTCCAGAATTTTGTGGAAAAGAAAGTTTGTTTTTATGTTATTCCAAAAGAGTAATTCCCACCATTTTTGCATCTAAAAGAAATATTCTAATTACTCCATGTATATATTCACCTATGAATATTCATGGATATCATTGACATTAATTATTAAAATTTAAATTCTATGCATAGAAAATTGCATAATGAAAATTTTTTTATTATAAAAGTGTTATTTTCATTAAATTTAGTTTCTATGCATAGAAAGATGCATAATGGAAAAAAAAATTATTATAAAAGTGTTATTTTCATTAAATTTACGTTCTTTGCATAGAAAGATGCATAATGGAAATTTTTTTATTATAAATGTGTTATTTTCATTAAATTTAATTTCTATGCATAGAAAAACACATAATGGAATTTTTTTAATCATAAAAGTGTTATTTGCATTAAATTTAATTTCTATGCATAGAAAGATGCATAAAGGAAATGTTTTATTATAAAAGTGTTATTTTCATTAAATTAAATTTCTATGCATAGAAAGATGCATAATGGAAATTCTTTTTATTATAAAAGCATTATTCTTGTAAAAAATGATTTTTATGCATAAATAGATGCGTAAAGAAATTCTTTTTATTTTAAAAGTGTTATTCCTATTAAAATTAATTTTATGCATAAATAGATGCATAAAAGGATTTTTTTAAGTGTTATTCCCATTGAAGTTGATTTTTATGCATAAATAGATGCATAAAGAATTTTTATATCAAATTAGAATTCTCTTAAATTCTATGATAGATTGTTAAATGAATAATTAAATACTCTAAAAGAGAAATTTCTATCGTTTTATACTCACACGGATTGTAAAAAGAAAATTCAAGAAATCATTTGAGATCGAAATATTCAGATAAATGGTTAATTTATTCCTCATTGGAATTTGTAACTAATTTAGAAATCAGTTAAGTGAATATTCAAAGAAATAAATTCAGTAAAATAGTAATTGAATTATCAAATCTTTTCGAGAAAGATAGTTCAGAAAAAATCTTATCAGACTTGAACCTTGAATCAGACTATGACCAAGACCAAACTCTTTCATGAGTTTCGAGGAAAGAAGATGTGACTAGTTCAAGAAAATACACTCAAATCTCCCACCAAATCTAAAACTAAGTTTGAGACCCTTTGAATTGATCTGTGGATCAAGGTTACAGAATTTGAGGAATTCTGTTATGAAATTCAGAATTATGATCAAGAAGTTTTGGGGATACTGATTCAAGAAATACTCCTTGTATTCAAAAGAAAATCAAACTAAAAACTTGCATAGAAACCCTATTTTCTTAAAGGACTGCCTTATGCCAAAATGCTGGAGGGAGCATTAGGTATATGTTTTTCTAAGGGAAGTTCGGTTGCAATAGCTAGCCGGGGGAGTGTTCAAAGAACAGCTCACACGGCAAAGCCTGCTACCCAGGTCTTGACCAACCTTGGTACGGTTCAAATTGTGCGCTTCTAGTATGATGGACGAGGTCGATGAAGCGGTCCCTGAGTTAAACCAGGACACCTAAGGAGGATCTTGGAGGGTTTTGACTAGGCGATGCACGGGCTCGCAGTGCCTAAGACACCCATGCATATGTCGTGGAAGATATGTATGATAGACAAAATGATTATTGTAATCTGTTACTGGATCTCGTTTTGCTGACTAGCTGGTCTCAACAGAGAGTCCAGAGTGATACTTTTTTTTTTAGAAACAAGGGACTGGATGGAAATTTTGAGTTATGACACCTGTAACCAATAACTCTTTGTCAATGGATTATTTTATAAGTTAAAGTTTTAAAGAGGAGTGTGTGTGTATCTGTATTCAAAAGCAAAAGTTAAGAAAGGCATTCAATTATGGGTGGGTGAGTAATTGTCTGGTTCTACCGATTCCAGTAGGTTGGGTGTTGGCTAACTCATGGTCCGAATGGGGTAGGCTAGAATCAGTGGAGTTTGAATTCTGATTGAAAAATGAAGATTCTTGAATTTTAGTTGAAATGTAATAAACTAAGCAAAACCACAATGAGGATGAATGGGACGAGTCCCTGTGATAATGATCGTAGTAGCTGGAATGACATTAATGACTTCAGTAAATCACTATGAGATTAGTGGATTGTGATGGGAGATTGCTGCTGTTAACACTTGACCCAGTGGATCAAGTTAAGGGGTGTCAAATTAAAAATCTGTAAAATTGAAAATTTCCATGAAGGACTGTTCAGATAGAAATTTTGGTCTAACGTACCATTATTGTGATAAGGATTTGAATGTTATGATCTGAGTGAATTATTATCCGATAATGAATTTTATATAAGGGATCTTTATCCCAGGATTCTGTTGGGTTCACCAGACTATAAGAATCAGTTGGATCTTAAGGAAAAGAGTTCTCCTCTAATTTTGCGAGATTAGGACATCTCGCATTTTTTAAGTGGGGTAGGATGTAAGATTCCTCCGTCTGGCTTTTGAGGTGTGTAGGTGTAAGAACCTCCCCTTTTGATCTTATAACTATTCCCCTCTTTGAAATAAAAGAAAGATCTTGTTTTGGCCTCGAGAGAGAAAATGTTCTAGAGATAGGTTATTCAATTTTTTAGATATTTTTGGATGGAAAAATATCTCTTCTTATTAAAATAAATTCTCCCGAAATAGAAGTTCAAAAAGATTTTCAGAAGGTGCATTAGAAATCAATTATAATCTGTTCAAAAGGCCTTATCCTAAGGGTCTAGATTTTCAAAAAATTTTAAATTAAGGTTCTGAGGGGCCAATCAGATTCATCCAAATGTAGGGGCCTATTTCACATGTGTGGTTGAGTTTTAAACTCACAAATAATGAGATATTTTTATCTCTCCTCTCTCTTGATTCAACTAGATCCAAAAAGTACGCTAAAATGACCTAAAAATGGTCAAAAATTGACCAAACTGATCTGGAAAATTCTAGAATTAGTTTGCTTGGTTAGAGGCTCACTTTTCCCTATAAATGAAGCCTCCTCCTTTGTAAATGGTTAATAGTGTTTTATGCACTGTTACTCTACTCCACCCTCTTCTAAAGAATTGGTGACCACTCTTGTTGCAAACAAGAGTAGATCCCTCAAACCATCAAGCCAAAGGAAAGCTCCCAGAAATTCATGTAAGCTAGAAATCCTACTTTTTCTTATTCCTTTTAATGGTTTTCTAATTTTTGTTTTGTTTAAAATGTAAAATGATGCTATGCCTTGTTGGAAAGGCTCTCCCCCTCTCTTCTTTCTTAAATTCAGTCTTTCTTTATCCTAGATAAGTAATCTAATTGTTGGAATTAAACTTTTCATATTATTTCTCTTTTAAAAGTGAAATTTGATTAGTTTAGAATGATTTAAACCATTTGGGATAATTTTTAAGTAACTTAAGGATAGGAAAAATTAAAAAATGGTCAGCCATACAAAGGAGGTTATGGAAAAATTTTCTTAAATTTTATGAAATAAGTTTTATCTTTTATTATTCAAAAAGAGTAATCCCCACGGTTTGTGTATTCTAAAAGTGTTATTTTCATTCTAGGCATAGAAAAATGCATAGTGAAAATATTTTTATTATAAAAGTGTTATTTCCATTAAAATTAATTTCTATGCATAGAAAGATGCATATTGAGAATATTTTGATTATAAAAGTATTACTTTCATCAAAATTGATTTTTAAGCATAAATAGATGCATAAAATATTTTATTATTATTATAAAAGTGTTACTTTCATTAAAATTGATTTTTATGCATAAATAGATGCATAAAATATTTTATTATTATTATAAAAGTGTTACTTTCATTAAAATTGAATTTATGCATAAAAGATATTTTTTATTACAAAAGCGTTAATTTCATCAAATTTTGATTTTATGCATAGAAAGATGTATAAAGAAATTTATTTTTATTTCAAAAGAGTTATTCTCATCAATTTTGATTTTATGCATAGAAAGATGCATAAAGAAATTTATTTTTTATTTCAAAAGAGTTATTCTCATCAATTTTGATTTTATGCATAGAAAGAGGCATAAAGAAATTTATTTTTATTTCAAAAGAGTTATTCTCATCAATTTTGATTTTATGCATAGAAAGAGGCATAAAAATTTTTATTTTTATTTCAAAAGAGTTATTCTCATCAATTTTGATTTTATGCATAGAAAGAGGCATAATTTTTTTTTTTAATTTCAAAAGCATTATTCTCATCACTTTTGATTTTATGCATAGAAAGATGCATAAAGAAATTTATTTTTATTTCAAAAGAGTTATTCTCATTAAAATTGAATTTATGCATAGAAAGATGCATAAAAGATTTATTTTTATTTCAAAAGTATTATTCTCCTTAAAATTGAATTTATGCATAATTAGATGCATAAACAGATTTTTATAAAAGTGTTATTTCCCACTGAAGTTGTTCTTATGCATAAATAGATGTGTAAAGAATCTTTATATCAAAAATAAGAATTCTCTTACATTCTTTAAATGGATGTGATGAGAATAGAAGTAATGAGAATGAGGGGTAGATAGATGTGATGATATGTGACATGACTCAGATAGATGAGAATGAATAGAGAATGTGGATGTGATGGGAATAAAAAAGATGAGAATGAAAGGTAAATAGGTGTGATGAGATGTGATGTGAATCAAATAGATGGGAATGAATAGAGAATGGGTGTGATGAGAATAGATGTGATGAGGATGAGAGGTAAATAGATGTGATGAGATGTGATGTGAATCAGATAAATGTGAATGAATGATATAGGATGTGAATGAATGTGTTAGCATGTGAATGGGGATGTGAATGAATGATATAGGATGTGAATGAATGTGTTAGCATGTGAATGGAGATGTGAATGAATGATATAGGATGTGAATTAATGTGATAGCATGTGAATGAATGTGATAGCATGTGAATGAATGTGAGTTAATGTGATAGCATGTGAATCGTGATATGAATGAATTATAAGGGATGTGATGTGATGTGATGTGAATCGGGATGTATGTGAATGATAAGGGACGTAAATGAATGTGTTAGCTTGTGAATCGGGATGTGAATAAATGAGATGTGATGTGAAATGAATGTGATAAGATGCGATGTAAAGTGGATAGATGTTAATGTATGTGAAGTGATGAGATATATGGGTAGATGCAAGTGGATGAGATCTGATGAGGATAAATGAGGAAATAAGTGATGAGATAGAAAAAGATGTGATTAGAAGAGAATGGGAATCCTTATGAAATGAATGTGGCTTGATGTGTGGATAATGTGGATTGATGTAGATGGATGTATGGATAATGTGGATCGATGTGAGGATAATGTGGATTAATGTAGATGGATGTATGGATGATGTGGATCAATGTGTGGATAATGTGGATTGATGTAGATGGATGTATGGATGATGTGGATCAATGTGTGGATAATGTGGATTGATGTAGATGGATGTATGGATGATGTGGATCGATGTGTGGATAATGTGGATCGATGTATGGATGATGTGGATCGATGTGTGGATAATGTGGATCGATGTATGGATAATGTGGATTGATGTAGATGGATGTATGGATGATGTGGATTGATGAGTGGAGAATGTGGATTTATGTAGATGGATGATGTGGACTGATGTGTGGATAATGTGGATTGATGTAGATGGATGTATGGATGATGTGGATTGATGTGTGGATAATGTGGATTGATGTAGATGGATGTATGGATGATGTAGATTGATGTGTGGATAATTTGGATTGATGTAAATGGATGTATGGATGATGTGGATCAATGTGTAAATAATGTGGATTGATGTAGATGGATGTATGGATGATGTGGATCGATGTGTGGATAATTTGGATTGATGTAGATAGATGTATAGATGATGTGGATGGATGTATGGATGATGTGGATTGATGTGGATGGATGTATGAATGATGTGGACTGATGTGTGGATGATGCGATTGGATGTGATTTGATGTGGGAATGATGTGATGTGATAGGGATTGATGAAGAAAATAAAATTGTGGGAAGATGAGAAAAGATGGGGACTAATGTGAAAGGATGTGGAGTAATGAGAAAAGATGGAAATGTTATTGGAACTGTATTTGTATGTGAAATCTGTTTTTAAATGATTGTTTCATGTCAAGAATGGTGGGGAAGCGTTTTGACCGTCTTGTGAATGAGGTCGTGGAGACCTATGTGTTAAAGTTGCAACTGCTGAGACGGAGAGTCATCGGAGGACGTCTCGTGTAGCAAGGTCGACCGAGGTCTTGACCAACCTTGGTTTGATTTAAATGGTGAGCTTCCGGTACAGTGGACGAGGAACCAAGAAAGCGGCCTATGAGTGAAGCGCTAGGTGACCTGCGAAAAGGATCCTAGAGGGTGCTGACCATACGGTGCTCAGGCTTTGGGTCACCGAAGATACCGACACGTACGTTGGGGAAGATTTTGGAACAAGGAGGAAGAGTTGTTTTCTGAATTCGGGCATGGATCTGGTTGGTTGACCTTGCTCGCCTTCAATGGATGAGTCCTTGGCTCTTTTATATGGATCCATTAGTTGATCTTCTGACCTTCAACGGAGATTCCATTTTGATATGTGAATATTGCCGGTTACTACTATGAGCTAGGAACTATCGAAAAGGCCCCTAAGTGAACAGGTGGTGAGCATTCTGGTTGTTTGCCAATGATGCCATAGGTACACCGATGAAGGAATGTTCGGAAATAAGGATTCAACTGGATAATTAAAGGATTATGATCAGTGACACTATGGTTTCATTAAATGATTGTTTTAAAGATTGTTGAATCTGTGAAAAAGGCAAGTTCATATTGGGTGTGTAAGTGGTGTGACTAGTTTTATGTTTGTATGAATATCTAGCTAGGGGCCCTGGGAACTCTTTTCCCTAGTACCCGAGACAAAACCTAGCCAAATTCCTAATTGGATCCCATCACTACAGTGGTTGGGTGGTTGGCTAACCCATGGGACTGGATGGGGTTAGTAGGCTGGACTAATGGATCCGTAAAATGAGACTCAATTTCTGTATAGTACGATAGATGAGGTAAATCTTGGATAAAAATTGTTCTATGGAAAAAGAATCAATGGCTGTGCCTCTCAATGAGGAAAAAAGCGTTCGTCTCTGTGATCCAAGTATAATCTTTTCCCTGATCTGACTATGGAACTTACGGGTTCGAACAGATCAGGTCAGTTAGTTCAGGCTTTTGACTACGTTAGAGAAAAGTTATCCTGGAGGAATCGCCCATGCTTTCCGAGCAAGGGAAGTTTTTCCGGATTCGATTTGGAAGAACCGACGGATTAATCTCTTGTCCAGATATCCGTGGACGAGGCCCCGAGTGTGGGACCCTGCCCCATGCAAGAAGTGCTACTTCAGTTGCTAGCACCCCTGAATTCGTTGCGCAGTGGGGATAGGGATCTCACAATATCCATTTGTAATACTAGACACTTTCCCATGAGCAGCCAAGGCAAGTACTGTGTATGAATAGTGGTCAATCTAGTTGTGGGGGAAAATGTCTTCTGAAAGTTAAACCCTTTGAACCTGTGAAAAACCCTTTGCCCCACGAGCCTTACCTCTTGCACTTATCAAATGTACCACCAAACTGAAACTTGGCTTTCCAAACCCAATTGGAAAACATATAGTCTAATCTCGATCGAAGGACAAAGCGATGGCTGTGCCACTTGAAAGAACATAAGACTTTCTTTCTAGTTAAGCTAATGGCCCTTTTCCCTTCCCAAGATTGAGTGATGAGAGTGCCAATAACCTTTCATTTCTCAAGACGGTCCATAAGATCCCAAGTGTGGTTTCTCAAAATTGAGTCAAACTTTGACTCCATGGCCACCTCTTGCTAATGCTTCCTCCAAGCTGATTGGTTCATGTGCTTCACTATCTCACCCCACCATCAAGACCATATTGATGGTGTGAGAAGAGGCCCTTCTACCCCTCTATTCTCTTGGATCTTCAAACAACTCCTGGCTCTTCTGTGATTACTAGCGGAGCTTTCCCATCCACGAGTTGCTTCACCTATTTTGGATATGGCTCCTTATTATAAGTTCTTGTAGGCTTCTCTTCTTCATCATCTAATGAATCCACCTCTTATGGATCTAGTACTGTCATTGGTGATGGTGTCTACTGTGCTACTTCTTCATTGAAGGCTAGTGTGGATGGAGCCCTCTCCACCTAATGATATTGTTCCTCGAACACCACATCACTCTTGATAATTATCTTACTTGCCTGTAGGTCATATAGTCAATAACCCTTAGAATCCATACTATATCCCAAGAAGATAAACTTTCTACTCTTGTAATCCCACTTGGTTTTGGATGAGTCTAGAAAATGCATAAAATAGTTGCATCCAAATGTCTTGAAATATACAACTGAGTGTTTCTTACCTAAATAAGCTTCTTGAGGTGTCATGCCCTTCACTGCCTTTCTGTAACCCCTATTAGCATTGCAATGTTAATTGCCTCGGCCCAAAAAGAATTTTGTAATCCAAGTTTACATTTGAGCATACTTTGCACCATCCACACCACAACATGATTTTTGCGCTTTGCAACACCGTTTTGTTGCGAAGCATGAGCAACTATCAAATCTCTCTTGATCTTGTGCTCCTTCCACTAGGGATTGAAGTCACTTGATGTGATTTCTCCTCCTTGATCTATTCATTGAAACATCTTGAGCCTCTTTCCTGTCTCATTCTCTACCAAGTTATGTCATAATTTTCCAAAAGCTTCACCCTTATCTTAAAGAAAGTACACCCACATTTTCCTACTAAAGTCATCGATCAGTAAGAAGTAGGAATAACTGCCTAATGCAGTGGTTGGAACTTTACAACAAAGATCTACATGTACAAGCTTTAAATGAGACTTTACACGATTCTTACTTTCCTGTGGAAATGCATACCGATGTTGCTTGCCTATCATACAAGCTTCACACACATCTTGCATCTCTGAAAATGTTGGTAGATGTGCCACAATCCTAGATCATTCATCTCTTTCAAGACTACAAAACTCAGGTGCTCAAATCTCTTTTAGGACTACGAAGCTCAGGTACCCAAATCTCTCATGCCATAGCTTACTTGTCTTGAAATCGGCTCGGGCGATAAAAGATAATAGCTCATACAAGTTGCCACGTATTCCTTTCCCAACAACATTGCCACTGACATCTCTGTGATGATGGCCCTGCACCAACCTAATTATCAAAGAGAAGCTTCAAGTCAAGCTCAGCTGTGGCCCCACAATAGACATCAGATTCCTCTTGATGTTTGACACATAAAGGACATCAGACAACTTCTTAGTATCGCCATTGCTATAAACAAAAGAAATGGTGCTTGAACTCATGGGAATTTGGTGTCATTCTTGACCGCTACTAGGATGGACTCCCCCACAAGCTTGAGGGATGCATACTAGCCCTTTTGACTAGTCATATGTTGGGATGCTCCATTTTTTATGATCCATGCACCATGAGATGCTGAGGAATGTTGTGCTTTTGCAAAAATTTCTTCTATTGCCCCACAAACAGCTCCAACTTCACTTCAACATTGTTCCTAGACTCCTTCCAAGGCTTCAAAGTGCCCTTCTTTTGATCTTCTTCTTTCAGTCTATATGCTTTGACCATGTGACCACTTTGCCCTAGATTGCTTCTTCTTTTTAGAAGCGTTGGGGCCGCTAGAGCCCTTCTGCTTTCCTTTTTTTGCATTTGGGAGAGTGTCATGTCGCTACTACCATCTCTGGCTTTGAAATGCATGGGCCTCCTCCACCAGCATTGTGTCAAACTCCTCAAAAGTAAGAGACCGATTGTGTACTTACATATTTAGTAAGGTCACCAAACTATCATA
The DNA here is from genome assembly GCF_041138505.1 of Cibotium barometz. Classification (NCBI taxonomy): domain Eukaryota; kingdom Viridiplantae; phylum Streptophyta; class Polypodiopsida; order Cyatheales; family Cibotiaceae; genus Cibotium; species Cibotium barometz. Next base: position 56,735,046 of record NC_141051.1, read on the forward strand.
CTTTGGGGGCAACACTCTAATGCACCTATATGCTAGTTCTTCACTGATCTTAGTGATCCCCACCTTTGCCATTTGATCTTTCAGATTCTTTATCCATAGTACAAACTTCTATGTTTCTTCTCCATCAAAGACTACCATTTTGTCACAAGTTTATTATTAATGTCTTGAAACCTTGTTTGATTCCTCATCTCATATTGGTGCCTTAGAACTTGCCATGCTTCAGAAGCTATAGTAGTATGCTGAATTAAGGCTCAATCAGTGACGTTGGTGGTGACATCACATAGCATATCTACATTCCTTTGCCTCTAGTCCAAAGCAAGAATCGAATCTAGCGGTATGGTTTGTATTGTTGGGATATGGAGTAGGACCTGACTTTACATCAACCCCTGTTATTATGGTTTCCACAACTCATATGAATCAAGAATGGACCTAATAGGAAAACTATTTCTACTTATTGTTTTCTTATTGGGTCTACAATTACATCCTGGTTCATCAAAAGAAGCAGCCTATAGTGGCACTTTCTCTCCACTTTCTTCTACAAAGGCTAAGAAGCATTTGCTTCATGTGAAGTAGTTTGGTTGAGGAGGAGCTTAAGAGACATGGGTGTTTCTCAAAAGGGAGTGACAATGTTGCTATGCGATAATCAGAGTTGCATGGCTATCACCAATGTTAAGATTCATGGTACCTCCTACAAGAAGATAATTAGGCTAATGACACACTAAGCACATACTAATGACATAAGATTAAGTTAAGCCTGTGTGATGGGTGGTGCCCAAGTGCACTCATAATGATGATTGTATGCATTAGATTCAATCACAATTAGGTTACATGATTAAGACTTGTATTCATAAAGAGGCTTGAGATGTACTTCCATTTCTTGAAAATAACCCCTTTTATATGGGTATGTTAATCCCATTTTGGATTAACAAGTATGCTCCTCCAATTGAGGACATTATAAAGTGTCATGAAAAGGCACTATAAAAGTTGTACATTATGAGATATTGGCCACCCAAGGCCTTAGTCAAGTAAGTTTTGGGTGCTCAAGTGTGAATAAGGGTCAATTTTCTTATAATGAAAAAGGACAATCCCCCTTTGTGCTATTGATAGCTCTTCTTTGTGTCTTGAGAGAGATTGAGAGAGAGCTCTTCTTTGTGTCTTGAGAGAGATTGAGAGAGAGAATTCTAGTATTTGTGCCTCTTCTATGCTTGTATGATTCATGCTTGTGTGGGAGAGTGAGAGAGAGAATTCTAGTATTTGTGCCTCTTCTATGCTTGTATGATTCATGCTTGTGTGGGAGAGTGAGAGAGAGTGATTGCCTTATGCGACGTTGTGAGGGACTCTACGGTTGAAAGCTTGGAGGTTTGGAGCTTGACAAGTGAGCTTGGAGGCCTCAAGGGACTCAAGTTCGAAGCATTGGTAAGTGCCCCATGACAATTGTGATCTATTGCTCTTCCCTTAGGTGAATTCATTGAGTTCCCTCTTGGAGGTGTGGTAGCCCATAACATTTTTGGCGCCCCCGTTAGGAAAAAACCTTTTTTTCTTCCTTCCTCTAGGAGTTTTAGCTCCCATTGCATAAGATTCATGATTGCCATTGCATTCTGGTAATACATTTTGTAGGAAATGAATGGATAAGATTTTTGTGGAAGTAAAAAATCGTGAGAAATTGGTTGTGTTTGTTGTGTATGTGTGTGGTGGAGTGGTCCTTCACTATTTTTTCTAGTTAATTTTGATATCTGCACCACTTTGAGCATGTTAGTGTTCTGTTTTTCTTCTTTTCAAAAATTCATAAAAAAAGGAGCCGTTAACTGTGCCTTGAACTTGTATTCCACTCCTTAGACGTGGCACAATCATTTCGGAAACTGTTGGATAAGTATTTTGCACCCAGAATCAAATTAGTCGACGCGAGAAGTTCCCATGTGAAACTGCAAAAAAATGTTCACGTCATGAACCGTTTTCTACAACTTCACGCCGTGAACCATCCTGACATCAGCATCGCGATTAACACCACAATTCATGGGATTATCTTGCCAAAAATAGGTAGCCTTATCCTGACACCTCTGACGCCACGAGGTCTGACAAAATTAAGAAGACAAAATTAAGAATCGTGAACGTGCAGAAAATCGTTCATGACGTGAACTATTTCAGAACTCTTCACTGCATAAACCAAATCATTCACGAGACGTGAACCATTTTTTGAGCCTTCACGACGTGAACCATTTTTTGTTCACGATGTGAACCCATTATTTTTCACGAGTGAAACCTTATCTTTTCACGGCATGAACTTTTTCTCCAATCTCACGCCTTAAACAAATCCAACTCGCGAGCTTGGTATAGTCAGGTTAAGGCCAAGGAGGTCTTGAAAAGATTGACACCCATAACAAGTTAACATGAATTTTGATCCCAAGAGAAAAAAAAATTTAATACGTGAAAGTGCAGAAAATCGTTCACGAACGTGAACTGTTTTCAGACACCATGCCGTGAACTATTCTCTGCAATCTCACAGCCTCATGAATAGGTCGACATAATCTAATCAAAACTTAATTGGGACAGCAAAATAGCTTATCAAATCATACTTACATGCACTTAAGGTTTGGAAAGCTCATGGGAGACGATCTTACACCTGACAATGCTGCATCAAATCACCCAGGATCTTCCTATCAAAAAAGTGTGGGTTCAAGCCACTGAGTAAGCACTCACTTAAGTGTCTTAAGGAATCTTACCACCGTTGAAACTAGTAGTGAAGAATTCCTAGAAGAAGGGCTCAGGTACACTAGGTTTGGGGGAGAGGAGAAACCACCCTCCCCAACCAGATATACTGGTATCATTGATATCGCCCGAAGATTTTTTGGTCTCCAATCTAGTCATGATGACGAAGAAGTACAATCTGCGGGCATGGGTCCGTCAACCAGTGCTGGACTTGGTCCAAGGCAAGAAGTGCCCATCCAAATGTCAAATTCAACCCAACCTCGAAGGAACTAGAGTTAGATCTAAAAAGGATCGAGGTGGAACGACAGCTACAAGAATTGAGCTTAAAGAAACAAGATCTCGATACTCGAAGGGCGAGAGTTGAACAAAAGGAGATGGGAGATTTAAACGTACTCCAATCATGGGGCGTAACGAGCTGGAATTAGTTATGGGAAGAAGTGAGGGAGAAATTCCAAACTTAGAACCCATAAATGAAGAGCCCAGAGCTGAGGAAGGGTTTGTAACCCTAGAAGAAGAGGATAATCTAACAAGAGTGGCGGGTGAAGTAGAGGACCATCTGTACATCAAAAAGGACATCCAGCAGATGATTAATCATCCTGCATTCTTACAGGACATGGAACTTTTAATTCTGCAAAGGCGTATAGAGGCAACTAATGATGAGCCACTCCAAGGTGCAGTGGGCAGGACCATCCCATGGACCGGAGATACCTAGAAGAGCCAACACAGGAAGAGGATGAGGTCTAGGTAGAGGGGGGAGCAATTCCTCAAAGACCAAGGGTGGATCCAACCATTCATCTTAATGCATCCACGAGGAATGGTCAGGGAACTAGGCACTGCTCTAGAATCCCGACCCTCCCAGATGAAGCCACACATCATTTCCAAGCTCATCCAAAAATTCTCTAGGGATGGGGACCCTATTCAACATCATGTAGAGTTTTTTGAATCCACATGTGAAACCTGTGGGCCTGTCAGTGGTGTGACAATGATTCATGCTTTCTCACTGACCCTAGAAGGGAAAGCGCATCAGTGGTTCCGAACCCTCAAACCCAAGGATAAGGTTAACTTCACATGGCTCAAGAATGTGTTTGTGCCCAACTTTGCCAGAAGTGGTGATAGATGGAGCCCTATGGCACAGTTGCAGAATATCAAACAAAAGGAAATGAAGTCAATGAGAGACTATGTGTCTCGACTTAAGCACTTAAATTCAAGGTGCAAACTACGGGAGAGGTCTTCAACCACTCTTTCCTATTTGTGTTGGCGACTACACCCTGTCGGGAGCTCTACAGGAGGCATTAGCAAACGATCTCTAATTGAGGAGCTTTCTTCACGAGAGTAAAGCTATAGGAAAACTATATTGTCTTATCGAACTACATTTTTTGGGCCGAAAACGCGTTTCAGGTGCGTCTTGACCTCCGTTTTTCAGAAAGCAAGCGATTTCGAACACTGCGGGTAAGTCATCAATTCTCTGTAGAACTCTGTTTTAAGAACTGCAGGAAGACAGATTGGCTATGCAGACACTGTGTGTGCTGCAAGGAGGTCAATAGTTGCCATTGGGTGTATGTATGCACATTGAGGTCATTGGTTGTGACATTTGAGTCTACTATAGTACCTCTGTAGAAAATACAGCAGTTTGTGCAGGACAAACCAGAGTGCTGTTTCTGGTAAATTTATGTGTCTGGCAAGATGTCAAATGATGGCATAACCTAGATTGTTGCTGAGAAGCTTGATAAGAACAACTTCCATGCTTGGAGGTTCAGGCTGACAAATTTCCTGATGGGAAAGGGCTATTGGGACTATATAGAAGGTGAGCATGAAGAGGCACCGGAGATACGGGACATCAATCCGACTGCTGCAGATGTGAAAGAGTTCAAGGACTGTAACCAAGGAGCCAAAAAAGTTATATATTAGCTCTCTATCAGTATACATGACACCATGATTAGGCACAGACAGGATGCCAAGTCCCCCAAGGAGGCGTGGGGACACCTTGGTAAAACTCTATGAAACAAATACCAAGGCATGCAAGATACAGTTGAAAAATGAACTTCATACTATGAAGAAAAAGAGTATGTCTGTGTAAGATTCCTCTCCCAACCCCTTTTTGATGTCTAGTATATTCCCCTGTAATCAATTCCTTTTCTGAAATATAAGAGATCTTGTTTGTGGCTGTTTTAACCTAGAGAGAGAAAATATTCTAGAGAGAGAATATTCAGATTTTGAATATTTTCGGATAGAAAAATATCTCTTATAATTCAAATGAGTTCCCCTGAAACAGAAATTTAAAAAAGAATTTTCCAATGTGCAATTGGAATTAATTGGAAATAGGTATAAAGAACCTTAGCCTAAGGGTCTAGATTTTCATAAATCTTTAGACTATGGTCCAATTAAGGTTCCTATGGGCCAATAGCATCAATCCATGTGTAGGGAGGAGATAAATCCAAATTGTAAAAGAAGATACCCAAAAATGAGTAAATGCTCACATAAGATGAAGAGTTGAAAATGTACAAGGTTTATTAGTAAATAAACACATATGTAAGGAAGGGGAGTTCTTTAAAGGAGGTGCATATTTCACATAAGATGAAGAGTTGAAAATGTACAAGGCTTATTAGTAAAAAAACTATGACACATGTGTAAGGAAGAGGAGTTCTTTAAAGGAGGTGCATATTTCACATAAGATGAAGAGTTGAAAATGTACAAGGTTTATTAGTAAAAAACTATGAGCAATACAATTTTGACACATATGTAAGGAAGGGGAATTCTTTAAAGGAGGTGCATATTTCACATGCTTGAATGAGTTTTAAACTCATAAAAATTGAGATATTTCATCTCTCCTCTCTCCTCATTCAAGTCTAGTTCCAAAAAGTTAGCTTAACTGACCTAAAAATGGTCAAAAAGTGACCAAACTGACTTGGAAAATTCTAGAATCAGTTTGTTTGGTTAGGAGCTCAAATTTTCCTATAAATAGAAGCCTTCCCTTGTTGAAAAAAATATATAGAGTCTTATGCCTTGTTACTCTACTCCACCTAAGCCAAATTAGATAGAGTCTTATGCCTTATTACTCTACTCCACCTAAGCCAAATTAGATAGAGTCTTATACCTTGTTACTCTACTCCACCTAAGCCAAAATATATAGTCTCTTATGCTTGTTACTCTACTCCACCTAAGCCAAATTAGATAGAGTCTTATGCTTTATTACTCTACTCCACCTAAGCCAAAATATAGAGTGTCTTAGGCATTGTTACTCTACTCTACCTAAGCCAAGAACTGTGAATTCTTAATAATTCACTAGTTTTTGATACTTCTCTCTTTCTTCAATCCCCATTGGTGGCTCCATCAACACACTAAACCAATTGATTGGTTGGGGGCCTCTACCGTGAATAAAGAATCAAGCAAATCATAAGGTAAGTATATTGAATTTTGATCTTTTCTATGATTTCTCAATGACTCTCTCTTCTCAACCCCTCTCAAGCTTGAGAAGTTTAATTGGTATGGTTTTTTTTAAATGCTATTGAAGTAAATTGGTGAATAGTAGTGAAGAGTTACATAATTTAATAAATGCTATAGAAGTTAATTTCCACTTATATTTAAATTCTAATGGTTTTTTATAATTTCTCTCTCTCATTCAAGAAATGGTCATACTCATGACCCATTCTCAATCCAAATGAAGCTTTTCATAAAGCTTTTCCTTAATCCAAGATTAAGCTATGCTTGAGGCCAAATTAATGGCTTTTGCTATGCTTTTAGTTTATGCACATTGATGATTCAATCCATTATGGATTGATGACCCAATTAGAGACCATTCTAATTGTTTTCTTAATGACCCAATTAGAGACCATTCTAATTGTTTTCTTAATGATCCAATTAGAGACCATTATGGATTAATGATCCAATTAGAGACCATTCTAATTGTTCTCTTAATGATCCAATTAGAGACCATTATGGATTGATGATCCAATTAGAGACCATTCTAATTGTTTTCGTAATGATCCAATTAGAGACCATTATGGATTGATGATCCAATTAGAGACCATTCTAATTGTTTTCTTAATGATCCAATTAGAGACCCTTCTAATTATTTCTTTAATAATGAGCTTTATCCCTTAGAAAAAAATTGAGATTTATCAGTCATAGTAGCGGAGCTATGGCAAAATTTTTATAGAAATTATGCATAAAATAAATTCATTCAAAGCATAAAAAGAGGACTTCCTACCATATTCTAGGAACTATCGTCCTAGATTAATTAAAAGAATTTTATTATGCATGGAGATGTGGATGTTTGCATGTAGATGTAGATGTATAGATGTAGATGTGGATGTGGAGGTGGATGGATGCATGTAGATGTAGATTTATAGATGTAGATGTGAATGGAGATGTGGATGTATGCATGTAGATGTAGATGTATAGATGTGGATGTGGATGTATACATGTAGATGTAGATGTATAGATACGGATGTGGATGTGGAGGTGGATGTATACATGTAGATGTAGATGTATAGATGTAGATGTGGATGTGGAGGTGGATGGATGCATGTAGATGTGGATGTATAGATGTAGATGTGAATGGAGATGTGGATGTATGCATGTAGATGTAGATGTATAGATGTGGATGTGGATGCATACATGTAGATGTAGATGTATAGATACGGATGTGGATGTGGAGGTGGATGTATACATGTAGATGTAGATGTATAGATGTAGATGTGGATGTGGAGGTAGATGGATGCATGTAGATGTAGATGTATAGATGTAGATGGGAATGGAGATATGGATGTATGCATGTAGATGTAGATGTATAGATGTAGATGTGGATGTGGAGGTGGATGGATGCATGTAGAATATAGATGTATAGATGTAGATGTGAATGGAGATGTGGATGTATGCATGTAGATGTAGATGTATGGAGGTGAATGTGAATGTGGATGTGGATGTATGCATAGAGATGTAGATGTATGCATGTAGATGTGAATGTACGCATATAGATGTGGATGTATGGATGTGAATATACGATATGCGATGTGAGGGAATCTGAAGTGATGAGATAGAAATGATGTGATGGGATGAGTATACATATAAATGGAATATGGAATAAGTAATGTAGATTGATGAAGGATAATGTGGAAAAATGAAAGTTAAAATAGAAATTGTGTTGTAAACTGTTTGTAAATACTGTTTGTAAATGCTGTTTGTAAATGATTGTTTTATGTCAAGAATGCTGGGGGGAGCATTTTGACCGTCTTGTGATTAAAGTCGTGATGGTAAAGTTGCAACTGCTGACGGGGAGTCAATGAAGGACGTCTCGCGTAGCAAGGTCGGCCGAGGTCTTGACCAGCCTCGGTACGATTAAAATGGTGAGCTTCCGGTACGGTGGATGAGGGGCCAAGGAAGCGGCCTATGCGTGAAGCGCTAGGTTACCTGCGAAGGATCCTAGAGGGTGCTGACCATACGGTGCTCGGGCTCTGGGTTGCCTAGGATACCCACGCGTGCGTCGAGGAAGATATTGGAACAGAGTTGGAGTTGTTTTCTGAAATCGAGCATGGATCTGGTTGATTGACCTTGCTGGTCTTCAATGGATGAGTCCATGGCTCCTTATATGGATCTGTTGGTTGATCTTGCTGATCTTCAACGAGAGTCCATCTTGTTAAGTGATTATATTGCCAAGTATTATGGGCTAGGAACTATCGAAACGGCTCCTGAGCGTTCTAGTTGCCAATGATGCCATAGATACTCTGATGAAGGAATGATGGGAAATTAAGAATCAATTGGATAAATTGGAAGATGGTGATCAATGATACTATGGTTTTATTAAAGGATTGTTTTAAATTGGTTGAATCTGGTTGAAAAAGGCAATTTCATATTGGGTGTGTGAGTGGTGTGACTAGTTTATTTTGCATGAACATCCGGCTAGGGGGCCTTGGAACTCTTTTCCTTGGTACCCGGGACAAAACCTAACCAAATTTTTAATTGGATCCCATCACTACAGTGGTTGGGCGGTTGGCTAACCCATGGGATTGGATGGGGTTAGGCTGGACTGATGGATCCGTAAATCGAGACTCAAACTTTTGTTTTTACGATAGAAAAAAAAATAAATCCCGGACAGAAACTGTTCTATGGATAGGAATCAACGGCTGTGCCTCTTGAATGGGGAAAAAAGCGTTGATCCCAATGATCCAAGTGCAAGTTTCTTCCTTGAACTGACTAAGTATCTTATAGATGTAATCGGATCATCTCGATCAGAAATGATCTTGACTACGTTAGAGTAAAAAGTTATCCTGGTGGAATCGCCCGTGCTTTCCGGTAAAGGAAGTTTTTCCGGGTTCGGTTTTGGAACAACCGACGGATTAGTCTCTTATCCGGATATCCGTGGGCGAGGCCCCGAGTGTGGGACCCCTGTCCCGCGCGAGAAGCGCTACTTCCGCTGCCAGTACCCCGAATCCGTTGCTCGGTGGGAACAGGGATCTTACAGTTGGTATCAGAGCAATTGGTTAATAAAGATCAACTGAGAAGACAAATATGTCAAAAAAAAAAATTATCAAGAAACACCAAAAGGTTATAATTGTGTGATATAATTCATACAATTTGATATTCAAACTGAAATTCATAATTTGGTAATCGGTTCTTCAGATGGAAGTACCGCAATTATATAGAATCCCTGACTTGCTTGAGGCCTAGACATGATAGTATTTACCTTATAATTCCAAGGGCCGTGACTACGCGTATATACCGAGAGTATACTGCAGCTCTTTACTGACAGTATATACGAGTAAATCTAAGACTTGAAATTATAAGCGTTAATGCTATCCAGATGATGATTTCGAATGTGATTGATATGATTTTTAATTCTGTTTGAGAATTGATGAATTGATTTGGATTCTGATTGAAAATGCTGATTGAAAATGCTGATTGAAAAAAAAAAATGTTGATTTTTAAAAATTAGTTGAAATATAATGAAACCACAATGAGGGGGAATGGGACGAGTCCCTGTGATGATATTCATAACTAGAATGATGATAACGAATTCAACAAATCACTATGAGATTAGTGGATTGTGCTGTCAGATTGCTTACTGTTAATACTTGACCGGTAGATCAAGTTAAGGGATGTCAAATTGAGAACTTACTTGACTGAAATTTCCGTGGGGAGGAATGTTCCGAAGGAAACTTTTCGGTCTAATGGATCTTTATCATGTTAAAGATATGAATGATATGATCTGAATAAATTGTTATTTAATGATGAGTTCTATATAAGGGATATTTATCCCAGTGTTCTGTTGGGTTGACCAGAATATAAGGAACCCAGAATAAAATTGGATCTTAAGAAAAAGAGCTGTCCTCTACCTTGCGAGATGAGGACATCTCGCTCTTTTTAAGTGGGGTAGAATGTAAGATTCCTCCCCAACCTTCGAGGTATACTGCGGAGTAAGAATCTTCCTTTCTGATCTTATAATTATTCCCTCTCTAAAATAAAAGAAAAATTCTGTTTAAAAAAGGAAGACCCTTTTCCTAGAATACTTCTCAGGAGTCACGGCTGCTTTTCCTAGAATACTTCTCAGGAGTCACGGCTGTTTTAAGAATTTAGAACAATGAGTTTAGAAGTGAGAATCGGTGTTTTGGATACCAAGGTTTTGGTTTTCATTCGAGTACGGCCCAAAAGAAGTTCTTTATCTCTTGGGAAGTATAAGAAGTTATCCCCCAGATATTGTGATCCTTATATCTGAATTCAATGAAAGTAGGTGACTTAGCCTACAAGTTTCTTTTATCTCCTCATCTCAAAATTCTTAATGCCTTCTATAGAAAAATGTGTCAAACACAAATCATGGAAAGACGGTAAAACTTCAGTGGCAAGTTACCGTTGGCTTCTAGGTTACGCTAGCTCCTTCCTTTATATAAGTCGTAACTTTTACTTGTAACTCACAGTAATCTTACTCCCATCAATCTCCTTTCTTTCTTAATCTCCTTCATGGCTTGGCAACAGGAATTAGTTTTATCCCTGATGATTTCTCACCTTCAAGACGCAAGAGAGTCTGTGAAGAAAGACTTTATAGAACAGTATGAGCACTCACTTTTTCCTCACCTAGGAACTTCTGTAGCGCAGACCAAATGGCGGACCTATCAAAACATAACTAGGGTAACACCCTGGGGTCAGCAGCACTTTCGTAACAATGTCCGCTTGGCCATGGTTATTGAAGCTTTGGGTTTGGGTCCTCGATACTACTGCGTCATGAGATCAAGACATCTTGGGTTTTCTGAGCGGGTCTTCTTATTGGCGTGTTTTCTTCCTCATGAGAAGATATGCCTTTACCCCGTTTTTGGCTTGCCTCTCAGAGGTCCTTTTGTTAGATCACCTCATACCACTGAGATAGGTGCGGCAATAACCAGCAGAATCATTCCCAGAGATGAGTTACCCTATACTTGTACAGCTTGTGAGGACTGCTTTTGTGACCATATGATGGACGGGCTTATGGAAGTGTAAAGAGTTCTTCTATCTTTACTGTATAAGTTCCGTGAATGAATAAAGTTTAAATCTTGTTCTTATTTTGAATCTTGCTCCCTTTAAGACTTTTCTTGGTGGTTAATCTTGATTAAAATTTTTCTCTAAGTCTCATATTCGTGCATCTTGCAAAATTATTCCAAGTTGCGAGATGAGGACATCTCGCGTTTTTTAAGTGGGGTAGAATGTAAGATTCCTCTCCCAACCCCTTTTTGATGTCTAGTATATTCCCCTGTAATCAATTCCTTTTCTGAAATATAAGAGATCTTGTTTGTGGCTGTTTTAACCTAGAGAGAGAAAATATTCTAGAGAGAGAATATTCAGATTTTGAATATTTTCGGATAGAAAAATATCTCTTATAATTCAGATGAGTTCCCCTGAAACAGAAATTTAAAAAAGAATTTTCCAATGTGCAATTGGAATTAATTGGAAATAGGTATAAAGAACCTTAGCCTAAGGGTCTAGATTTTCATAAATCTTTAGACTATGGTCCAATTAAGGTTCCTATGGGCCAATAGCATCAATCCATGTGTAGGGAGGAGATAAATCCAAATTGTAAAAGAAGATACCCAAAAATGAGTAAATGCTCACATAAGATGAAGAGTTGAAAATGTACAAGGTTTATTAGTAAATAAACACATATGTAAGGAAGGGGAGTTCTTTAAAGGAGGTGCATATTTCACATAAGATGAAGAGTTGAAAATGTACAAGGCTTATTAGTAAAAAAACTATGACACATGTGTAAGGAAGAGGAGTTCTTTAAAGGAGGTGCATATTTCACATAAGATGAAGAGTTGAAAATGTACAAGGTTTATTAGTAAAAAACTATGAGCAATACAATTTTGACACATATGTAAGGAAGGGGAATTCTTTAAAGGAGGTGCATATTTCACATGCTTGAATGAGTTTTAAACTCATAAAAATTGAGATATTTCATCTCTCCTCTCTCCTCATTCAAGTCTAGTTCCAAAAAGTTAGCTTAACTGACCTAAAAATGGTCAAAAAGTGACCAAACTGACTTGGAAAATTCTAGAATCAGTTTGTTTGGTTAGGAGCTCAAATTTTCCTATAAATAGAAGCCTTCCCTTGTTGAAAAAAATATATAGAGTCTTATGCCTTGTTACTCTACTCCACCTAAGCCAAATTAGATAGAGTCTTATGCCTTATTACTCTACTCCACCTAAGCCAAATTAGATAGAGTCTTATACCTTGTTACTCTACTCCACCTAAGCCAAAATATATAGTCTCTTATGCTTGTTACTCTACTCCACCTAAGCCAAATTAGATAGAGTCTTATGCTTTATTACTCTACTCCACCTAAGCCAAAATATAGAGTGTCTTAGGCATTGTTACTCTACTCTACCTAAGCCAAGAACTGTGAATTCTTAATAATTCACTAGTTTTTGATACTTCTCTCTTTCTTCAATCCCCATTGGTGGCTCCATCAACACACTAAACCAATTGATTGGTTGGGGGCCTCTACCGTGAATAAAGAATCAAGCAAATCATAAGGTAAGTATATTGAATTTTGATCTTTTCTATGATTTCTCAATGACTCTCTCTTCTCAACCCCTCTCAAGCTTGAGAAGTTTAATTGGTATGGTTTTTTTTAAATGCTATTGAAGTAAATTGGTGAATAGTAGTGAAGAGTTACATAATTTAATAAATGCTATAGAAGTTAATTTCCACTTATATTTAAATTCTAATGGTTTTTTTTAATTTCTCTCTCTCACTCAAGAAATGGTCATACTCATGACCCATTCTCAATCCAAATGAAGCTTTTCATAAAGCTTTTCCTTAATCCAAGATTAAGCTATGCTTGAGGCCAAATTAATGGCTTTTGCTATGCTTTTAGTTTATGCACATTGATGATTCAATCCATTATGGATTGATGACCCAATTAGAGACCATTCTAATTGTTTTCTTAATGACCCAATTAGAGACCATTCTAATTGTTTTCTTAATGATCCAATTAGAGACCATTATGGATTAATGATCCAATTAGAGACCATTCTAATTGTTCTCTTAATGATCCAATTAGAGACCATTATGGATTGATGATCCAATTAGAGACCATTCTAATTGTTTTCTTAATGATCCAATTAGAGACCATTATGGATTGATGATCCAATTAGAGACCATTCTAATTGTTTTCTTAATGATCCAATTAGAGACCCTTCTAATTATTTCTTTAATAATGAGCTTTATCCCTTAGAAAAAAATTGAGATTTATCAGTCATAGTAGCGGAGCTATGGCAAAATTTTTATAGAAATTATGCATAAAATAAATTCATTCAAAGCATAAAAAGAGGACTTCCTACCATATTCTAGGAACTATCATCCTAGATTAATTAAAAGAATTTTATTATGCATGGAGATGTGGATGTTTGCATGTAGATGTAGATGTATAGATGTAGATGTGGATGTGGAGGTGGATGGATGCATGTAGATGTAGATTTATAGATGTAGATGTGAATGGAGATGTGGATGTATGCATGTAGATGTAGATGTATAGATGTGGATGTGGATGTATACATGTAGATGTAGATGTATAGATACGGATGTGGATGTGGAGGTGGATGTATACATGTAGATGTAGATGTATAGATGTAGATGTGGATGTGGAGGTGGATGGATGCATGTAGATGTGGATGTATAGATGTAGATGTGAATGGAGATGTGGATGTATGCATGTAGATGTAGATGTATAGATGTGGATGTGGATGCATACATGTAGATGTAGATGTATAGATACGGATGTGGATGTGGAGGTGGATGTATACATGTAGATGTAGATGTATAGATGTAGATGTGGATGTGGAGGTAGATGGATGCATGTAGATGTAGATGTATAGATGTAGATGGGAATGGAGATATGGATGTATGCATGTAGATGTAGATGTATAGATGTAGATGTGGATGTGGAGGTGGATGGATGCATGTAGAATATAGATGTATAGATGTAGATGTGAATGGAGATGTGGATGTATGCATGTAGATGTAGATGTATGGAGGTGAATGTGAATGTGGATGTGGATGTATGCATAGAGATGTAGATGTATGCATGTAGATGTGAATGTACGCATATAGATGTGGATGTATGGATGTGAATATACGATATGCGATGTGAGGGAATCTGAAGTGATGAGATAGAAATGATGTGATGGGATGAGTATACATATAAATGGAATATGGAATAAGTAATGTAGATTGATGAAGGATAATGTGGAAAAATGAAAGTTAAAATAGAAATTGTGTTGTAAACTGTTTGTAAATACTGTTTGTAAATGCTGTTTGTAAATGATTGTTTTATGTCAAGAATGCTGGGGGGAGCATTTTGACCGTCTTGTGATTAAAGTCGTGATGGTAAAGTTGCAACTGCTGACGGGGAGTCAATGAAGGACGTCTCGCATAGCAAGGTCGGCCGAGGTCTTGACCAGCCTCGGTACGATTAAAATGGTGAGCTTCCGGTACGGTGGATGAGGGGCCAAGGAAGCGGCCTATGCGTGAAGCGCTAGGTTACCTGCGAAGGATCCTAGAGGGTGCTGACCATACGGTGCTCGGGCTCTGGGTTGCCTAGGATACCCACGCGTGCGTCGAGGAAGATATTGGAACAGAGTTGGAGTTGTTTTCTGAAATCGAGCATGGATCTGGTTGATTGACCTTGCTGGTCTTCAATGGATGAGTCCATGGCTCCTTATATGGATCTGTTGGTTGATCTTGCTGATCTTCAACGAGAGTCCATCTTGTTAAGTGATTATATTGCCAAGTATTATGGGCTAGGAACTATCGAAACGGCTCCTGAGCGTTCTAGTTGCCAATGATGCCATAGATACTCTGATGAAGGAATGATGGGAAATTAAGAATCAATTGGATAAATTGGAAGATGGTGATCAATGATACTATGGTTTTATTAAAGGATTGTTTTAAATTGGTTGAATCTGGTTGAAAAAGGCAATTTCATATTGGGTGTGTGAGTGGTGTGACTAGTTTTATTTTGCATGAACATCCGGCTAGGGGGCCTTGGAACTCTTTTCCTTGGTACCCGGGACAAAACCTAACCAAATTTTTAATTGGATCCCATCACTACAGTGGTTGGGCGGTTGGCTAACCCATGGGATTGGATGGGGTTAGGCTGGACTGATGGATCCGTAAATCGAGACTCAAACTTTTGTTTTTACGATAGAAAAAAAAATAAATCCCGGACAGAAACTGTTCTATGGATAGGAATCAACGGCTGTGCCTCTTGAATGGGGAAAAAAGCGTTGATCCCAATGATCCAAGTGCAAGTTTCTTCCTTGAACTGACTAAGTATCTTATAGATGTAATCGGATCATCTCGATCAGAAATGATCTTGACTACGTTAGAGTAAAAAGTTATCCTGGTGGAATCGCCCGTGCTTTCCGGTAAAGGAAGTTTTTCCGGGTTCGGTTTTGGAACAACCGACGGATTAGTCTCTTATCCGGATATCCGTGGGCGAGGCCCCGAGTGTGGGACCCCTGTCCCGCGCGAGAAGCGCTACTTCCGCTGCCAGTACCCCGAATCCGTTGCTCGGTGGGAACAGGGATCTTACAGTCTGTGAATGACTATGCATGAAGATAAAGGGTATTGTG
Source organism: Cibotium barometz (assembly GCF_041138505.1). Classification (NCBI taxonomy): domain Eukaryota; kingdom Viridiplantae; phylum Streptophyta; class Polypodiopsida; order Cyatheales; family Cibotiaceae; genus Cibotium; species Cibotium barometz. Next base: position 56,750,849 of record NC_141051.1, read on the forward strand.
GAATCCCTTGCATCTATTGGTGTTTCAGTAGATGATGATGATAAGGTGGAAGTCTGTCTATGTGGTCTCGGGCCACAATACAAGGCGTTCAAGACATCTATTCAGACTCGAGAAAACATTTCCAATTTTACAGATTTGGTGTCTATGTTGATTATAGAAGAGAAGAGCTTGGGTGAAGACCAACAATATTCACATAATAAAAACAGTTCACAGCAACAGGCCTTCTACACAAGTTCAGGAAGAGGACCAGGTAGAGGAGGCCATGGACATGGTCAAAGAGGTGGCCGAAGAGCAGGTAATCAAAATTATGGCCAGCAGCAGCAACAACAACACCAGTCCCAGAATTCACAACAACAACAACACATAGGTGAAAGAGGCCAATTCAGAGGCAAGGGGAGTCAAAGAGGTCGTGGAAATTGGCAAAGACAGTATAATGATACAAGTGGATGCTTTTATTGTGGTAAGCCTGGACATGTGCAGGCAGATTGTTAAGAAGCAGGCTGACATGCAAAATGGGAAATTGCAGCAAAACAACTATGCATCCTTGAGCAGAAACAATGAGGATAATGAAAGGTTATTTCTTATGCAGCATGTTGTTAATGCCATGTCTGAAAATGTTGAAGGAGCACATAAATATGATGTATGGTATGTTGTTAATGCCATGTCTGAAAATGTTGAAGGAGCACATAAATATGATGTATGGTATGTTGATTCAGGTTTTTCAAACCACATGACAAGTCATGGGGAGTGGTTCAAGGAGATGAAGAACCTTGAAAGACCAGGTTTTGTGGAAATAGGGGATGACTTTGCTCATCCAATTGCCCATGTTGGAGATGTGCCATTGTCTATGCAGGATGGCAACGTGTACCTTGCAGATGTACTTCATGTTTCGAACATAACAAAGAATCTGGTTTCAGTTGGCCAGATGATTGAGCAGGGTTTGCAGGTTCGGTTTAACCTTGAGGGTTGTTATGTTGAAGACTTTAAAGACAAGTGTAGATTGGTTGCAAAAGGCAACAGAGTGGGCAGAATGTTTATGTTGAATGTAAACATGCTTGAAGTGAGTGCTGCGATGTTGCAAATGGTTCAGGAATTGTTGCAGACATAGACATTTGGCATAAAAGAATTGGGCATGTGAATGTGCAGAGAATGAAGTCTATGCAGAGACTAAAGGAATTGTGACAGGGCTACCAAAGTTTAAAGTTGAAGGTATACAGAAAATATGTGAAGCATGCCAATTTGGAAAGCAAACAAAGCATGTATTTCCACATAATAAAAATGTGGAAATACAAACAAAGTGCATTCAGATGTATGGGGTCCTACGAAGACCATGTCTATGGGAGGCTGCAGGTATTATGTGACATTTATTAATGACCACATAAGGAAAGTGTGGCATACTTCATGAAGGAGAAGAGTGAGGTGTTCACTCACTTTCAGAATTTAAGAGTTATGGTTGAAAAGCAAACAAAGAAATATGTAAAGTGCCTAAGGTCAAATGGAGGGGGAGAGTACTTCTCCAATGAGTTCTCTGAATTTTTGAAGAAAAATGGTATTCGAAGACAGTTTACATGCAGATACACTCCACAACAAAATGGAGTTGCTGAGCAAAAAAACAGGCACATTGCCAATGAAAAGATGCAGGGGAGAAGAGAGCTTGAGCTCTTGCAAGCACACACACACACTCACAAAACCCTAATAGAGAACACACAAGGTGAGAGGCTGAAAATCTTCTTCTTCTCTACTCAACACTCAACACACCATATACAAGAATAAGAGTACACACTAATATGAAAGGTACTCAACCAAATACATACACGGGTTCTCTATAGTGTGAACCCGACTAAATGAGCTGGCGCTATAACTATGCCAGTCTCTAGAATGGCTGTCACACAGCCTGTCATCCCACTGGCTGCATTTCACCCAAGATCTCACCAACCATGCCAGTGGTGTAAGTGTGGGAACTATCCCCCAGGCGGGTCATCAGTGTCCACCGCCTCACTAGAGCTCGATATCTCAACACTCCCCCTTGAGCTCAACTCCATCTCATGTACACCAAGCGAAGCCCTGAATCTGTGGAGCTTCTCTGTACCCAATGCTTTGGTGAAGATGTCAGCTACCTGATCCTCTGTGCTGACATAAACAAGGTCAAGGTCTCCTGCCAAGACCCTCTCTCTGACGAAGTGGTAGTGGACCTCTATGTGCTTCGTACGAGCATGAAAAACTGGGTTCCTGGCCAACTGTATACTGCTAATGTTGTCACAGAAAATGACAACTTGTCTATCCACTGATAGACCCAAATCTGTAAGTAGCTTTCTCAACCAGGCTACCTCACATGCTGCCATAGCAGCTCCTCTGTACTCGGCCTCTGTACTCGATAGAGCAACCGTAGGCTGCTTCTTGCTGCTCCAAGTCACAGCAGCACTCCCCAAAGAAAACATGAATCCACTGGTAGATCTTCTATCTGAGATACTACCAGCCCAATCAGCATCTGTGTACCCATGTACACATATCTCTGTCCCAGTCTCATAGAATAGTCCACAATGCAAAGTAGACTTCACATACCTTAGTATGCGTCTCACTGCATCCAAATGCGGTTTCCGTGGAACTTGCATAAACTGACTCACCAACCCAACAGCATAGCTCAAATCTGGTCTGGTGATCGTCATGTAGATCAAACTTCCTACTATGCGCCTATACATAGTAGGATCCTCCAAGATCTCTCCTGAATCTGCACTCAACTTGCCATTCTGATCCAATGGCACAGAAATAGGCTTACAGCCTGTCATACCATACCTGGACAACATGTCCAAGCCATACTGTCTCTGCAGTAATCCAATACCATGTGGTGACCTAATCACCTCAATGCCCAAGATATATCTGAGCTCCCCCAGATCCTTCATCTCGAACTTCTGTCTAAGCAAGATCTTTACATCAAAGATATCTGCATCATGGTCCCCCGTAATGATCAAGTCATCTACATAGATGACAACAAGCACAACCCCTCTATCACCATGTCTCACATACAATGAGAAATCTGCATTGGCTACATGAAAGCCAATAGTGATAAGATATTCAGAAATCTTGTCAGACCATGCTCTTGGTGCTTGCTTTAAGCCATACAAGGCTTTCTTCAACCTGCAAACATGCTCGGGGTGACCCACATCCTCATAACCAGGTGGCTGCAACATATACACCTCTTCTTGCAAATCTCCATGCAAGAATGTATTCTTTACATCCATCTAATGTAAAGACCATTCCTTTGACGCAGCCACTGCTATCACAACTCTCACCGTTGCCATCTTGGCAACTGGGCTGAAAGTTTCCTCATAATCAATTCCATATGTCTGTGCATATCCTTTGGCTACCAATCTAGCCTTGTACCTGTTTATGCTTCCATCACTGTTATGTTTAACTTTGTACACCCACTTGCATCCAATGGCTTTCTTGCCTTCAGGCAATTGCACTAAGTCCCAAGTTTCATTTCCATATAGTGCATCCATCTCCTCATCCATAGCTTTCTCCCAACACACATTTCCAACAGCCTCATCAATGCATGTGGGCTCAACAACCTGCACAACCTTTGCCATATATGCATAGTGATGTGCCACATAACCATCATATGTAAATCTCTGCACAAGGTTCTTCACTCTCCCTGATCTTCGCAGCTTTTCATTCATGGCTTCCATAGCCTTCTTTACACCAGGTGTTCTCATAGCTGGGATCCCAAGCTCCTCATCAAGGCTCATATCTGAGCCACTAGACTCTCCATCAACATGAGAATGCCCTGCAGAAATGTCAGGCATACCAAGGGGCTCAACCACTTTCTCTTTTCCTTTACGTGATGTAGTAATCACATTTGCAGGACTGGTATTATGACGCAGCCTGCCACTCCATGGTCTATCAACTGACCCACTAGATGAGGACTCTCCTGGTCCACTCAAAGACTGTGATTGCTGACGTGCATTCTGTGCAACCACACTTCCACTCACATCAGCCCCAACAGCTTCTTTTTCAGTAGCATACCAGCTGCTCATCTCATCAAAGACAACATCCCTGCTTACCCTTAACTCACGTGTAGTAGGGTTATAACACTTGTATCCCTTTTGCTCAAGGGAGTATCCAATAAACACACATTTTTCAGCTTTCGGGTCCAGCTGAGTTCTCAGCTCATCTGGCACATGCACATATGCAATGCATCCAAAGACTTTTAGATGAGACAAATCTGGTTTCCTGCCAGTAAACCTCTCCTCTGGAGTTACACCATGTATGGCTGCAGTTGGAGTCCTGTTCATGATGTATACTGCTGTAGAAACAGCCTCAGCCCAATAGCAATGCGGCATATTCTTCTCTTCCATCAATGCTCGCGCAATCTCAGCAATGTGCCTGTTTTTCCGCTCAGCAACTCCATTTTGCTGCGGAGTGTATCTGCATGTGAACTGTCTCCGAATACCATTCTTCTTCAAAAATTCAGAGAACTCATTGGAGAAGTACTCTCCCCCTCCATGTGACCTTAGGCACTTTACATATTTCCCTGTTTGCTTTTCAACCAAAACTCTGAAATTCTGAAAGTGAGTGAACACCTCACTCTTCTCCTTCATGAAATATACCCACACTTTCCTTGTGTGGTCATCAACAAAAGTGACATAGTACCTGCAGCCTCCCATAGACACGATCTTCGTAGGACCCCATACATCTGAATGCACAACATCTAGTGCATTTCTGCTCACATATCTGTTACGTGGAAACACATGCTTTGTTTGCTTCCCAAATTGGCATGCTTCACATATTTTCTGCATACCTTCCACTTTAAATTTTGGCAGCCCTGTCACAATTCCTTTTGTCTGCATAGACTTCAATCTCTGCACATTCACATGTCCAATTCTTTTATGCCATATGTCTGTGTCTGCAACAATTCCTGAACCATTTGCAAACATCGCAGCACTCATTTCAGGCATGTCTACATCCAACGTGAACATTCTGCCCACTCTGTTGCCTTTTGCAACCAACCTGCACTTGTCTTTAAAATCTTCAACATAACATCCATCAGGGTTAAACCGAACTTGCAAACCCTGCTCAATCATCTGGCCAACTGAAACCAGATTCTTTGTTATGCTCGGTACATGAAGTACATCTGCAAGGTACTTCACTTTGCCATCCTGCATAGACAATGGCACATCTCCAATGTGGGCAATTGGATGAGCAGTGTCATCCCCTGTTTCCACAAAACCTGGTCTTTCCGGGTTTTTCATCTCCTTGAACCACTCCCCATGACTCGTCATGTGGTTCGAAGCGCCTGAATCCACATACCATACATTATCTTTTTGTGCTGCATCAACATTTTCAGACATGGCATTCACGACATGCTACATAACAAACAACCTTTCATTATCCTCATTATTTCTGCTTGAGGATGCATAGTTGTTTTGCTGCACTTTCCCATTTTGCATGTCAGCCTACTTCTTATAACATTCTGACTGCACATGTCCAGGCTTACCACAATAATAGCATTCACGTGCATCATTATATTGCCTTTGCCAATTTCCACGGCCTCTTTGACTCCCCCTGCCTCTGAATTTGCCTCTTCCACCTGCGTGTTGTTGTTATTGTTGATTCTGGGACTGTTGTTGCTGCTGCTGCTGCTGCTGCTGGCCATAATTCTGATTACCTGTTCGGCCACCTCCTTGACCGCGTCCACGGCCTCCTCTACCTCGTCCTCTTCCTGAACTCGTGTAGAAGGCCTATTGCTCTGAACTGTTTTTGCTTTGTGAAGACTGTTGGTCTTCACCCGAGTTCTTCTCTTCGATAATCAGCATAGACACCAAATCTGTAAAGTTGGGAATGTTTTCCCAAGTCTGAATAGACGTCTTAAACGCCTTGTATTGTGGCCCGAGACCACGTAAACAGACTTCCACCTTGTCATCATCATCTACTGACACACCAATAGATGCAAGGGATTCCACAATACCCTTTATCTTCAGCGCATAGTCATTCACAGACATGCTCTTTTTCTCCACAGTATGAAGTTCATTCTTCAACTGTATTTTACGTGCCTTGGTGTTTGTTTCATAAAGCTTTACCAAGGTGTCCCACGCCTCCTTGGGGGACTTGGCATCCTGAATGTGCCCAATCATGGTGTCCTGTATACTAATGGAAAGCCAATACATAACCTTCCTGGCTCCTTGGTTCCAGTCTTTAAACTCTTTCACATCTGCACAGCAGTCGGATTTATATCCGGTATCTCCGGTGCCTCTTCATGCGAGTCACCTTCTATGTAGTCCCAATAGCCTTTTCCCATCAGGAAATTTGTCAACCTGAACCTCCACGCATGGAAGTTATTCTTGTCCAGCTTCTCAACCACAATCTGTGTTATGCCATCATTAGACATCTTGCCAAACACACAATTTTACCAGACACTGCACTCTAGTTTTTCTGCACAACTGCTATATTTTCTGCACAGCGGTACTATAGTACTCTCAAATGTCACCAACAGTGACTTCAATGTGCATACATACACCCAATGGCAACTGTAGACCTCTTTGCAGCACCCACAGTGTCTGCACAGTCAATCTGTCTTCCTGCAGTTCGTAAAACAGAGTTCTGCAGAGAATCGATGACTTACCCGCAGTGCTCGAAATCGCCTGCTTTCTGAAAAACGGAGGTCCAGACGCGCGCGAAACGCGTTTTCGGCCCAAAAATTATAGTCCGAAGGACTGTATAGCTGCCCTATAGATTTACTCCCGCGAAGAAAGCTCCTCAATCAGAGACCGTTTGCTGGTGCCTCCCGTAGAGCTCCCGACAAGGGTGTAGTCACCAACACAATAAGGAAGAGTAGTTGAAGCTCTTACCCTCGTACCGCTTCCTGTGGTTCTCTTGCTTGCAGCTCAGCCCTTAGCACGAACCAGGCTCTGATACCATGAAAAGATGCAGGGGAGAAGAGAGCTTGAGCTCTTGCAAGCACACACACACACTCACAAAACCCTAATAGAGAACACACAAGGTGAGAGGCTGAAAATCTTCTTCTTCTCTACTCAACACTCAACACACCATATACAAGAATAAGAGTACACACTAATATGAAAGGTACTCAACCAAATACATACACGGGTTCTCTATAGTGTGAACCCGACTAAATGAGCTGGCACTATAACTATGCCAGTCTCTAGAATGGCTGTCACACAGCCTGTCATCCCACTGGCCGCATATCACCCAAGATCTCACCAACCATGCCAGTGGTGTAAGTGTGGGGCCTATCCCCCAGGCGGGTCATCAGTGTCCACCGCCTCACTAGAGCTCGATATCTCAACAGCTAAGATTGCACAAGCATTGATGGAAGAGAAGGATATGTCGCATAGCTATTGGGCTAAGGCTGTTTCTACAGCATTTTACATCATGAACAGGACTCCAACTGCAGCCATACATGATGTAACTCCAGAGGAGAGGTTTACTGGTAGAAAACCTGATTTGTCTCATATTTAAAAGTTTCTGGATGCATTACATATGTGCATGTGCTAGATGAGCTGAGAACTAAGCTGGATCCAAAAGCTAAAAAATGTGTGTTTATTGGATATTCTCTTGAGCAAAAGGGATACATGTGTTATAACCCTGCTACACATGAGTTAAGGGTAAGCAGGAGCAGGGATGTTGTTTTAGATGAGATGAGTAGCTAGTATGCTGCTGAAAAAGAAGTTGTTGGGGCTGATGTGAGTGGAAATGTGGTTGCACAAAATGCAAGTCAGCAATCATAGTCTTTGAGTGGACCAAGAGAGTCCTCATCTAGTGGTTCAGTTGATAGACCATGGAGTGGCAGGCTGCATCATAATACCAGTCCTGCAAATGTGATTCGTATATCACGTAAAGGCAAAGAGAAAGTGGTTGAGCCCCTTAGTATGCTTGACATTTCTGCAGGGCATTCTCATGTTGATGGACAGTTTAGTGGCTCAGAGATGAGCCTTGATGAGGAGCTTGGGATCCCAGCTATGAGAACACCTGGTGTAAAGAAGGCTACGGAAGCCATGAATGAAAAGCTACGAAGATCTGGGAGAGTGAAGAACCTTGTGTAGAGATTTACCTATGATGGTTATGTGGCATATCACTATGCATACATGGAAAAAGTTGTGCAGGTTGTAGAGCCCACATGCATTGATGAGGTTGTTGGAAATGTGTGTTGGGAGAAAGCTATGGATGAGGAGATGGATGCACTATATGGAAATGAGACTTGGGATTTAGTGCAATTGCCTGAAGGCAAGAAAGCCAGTGGATGCAAGTGAGTGTACAAAGTAAAACATAACAGTGATGGAAGCATAAGCACGTACAAGGCTACATTGGTAGCCAAAGGATATGCGCAGACATATGGCATTGATTATGAGGAAACTTTCAGCCCAGTTGCCAAGATGGCAACAGTGAGAGTTGTGATAGTAGTGGCTGCGTCAAAGCAATGATCTTTACATCAGATGGATGTAAAGAATGCATTCTTGCATGGAGATTTGCAGGAAGAAGTGTATATGTTGCAGCCACTTGGTTATGAGGATGTGAGTCACCATGAGCATGTTTGTGAAAAGATGCAAGGGGGAAGAGAGCTTGAGCTCTTGCAAGCACACACACACACTCACAAAACCCTAATAGAGAACACACAAGGTGAGAGGCTGAAAATCTTCTTCTTCTCTACTCAACACTCAACACACCATATACAAGATAAGAGTACACATAATATGAAAGGTACTCAACCAATACATACACGGGTTCTCTATAGTGTGAACCCGACTAAATGAGCTGGCGCTATAACTATGCCAATCTCTAGAATGGCTGTCACACAGCCTGTCATCCCACTGGCCGCATATCTCCCATGATCTCACCAACCATGCTAGTGGTGTAAGTGTGGTGCCTATCCCCCAGGTCATCAGTGTCCACCGCCTCACTAGACGAGCTCGATATCTCAACACTCCCCCTCGAGCTCAATTCCATCTCATGTACACCAAGCGAAGCCCTGAATCTACGGAGCTTCTCTGTACCCAATGCTTTGGTGAAGATGTCAGCTACCTGATCCTCTGTGCTGACATAAACAAGGTCAAGGTCTCCTGCCAAGACCTTCTCTCTGACGAAATGGTAGTGAACCTCTATGTGCTTCGTACGAGCATGAAAGACTGGGTTCCTGGGTTCCTGGCCAACTGTATACTGCCCAGTGAGATAGACCCAAATCTGCAAGTAGCTTCCTCAACCAAGCTACCTCACATGCTGCCATAGCAGCTCCTCTATACTCGGCCTCTGTACTCGATAGAGCAACAGTAGGCTGCTTCTTGCTGCTTCAAGTCACAGCAGCACTCCCCAAAGAAAACATAAAGCCACTGGTAGATCTTCTGTCTGAGATACTACCAGCCCAATCAGCATCTGTGTACCCATGTACACATATCTCTATCCCAGTCTCATAGAACAGTCCACAATGCAAAGTAGACTTCACATACCTCAGTATGCGTCTCACTACATCCAAATGCGGTTTTCGTGGAACCTGCATAAACTGACTCACCAACCCAACAGCATAGCTCAAATCTGGTCTGGTGATCGTCATGTAGATCAAACTTCCTACTATGCGCCTATACATAATAGGATCCTCCAAGATCTCTCTTGACTTGCCATTATGATCCAATGGCACAGAAATAGGCTTACAGCCTGTCATACCATACTTGGACAACATGTCCAAGCCATACTCTCTCTATAGTAATCCAATACCATATGGTGACCTAATCACCTCAATGCCCAAGAAATATCTGAGCTCCCCCAGATCCTTCATCTCAAACTTCTGTCTTAGCAAGATCTTTAAATCAAAGATCTCTGCATCACGGTCCCCCATAATGATCAAGTCATCTACATAGATGACAACAAGCACAACCCCTCTATCATAGATGACAACAAGCACAACCCCTCTATCACCATGTCTCACATACAATGAGAAATCTGCATTGGCTACATGAAAGCCAATAGTGACAAGATATTCAAAAATCTTGTCAGACCATGCTCTTGGTGCTTGCTTTAAGCCTTGCTTTAAGCCATACAAGGCTTTATTCAACCTGCAAACATGCTCGGGGTGACCCACATCCTCATAACCAGGTGGCTGCAACATATACACCTCTTCTTGTGAATCCCCATGCAAGAATGCATTCTTTACATCCATCTGATGTAAAGACCATTACTTTGACGTAGCCACTGCTATCACAACTCTCACCGTTGCCATCTTGGCAACTGGGCTGAAAGTTTCCTCATAATCAATCCCATATATCTGCGCATATCCTTTGGCTACCAATCTAGCCTTGTACTTGTTTATGCTTCCATCACTGTTATGTTTAACTTTGTACACCCACTTGCATCCAATGGATTTCTTGCCTTCAGGCAATTGCACTAAATCCCAAGTTTCATTTCCATATAGTGCATCCATCTCCTCATCCAAAGCTTTTTCCCAACACACATTTCCAACAGCCTCATCAATGCATGTGGGCTCAACAACTTGCACAACCTTTGCCATATATGCATAGTGATGTGCCACATAACCATCATATGTAAATCTCTGCACAGGGTTCTTCACTCTCCCTGATCTTCGCAGCTTTTCATTCATGGCTTCCATATCCTTCTTTACACCAGGTGTTCTCATAGCTGGGATCCCAAGCTCCTCATCAAGGCTCATATCTGAGCCACTAGACTCTCCATCAACATGAGAATGCCTTGCAGAAATGTCAGGCATACCAAGGGGCTCAACCACTTTCTCTTTTCCTTTACGTGATGTAGTAATCACATTTGCAGGATTGGTATTATGACGCAGCCTGCCACTCCATGGTCTATCAACAGACCCACTAGATGAGGACTCTCCATGGTCTATTAAGAGACCCACTAGATGAGGACTCTCCATGGTCTATCAACAGACCCACTAGATGAGGACTCTCCTGGTCCACTCAAAGACTGTGATTGCTGACCTGCATTCTGTGCAACCACACTTCCACTCACATCAGCCCCAACAGCTTCTTTTTCAGTAGCATACCAACTGCTCATCTCATCAAAGACAACATCCTTGCTTACCTTCAACTCACGTGTAGCAGGGTTATACACCTGTATCCCTTTTGCTCAAGGGAATATCCAATGAACACACATTTTTCAGCTTTCAGATCCAGCTTAGTTCTCAGCTCATCTGGCACATGCACATATGCAATGCATCCAAAGACTTTCAGATGAGACAAATCTGGTTTTCTGCCAGTAAACCTCTCTTCTAGAGTTACATCATGTATGGCTGTAGTTGGAGTCGTGTTCATGATGTATACTGCTATAGAAACAACCTCAGCCCAATAGCAATGCGGCATATTTTTCTCTTCCATCAATGCTCGCGCAATCTCAGCAATGTGTCTGTTTTTCCGCTCAGCAATTCCATTTTGCTGCAGAGTGTATCTGCATGAATACCATTCTTCTTCAAAAATTCAGAGAACTCATTGGATAAGTAATCTCCCCCTCCATGTGACCTTAGGCACTTTACATATTTCCCTGTTTGCTTTTCAACCAAAACTCTGAAATTCTAAAAGTGAGTGAACACCTCACTCTTCTCCTTCATGAAATATACCCTCACTTTCCTTGTGTGGTCATCAATGAAAGTCACATAATACCTACAGCCTCCCATAGATATGGTCTTCGTAGGACCCCATACATCTGAATGCACAACATCTAGTGCATTTCTGCTCACATATCTGTTACGTGGAAACACATGCTTTGTTTGCTTCCCAAATTGGCATGCTTCACATATTTTCTGCATACCTTCCACTTTAAATTTTGGCAGCCCTGTCACAATTCCTTTTGTCTGCATAGACTTCAATCTCTGCACATTTACATATCCAATCCTTTTATGCCAAATGTCTGTGTCTGCCACAATTCTTGAACCATTTGCAAACATCGCAGCACTCATTTCAGGCATGTCTACATTCAACGTAAACATTCTGCCCACTCTGTTGCCTTTTGCAACCAACCTGCACTTGTCTTTGAAGTCTTCGACATAACAACCATCAAGGTTAAACCGAACCTGCAAACCCTGCTCAATCATCTAGCCAACTGAAACCAGATTCTTTGTTATGTTCGGTACATGAAGTACATCTGCAAGGTACTTCACTTTGCCATCCTGCATAGACAATGGCACATCTCCAACATGGGAAATTGGATGAGCAGTGTCATCCCTTGTTTCCACAAAACCTGGTCTTTCCGGGTTTTTCATCTCCTTGAACCACTCCCCATGACTCGTCATGTGGTTCGAAGCGCCTGAATCCACATACCATACATTATCTTTTTGTGCTGCATCAACATTTTTAGACATGGCATTCATGACATGCTGCATAACAAACAACCTTTCATTATCCTCATTATTTTTGCTTGAGGATGCATAGTTGTTTTGCTGCACTTTCCCATTTTGCATGTCAGCCTGCTTTTTATAACATTTTGCCTGCACATGTCCAGGCTTACCACAATAATAGCATTCACGTGCATCATTATATTGCCTTTGCCAATTTCCACGGCCTCTTTGACTCCCCCTGCCTCTGAATTTGCCTCTTCCACCTGCGTGTTGTTGTTGTTGTTGATTCTGGGACTGTTGTTGTTGTTGCTGCTACTGACCATAATTCTAATTTCCTATTCGGCCACCTCCTTGACCGCATCCATGGCCTCCTCTACCTCGTCCTCTTCCTGAACTCATGTAGAAGGCCTGTTGCTCTGAACTGTTTTTGCTTTGTGAAGATTGTTGGTCTTCACCCAAGCTCTTCTCTTCGATAATCAGCATAGACACCAAATCTGTAAAGTTGGGAATGTTGTCCCGAGTCTGAATACACGTCTTGAACGCCTTGTATTGTGGCCCGAGACCACGTAGACAGACTTCCACCTTGTCATCATCATCTACTGACACACCAATAGATGCAAGGGATTCCACAATACCCTTTATCTTTAGCGCATAGTCATTCACAGACATGCTCTTTTTCTCCATAGTATGAAGTTCATTCTTCAACTGTATCTTACAACACCATATTGGGGAATATGGGAATTTCCCACAAGTTTGGGACACGTGGTCAAAAGTTTGGATTAACCATAACTTGAACACCACTAATCCAAAATGAGCGCTTTATAGCTCTTTAGATTCCATTTTTCAAGCGCTTTCCAATGATAGGTCATATGATAGGGTTTTGAGAAACTTACAAACATGTTATCCATGTCCCCTTTTTTAAGTATTCAAAAATGGGAATTGGGAAATTCCCAAATTCACTAATATGGTGTTTTACGTGCCTTGGTATTTGTTTCATAGAGCTTTACCAAGGTGTCCCACGCCTCCTTGGGGGACTTGGCATCCTGAATGTGCCCAATCATGGTGTCCTATATACTAATGGATAGCCAATACATAACCTTCCTGGCTCCTTGGTTCCAGTCTTTAAACTCTTTCACATCTGCAGCAGTTGGATTTATATCCGGTATCTCCGTGCCTCTTCATGCTCACCTTCTATGTAGTCCCAATAGCCTTTTCCCATCAGGAAATTCGTCAACCTGAACCTCCAAGCATGGAAGTTATTCTTATCCAACTTCTCAGCCACAATTTGTGTTATGCCATCATTAGACATCTTGCCAAACACATAATTTTACCAGAAACTGCACTCTGGTTTTTTCTGCATAAATGCTGTATTTTCTGCAGCGGTACTGTAGTACTCTCAAATGTCACAACCAGTGACTTCAATGTGCATACATACACCCAATGGCAACTGTAGACCTCTTTGCAACACCCACAGTGTCTACACAGTCAATCTGTCTTCCTGCAGTGTCTTAAAACAAAGTTCTGCAGAGAATCGATGACTTACCCAATAGTGCTCGAAATTGCCTGCTTTCTGAAAAACGGAGGTCCAGACGCGCTCGAAACGCGTTTTCGGCCCAGAAAATTCTGTCCGATAGGACTTTATAGTTTCCCTATAGCTTTACTCTCGCGAAGAAAGCTCTTCAATCAGAGATCGTTGCCAGTGCCTCCCATAGAGCTCCCGCCGAGGCGACAAGGGTGTAGTCACACCAACACAATAGGAAAGAGTAGTTGAAGCTCTTACCCTCGTACCGCTTCCTCTGGTCCTCTTACTTGTAGCTCAACCCTTAGCACAAACCAGGCTCTGATACCATGAAAAGATGCAGGGAGGAAGAGAGCTTGAGCTCTTGCAAGCACACACACACACTCACAAAACCCTAATAGAGAACACACAAGGTGAGAGGCTGAAAATCTTCTTCTTCTCTACTCAACACTCAACACACCATATACAAGATAAGAGTACACATAATATGAAAGGTACTTAGCCAATACATACACGGGTTCCCTATAGTGTGAACCCGACTAAATGAGCTGGCGCTATAACTATGCCAGTCTCTAGAATGGCTGTCGCACAGCCTGTCATCCCACTGGCCGCATATCTCCCATGATCTCACCAACCATGCCAATGGTGTAAGTGTGCGGCCTATCCCCCAGGCGGGTCATCAGTGTCCACTGCATCACTAGACGAGCTTGATATCTCAACAGTTTACAGGTTGAAGAAAGCCTTGTAGGGCTTAAAACAAGCACCAAGAGCATGGTCTGACAAGATTTCTGAATATCTTGTCACTATTAGCTTTCATGTAGCCAATGTAGATTTCTCGCTGTATGTGAGACACAGTCATAGAGGGGTTGTGCTTGTTGTCATCTATGTAGATGACTTGATCATTATGGGGGACCATGATGCAGAGATCTTTGATGTAAAGATCTTGCTTAGACAAAAGTTTGACATGAAGGATCTGGGGGAGCTTGGATATTTCTTGGGCATTGAGGTGATTAGGTCACCACATGGTATTGGATTACTACAGAGATAGTATGGCTTGGACATGTTGTCCAAGTATGGTATGACAGGCTGTAAGCCTATCTCAGTGCCATTGGATCAGAATGGCAAGTTGAGTGGAGATTCAGGAGAGATTTTGGAGGATCCTACTATGTATAGTTGCATAGTAGGAAGCTTGATCTACATGACGATCACCAGACCAGATTTGAGCTATGTTGTTGGGTTGGTGAGTCAATTTATGCAGGTTTCTCGGAAGCCACACTTGGATGCATTAAGACATATACTGAGGTAGAGGTCTACAATTGCATTGTGGACTGTTTTATGAAACTGGGACAGAGATACGTGTACATGGGTACACAGATGGGTACACACGTGTACACAGATGGGTACACAGATGGGTACACAGATGCTGATTGGGCTGGTAGTATCAGATAGAAGATCTACTAGTGGCTTCATGTTTTCCTTGGGGAGTGCTACTATGACTTGGAGAAGAAGAAGCAGCCTACGGTTGCTCTATCCACCAGTAAAACAGAGGCCGAGTACAAAGGAGCTGCTACTATGGCAGCATGTGAGGTAGCTTTGTTGAGAAAGCTACTTGCAGATTTGGGTCTATCAGTGGATAGACAAGTTGTCATTTTTTGTGACAACATTAGCAGTATACAGTTGGCCAGGAACCCAATTTTTCATGTTCGTACAAACCATATAGAGGTCCACTACCATTTTGTCAGAGAGAAGGTTTTGGCAGGAGATGTTGACCTTGTCTATGTCAGCACACAGGATCAGGTAGCTGACATCTTCACCAAAGCATTGGGTACAGAGAAGCTCTGCAAATTCAGGGCTTTGCTTGGTGTACATGAGATGAAATTAAGCTCGAGGGAGAGTGTTGAGATATTGAGCTTATCTAGTGAGGTGGTGGACACTGATGACCCACCTGGGGGATAGGCCCCACACTTACACCACTGGCATGGTTGGTGAGATCATGGGTGATATGCAGCGAGTGGGATGACAGGTTGTGTGATAGCCATTCTAGAGACTGGCATAGTTATAGCACCAACTCATTTAGTTGGGTTCACACTATAGAGAATCCTAGTATGTATTTGGTTGAGTATCTTTCATATGGTGTGTCCTCTTATCTTTCTATATGGTGTGTTGAGTGTTGAGTGAAGAAGATTTTAGCTTATATGGTGTGTCCTCTTATCTTTCTATATGGTGTGTTGAGTGTTGGTGTGTCCTCTTATCTTTCTATATGGTGTGTTGAGTGAAGACGAAGAAGATTTTAGCCTCTCACCTTGTGTGTTCTCTATTAGGGTTTTGTGAGTGTGTGTGTGCTTGCAAGAGCTCAAGCTCTCTTTTCCCCTGCATCTTTTCAACAAGGGAAAGAACCGAGCAGATGCGACCATTTCTAGAATTGGCCAAGAGAATAGTGAAAAATGTGGGTAAGGGTGACATCAGGGTCTCCATCCAAGATGGATCTGAAGAAGATACGATCGACACACCAGAACCACCTAATTAAGAGAAGAAGGGGATCAAGATCTTGACCTAGAGGAGCAAAGGGAGAGACCATCAACCCCTAAAGGAGTTGGTGAGTACCAAAATACCAAAGAGGAGATAAGAAAGCTCGAAGATGCCAAGGCCTTAGTTGAAGAATGTCAACAGGTTCATGAAGCCAAGCAGGGATACAATATATCTAAGAAACGAGCCAACAAGGGAAATGGAATTAGAGGTACGTACTCCAATTCCAGAAGAAAGAGAAGAGGGATCTCAAGCAAACACAATGTCCAAGATTTTTGAGGAAAATGCATAAGGTGAGTCCATCCATTCCTTCCCTAGGGATGAATACGAGACACATATCTGGGGAGAACCCATAATCTCCAAAGAACCCAGAGACATAGAAAGTCTCGCGAGTGTACTATATGCGCCTATGCAAATGCCATTGGGGCAATTGCTACACAGTTCACCAACCCTATGGACAGACATAAAGGAATGGGTAGAAGGTGGACTAAGGCTAGCCAACACTACAAAGGAGGTTCTGCCACCTCTGGCGCCAGAAAGAACCCTAAAACATACAAGGCAACCCGAGTCGTCTCAAGATACTAGTTAATCAATTGGGACATTATTATGAAAGTGACAACACAAATGCTACAATCCAAATTCATCATGGTGAATACCAGGCAGCACTGGCTATCCTAGATGGTGGGGGTTAGCATCATCACAAAACGTTGCTGGGAAAATTGGGGAAAACCCGATCTAAAAAGAGCAGATCTAATTGTTAAAATGGCAGACGGTACATCTTCAAGACCCATTGGACTTTTGGAGAATGTGTAAGATTCCTCCCCCAACCCCTTTTTGATGTCTAGTATATTCCCCTGTAATCAATTCCTTTTCTGAAATATAAGAGATCTTGTTTGTGACTGTTTTAACCTAGAGAGAGAAAATATTCTAGAGAGAGAATATTCAGATTTTGAATATTTTTGGATAGAAAAATATCTCTTATAATTCAGATGAGTTCCCCTGAAACAGAAATTTAAAAAGAATTTTCCAATGTGCAATTGGAATTAATTGGAAAGAGGTATAAAGAACCTTAGCCTAAGGGTCTAGATTTTCATAAATCTTTAGACTATGGTCCAATTAAGGTTCCTATGGGCCAATAGCATCAATCCATGTGTAGGGAGGAGATAAATCCAATTTGTAAAAGAAGATACCCAAAAATGAGTAAATGCTCACATAAGATGAAGAGTTGAAAATGTACAAGGTTTATTAGTAAATAAACACATATGTAAGGAAGGGGAGTTCTTTAAAGGAGGTGCATATTTCACATAAGATGAAGAGTTGAAAATGTACAAGGTTTATTAGTAAATAAACACATATGTAAGGAAGGGGAGTTCTTTAAAGGAGGTGCATATTTCACATAAGATGAAGAGTTGAAAATGTACAAGGTTTATTAGTAAAAAAACTATGACACATATGTAAGGAAGAGGAGTTCTTTAAAGGAGGTGCATATTTCACATAAGATGAAGAGTTGAAAATGTACAAGGTTTATTAGTAAAAAAACTATGACACATATGTAAGGAAGAGGAGTTCTTTAAAGGAGGTGCATATTTCACATAAGATGAAGAGTTGAAAATGTACAAGGTTTATCAGTAAAAAACTATGAGCAATAAAATTTTGACACATATGTAAGGAAGGGGAATTCTTTAAAGGAGGTGCATATTTCACATGCTTGAATGAGTTTTAAACTCAAAAATAATGTGATATTTTTATCTCTCATCTCTCTTGAACCAAACCAAATCAAAATGGAACCAAACCGAATCAAAAAATAACCAAACTAGGTCCAAATCTAGTCCAAATTCAACCAAACTGACTTGGAAAATTCTAGAATCAGTTTGTTTGGTTAGGAGCTCAAATTTTCCTATAAATAGAAGCCTCCCCTTGTTGAAAAAAAATATAATGTCTTATGCATTGTTACTCTACTCCACCTAAGCCAAAATATAGTCTCTTATGCTTTGTTACTCTACTCCACCTAAGCCAAAATATAGTCTCTTATGCTTTGTTACTCTACTCCACCTAAGCCAAATTAGATAGAGTCTTATGCTTGTTACTCTACTCCACCTAAGCCAAAATATAGAGTGTCTATGCATTGTTACTCTACTCTACCTAAGCCAAGAGTTGTGAATTCTTTAATAATTCACTAGTTTTTGATACTTCTCTCTTTCTTCAATCCCCATTGGTGGCTCCATCAACATACTAAACCAATTGATTGGTTGGGGGCCTCTACCGTGACTAAAGAATCAAGCAAATTATAAGAAATGGTCATACTCATGAACCATTCTCAATCCAAATGAAGCTTTTCATAAAGCTTTTCCTTAATCCAAGATTAAGCTATGCTTGAGGCCAAATTAATGGCTTTTTGCTATGCTTTTAGTTTATGCACATTGATGATTCAATCCATTATGGATTGATGGCCCAATTAGAGACCATTCTAATTGTTTTCTTAATGATCCAATTAGAGACCATTATGGATTGATGATCCAATTAGAGACCATTCTAATTGTTTTCTTAATAATCCAATTAGAGACCATTATGGATTGATGATCCAATTAGAGACCATTCTAATTGTTTTCTTAATGATCCAATTAGAGACCATTATGGATTGATGATCCAATTAGAGACCATTCTAATTATTTCTTTAATAATGAGCTTTATCCCTTAGAAAAAAATTGAGATTTATCAGTCATAGTAGCGGAGCTATGGCAAAATTTTTATAAAAATTACGCATAAAATAAATTCATTCAAAGCATAAAAAGAGGAATTCCTATCATATTCTAGGAACTATCATCCTAGATTAATTAAAAGAATTTTATTATGCATGGAGATGTGAATGTTGCATGTAGATGTAGATGTATGGATGTGAGTGTGAATGTAGAGGTGGATGTATGCATGGGACGTGGATGTATGCATGTAGAAATAGATGTGTAGATGAGGATGTAAATGGAGATGTGGATGGATGCATGTAGATGTAGAGGTATAGATGTAGATGTGAATGGAGATGTGGATGGATGCATGTAGATGTAGATGTATAGATGTAGATGTGGATGTGGAGGTAGATGGATGCATGTAGATGTAGATGTATAGATGTAGATGGGAATGGAGATATGGATGTATACATGTAGATGTAGATGTATAGATGTAGATGTGGATGTGGAGGTAGATGGATGCATGTAGATGTAGATGTATAGATGTAGATGGGAATGGAAATATGGATGTATGCATGTAGATGTAGATGTATAGATGTAGATGTGGATGTGGAGGTGGATGGATGCATGTAGATGTAGATGTATAGATGTAGATGTGGATGTGGAGGTAGATGGATGCATGTAGATGTAGATGTATAGATGTAGATGGGAATGGAGATATGGATGTATGCATGTAGATGTAGATGTATAGATGTAGATGTGGATGTGGAGGTGGATGGATGCATGTAGATGTAGATGTATAAATGTAGATGTGAATGGAGATGTGGATGTATGCATGTAGATGTAGATGTATGGAGGTGAATGTGAATGTGGATGTGGATGTATGCATAGAGATGTAGATGTATGCATGTAGATGTGAATGTACGCATATAGATGTGGATGTATGGATGTGAATATACGATATGCGATGTGAGGGAATCTGAAGTGATGAGATAGAAATGATGTGATGGGATGAGTATACATATAAATGGAATATGGAATAAGTAATGTAGATTGATGAGGGATAATGTGGAAAAATTAAAGTTAAAATAGAAATTGTGTTGTAAACTGTTTGTAAATACTGTTTGTAAATGCTGTTTGTAAATGATTGTCTTATGTCAAGAATGCTGGGGGGAGCATTTTGACCGTCTTGTGATTAAAGTCGTGATGGTAAAGTTGCAACTGCTGACGGGGAGTCAATGAAGGACGTCTCGCGTAGCAAGGTCGGCCGAGGTCTTGACCAGCCTCGGTGCGATTAAAATGGTGAGCTTCCGGTACGGTGGATGAGGGGCCAAGGAAGCGGCCTATGCGTGAAGCGCTAGGTTACCTGCGAAGGATCCTAGAGGGTGCTGACCATACGGTGCTCGGGCTCTGGGTTGCCTAGGATACCCACGCGTGCGTCGAGGAAGATATTGGAACAGAGTTGGAGTTGTTTTCTGGAATCGAGCATGGATCTGGTTGATTGACCTTGCTGGTCTTCAATGGATGAGTCCATGGCTCCTTATATGGATCTGTTGGTTGATCTTGCTGATCTTCAACGAGAGTCCATCTTGTTAAGTGATTATATTGCCAAGTATTAGGGGCTAGGAACTATCGAAACGGCTCCTGAGCGTTCTAGTTGCCAATGATGCCATAGATACTCTGATGAAGGAATGATGGAAAATTAAGAATCAATGGGATAAATTGGAAGATGGTGATCAATGATACTATGGTTTTATTAAAGGATTGTTTTAAACTGGTTGAATCTGGTTGGAAAAAAGGCAATTTCATATTGGGTGTGTGAGTGGTGTGACTAGTTTTATTTTGCATGAACATCCGGCTAGGGGGCCTTGGAACTCTTTTCCTTGGTACCCGGGACAAAACCTAACCAAATTTTTTAATTGGATCCCATCACTACAGTGGTTGGGCGGTTGGCTAACCCATGGGATTGGATGGGGTTAGGCTGGACTGATGGATCCGTAAATCGAGACTCAAACTTTTGTTTTTACGATAGAAAAAAAAATAAATCCCGGATAGTAACTGTTCTATGGATAGGAATCAACGGCTGTGCCTCTTGAATGGGGAAAAAAGCGTTGATCCCAATGATCCAAGTGCAAGTTTCTTCCTTGAACTGACTAAGTACCTTATAGATGTAACTGGATCATCTCGATCAGAAATGATCTTGACTACGTTAGAGTAAAAAGTTATCCTGGTGGAATCGCCCGTGCTTTCCGGTAAAGGAAGTTTTTCCGGGTTCGGTTTTGGAACAACCGACGGACTAGTCTCTTATCCGGATATCCGTGGGCGAGGCCCCGAGTGTGGGACCCCTGTCCCGCGCGAGGAGCGCTACTTCCGCTGCCAGTACCCCGAATCCGTTGCTCGGTGGGAACAGGGATCTTACAGAATGTGAAACTCAAACTCTTTACGTTTTGCTACCATCATACATTTGTGGGTAATGGACTTCCTGCACCAACCGAAATCATATGACATAATATTGGGGAGACCCTTCATGTGAGGGAATCTAAATCGGTGCACAATTGGGAATTAGATCACGTGTATTTGCGTAAGGATTCACAAGTTTTAAAGATAGATCTGAGAATGTGGAGAGCACACCCCATGGAAGGGCAACTATTTGTTTGGTAATGATTCGGTCACAATGGAGCGGACCACATCCATACAAATATGCTAGCCCACGATGGAAAATTCCAAGGAAGAAGAGGAAATGGAAATGTATGCATCACTTCCTCCTTCGAGCTTCAGTGAAAACTGGATGCATGTGCTAGCTGTGATGCATTATATGGTTAATTGGCAAACCATTGATGAAGAATCAAAAGAGGAGGCCTCTAGCATAGAGGGGACCGTAACACAAGGCCGTACCAATGCTCAACGCCTCAAAGATGGCAAAAACAGAAACGATATATTGCCCGACGAAATGCCCTATTACAAAGAGAACCCACAGATGCCCACTAGTTGAGATACCTCAAAGCCACTAAGGTGCACGATGAGTTTTCTAAGGATTAGGGTGAGGAATTAAGTAAGATATCACTGGAGGGAAAACATAAGGAGAAAGTCACCCTTCAAGAGCTAGAAACACCTAAGCTTACGAAAGCTAGGCATCGAAAATGGAACAAAGCTTTGGCAGAAGCCGAGCATAAGGCTAGAAAAGTCATGGGGCTAAAACAAAAAGTGAGAATAAGGATAAAGCAGACTTACTCTCAATACCAGACCACTTCAAAACCTACACTGTTGGACAAAGGAAAGTGGTCCGACTGACAGCAAACAACAAGGGTTAAGGAGGATGGGCTGTCCACATCATATTATGGCCCAACAACTAAAGTCAAGGAAGTTGATATTGCGGAACCAGGGGAGGAAGTTAGACCCATATATATTGCTAAGGACTTGACTTCAGCTAAAGAAGATGAGATCATTGCCCTCCTTAAGTAATTTAAAGATTATTTTGCCTGGAAGTACAAGGAGATGAAGGGTGTACCACTTGAGGTAGTGTAGCATACGATTCCAATCATGGAAGAATCAAGACCAACCAGGCAGAAACCATACCAGATGAATCCTAAGTATGCAGCAATTGTAAAGGAGAAAATAGATAAACTCATTGCTGGAGGATTTCACCTATGAGATAGAACACACGGATTGGTTGTTTGTCACCGATTTTAATAGTGCCAAAAAAGAATGGGAAACTTAGGGTATGTGTCGATCTTGAAAAGGTCAACGCAACTAGTAAGAAAGACCATTATCCATTGCCCTATATAGAACATGTTTTAGAGAGAGTGGCTGGTGAAGAAGCAGCTTTTTAGACAGATTTTTAGGCTACAATCAAGTGTGAATAGTGCCAAAAGACCAGCATAAGACAACTTTCAATACAACGTGGGGGACGTTTGCATACAAAGTCATACCCTTCGGTCTCACCAATTCCCCAGCAACATTCCAATGATTGATGTGCACAGCCTTCAAGGACTACTTGTAGAAGTGGTTGGAGGTATTCACTGATGATCTGTGTGCACACTCTCGATGGATGGACCATCTAGCTTGCTTAAGGAAGGTATTCGATCAATGTCGATTATATCGTATATCCCTACACCCTTTAAAGTGCCAATTTTGGGTAAAACATGGCATGCTATTGGGACACATTGTCTCAAAGAACAGTATATGATAGCAAGGTCAAGTTGATATTGGAGTTGCCACCACCCACTAATTACAAAGGTGTGCAAAGATTTATGGGCCATGTTGGGTACATTGTACAAGATACACTCACTATCTTTAAATGGATTGAGGAATGCCAAAAATCATATGATCGATTGAAGCAGGCATTGGCTAGCGTGCCAATTCTACGACCCTCTAATTGGGACCTCATATTTGTGTGCATATTGATGCATCAAACTTTGCTATTGGTGGATGTGTACTAGCCCAGCCTGGTGAGTTAAAATTGGACTATCCAACCTGCTTCGCTAGTCATCAATTGAATGATGCAGAGCTGAATTACACCACCACAAAGAGAGAAGGATTGGCCATGGTTTATTCTCTCAAGAAGTATCAACATTACCTATTGGCCAACAAATTTGTGTTCTTCATGAACCATTAGGCCTTATTATACTTAGTGAATAAGCCTTACACCACATGAAGAATCACACGCTGGTTGCTATTACTATTGGAATTTGACTTTATAGTTACGGTAAGAAAAGGGATACAACACATGTTAGCAGATCATATGTCAAGAATTCCAAATGGGGAACCAGCAAACTGGTGTTGATGATGACCTCCCTGATGCTTGTTTGTTCAAACTAGACATGGTACCCAAATGGAGTGAAGAGACATTTGATTATCTAGCTTATGGTTTTCTGGCAGAAACACCCTTGAACAAAGATAAAATGTGGGGTCTTATCAAGCTTGCTGCACCTTATCAACTAATTGCAAGAGATCTATATAAGCTAGGTAAAGATAATGTCCTAAGAAGATGTGTGAGAGACGGTGAGTTCATCACACGATATTGGATGAAGCTCATTCAAGGATAGCAGGAGGGCATTTTGCTAGAGATATCACGGCTTGCAAGGTACTTCAAGCAGGATTATGGTGGCCTACGTTGTTAGGAGACGCCATAGAATTTGTCAAAAGAAGGTACGAAGAATGTTAGCAATTTGCTATCCCACAACAAAGGGACAAGATGCCACTCACCCCCATTATTGTAAGACAACCCTTCGAAAAATGGGGGGGTAGATTTTGTTAGATCTATTAGTGTTAAAACCCTAAGATTTCTCTAGATAATTGTTATGCATAAACACGCATAAATCAGGCATAAACTCATCCACCCGACCACCCCCGAGCCCAAGGGATGCACACATGAATTATAATGAAGTACATCATAACTTTACCTTGATGTCCCATACCATCAAGAGGTATAAATCCAATCCAGTAGCATGTAGCTATAGTGTGAAATGGTAAGTGAATAGATATAATCCTCTATACGAGAGAACATCATATCATAACCTAGCCTCAAGATAACATAGCCTTAGCCTCCCTTGAGTGTGCCCCATGCCCCTATTATATAGAAGGGCCCTCAAGTGACTCTTGACTCTCCATTTCCTATGTGACCCTTAGATGCCTAACCCTAATCTTAACCCTTAAGGTTAGTCCTAACCCATACTCCACTAGAGCTTGTTCCCATACTCCACTAGAGCTTGTTCCCATGCTCCCATGCTCACAAGCCTAATGTGGGTTAGCCTCCTAGTATATGCACACATAATGTGCGTATAACAATTAGTCCAGCGGCACATCCATCACAAGCCTGATATGTGATCATGGCCACGGACTATGGCCACGGACTATTTCACCGAATGGGCAGAAACTAAGCCTCAAAGCAAGCTGCTACAAGAACAACAACAAAATTCTTATATGAGCAAATTATCTCGAGATTCGGCTGCCCATTGGAATTAGTTAGTGATCGCGGCTCACATTTTATTAATGAGGTGATTGATCATTTACTTGCTGGATTCTTAGTAGTCCATCAAAAATCATCAACTTATTATCCACATGCTAATGGTCAAGCAGAGATTACAAACAAAATTTTGTGTACTATCTTGACAAAAACCTTGGAGGCAACAAGGCGAATGGATTGGGAGCATAAGCTGACAGCGGCCCTATGGGCATACTAAACATCATATAAGGTGGTGACAGGATACACTCCCTTCCGTCTAGCTTATGGTGTTGAGGTAGTAATGCCTATGGAATACCTGGTTCTGAGCTTAAGGATTACAATGCAAGAACGTCTGATAGAGAATGCATTAGCACTCCCCAAAGAAAACATGAAGCCACTAGTAGATCTTCTATCTGAGATACTACCAGCCTAATCAGCATCTCTGTCCCAATTTCATAAAATAGTCCACAATGCAAAGTAGACCTCACATACCTCAGTATGCATCTCAATGCATCCAAATACAACTTCTGAGAAACCTACATAAACTAACTCACCAACCCAACAGCATAGCTCAAATCTGGCCTGGTGATCGTCATGTAGATCAAGCTTCTATGTGCCTATACATAGTAGGATCCTCCAAAATCTCTCTTGAATCTACACTCAACTTGCCATTCTGATCTAATGGCACTGAGATAGGCTTACAGCCTATCATACCATACTTGGACAACATGTCCAAGCCATACTGTCTCTGTAGTAATCCAATACCATGTGGTGACCTAATCACCTTAATGCCCAAGAAATATCTGAGCTCCCCTAGATCCTTCATCTCAAACTTTTGTCTAAGCAAGATCTTTACATCAAAGATCTCTACATCATGGTCCCCCGTAATGATCAAGTCATCTACATAGATAACAACAAGCATAACCCCGCTTTCACTGTGTCTCACATACAATGAGAAATCTGCATTGGCTACATGAAAGCCAACAGTGACAAGATATTCAAAAATCTTGTCAAACCATGCTCTTGGTGCTTGTTTTAAGCCATACAAGGCTTTCTTCAACCTGCAAACATGCTTCGGGTGACTCACATCCTCATAACCAGGTGGCTGCAACATATACACCTCTTCCTGCAAATCCACATGCAAGAATGCATTCTTTATATCCATCTGATGTAAAGACCATTGCTTTGACGTAGCCACTACTAGCACAACTCTCACTGTTGCCATCTTGGCAACTGGGCTGAAAGTTTCCTCATAATCAATTCCATATGTTTGCACATATCCTTTGGCTACCAATCTAGCCTTGTACTTGCTTATGCTTCCATCACTGTTATGTTTTACTTTGTACACCCACTTGCATCCAATGGCTTTCTTGCCTTCAGAGGTAATTGCACTAAATCCCAAGTCTCATTTCCATATAGTGCATCCATCTCCTCATCCATAGCTTTCTCCCAACACACATTTCCAACAGAATCAATGCATGTGGGCTCTACAACATGCACAACTTTTGCCATGTATGCATAGTGATGTGCCACATAACCATCATAGGAAAACTTTTGCACAGGATTCTTCACTCTTCCAGATCTTCATAGCTTGGCATTCATGGTTTCCATAGACTTCTTTACACCAGGTGTTCTCATAGCTGGTATTCCAAGCTCCTCATCAAGGTTCATCTCTGAGCCACTAGACTCTCCACCATCAACATGAGAATGCCCTGCAGAAATGTCAGGCATACTAAGGGACTCAACCACTTTCTCTCTGCCTTTATGTGATGTACTAATCACATTTGCAGGACTGGTATTATGACGTAGCCTGCCACTGCATGGTCTATCAACTGAACCACTAGATGAGGACTCTCCTAGTCCACTCAAAGACTATGATTGCTGACTTGCATTCTGTGCAACCACATTTCCACTCACATCAATCCCAATAGCTTCTTTTTCAGTAGCATACCAGCTGCTTATCTCATCAAAAACAACATCCCTGCTCAACTCACGTGTAGTAGGGCTATAACATCTGTATCCCTTTTGCTCAAGGGAATATCCAATTAACACACATTTTTTAGCTTTTGGATCCAGCTTAGTTCTCACCTCATCTAGCACATGCACATATGCAATGCATCCAAAGACTTTCAGATGAGACAAATCAGGTTTCTACTAGTAAACCTCTCCTCTGGAGTTACATCATGTATGGCTGCAGTTGGAGTTCTGTTCATGATGTAAACTACTGTAGAAACAGCCTCAGTCCAATAGCTACATGGCGGCATATTCTTCTCTTCCATCAATGCTCGCGCAATCTCAGCAATGTGCCTATTTTTTCGCTCAGCAACTCCATTTTGCTGCGGAGTGTATCTGCATGTAAACTATCTCCAAATACCATTTTCTTCAAAAATTTAGAGAACTCATTGGAGAAGTACGCTCCCCCTTCATCTGACCTCGACACTTTACATATTTCCCTGTTTGCTTTTCAACCATAACTCTGAAATTTTGAAAGTGAGTGAACACCTCACCTTTCTCCTTCATGAAGTATATCCACACTTTACTTGTGTGGTCATCAATAAATGTCACATAATACCTGCAGCCTCCCATAGACATGGTCTACATAGGACCCCATATATCTGAATGCACAACATCTAGTACATTTTTGCTCACATTTCTGTTACGTGGAAATACATGCTTTTCTTGCTTTCCAAATTGGCATGCTTTACATATTTTCTGCATACCTTCAACTTTAATCTTTGGCAGTCCTGTCACAATTCCTTTAGTCTGCATAGACTTCATTCTCTGCACATTTACATGTCCAATTCTTTTATGCCAAATGTCTGTGTCTGCAACAATTCTTGAACCATTTGCAAACTTCGCAGGACTCACTTTACGCATGTTTACATTCAATGTAAACATTCAATGTAGTTTACATTCAATGTAAACATTCAATATAGTTTACATTCAATGTAAACATTCTGCCCACTCTGTTGCCTTTTGCAACCAACCTGCACTTGTCTTTAAGGTCTTCAACATAACAACCATTAGGGTTAAACCGAACCTACAAACCGTGCTCAATCATGTGGCCAATTGAAACCAGATTCTTTGTTATGTTTGGAACATGAAGTACATCTGCAAGGTACTTCACTTTGCCATCCTACATAGACAATGGCACATCTCCAACATGGGCAATTGGATGAGCAGTGTCATCCCCTGTTTCCACAAAACCTGGTCTTTCAAGATTTTTAATCTCCTTGAACCACTCCCCTTGAACCACTCCCCTTGAACCACTCCCCATGACTTGTCATGTGGTTCAAAGCACCTGAATCAACGTACCATACATCATCTTTATGTGCTGCTTCAACATTTTTAGACATGGCATTAACGACATGCTGCATAACAAACAACCTTTCACTATCCTCATTGTTTCTGCTCGAGGATGCATAGTTGTTTTGCTACAATTTTCCATTTTGCATGTCAGCTTGCTTCTTATAACAATCTGCCTGCACATGTCCAGGCTTACCACACAATAAAAGCATCCACGTGTATCATTATATTGCCTTTGCCAATTTCCACGACCTCTTTGACTCCCCTTGCCTCTGAATTGGCCTCTTCCACCTGCGTGTTGTTGTTGTTGTGAATTCTAGGACTGTTGTTGTTCCTACTACTGGCCATAATTCTGATTACCTGTTTGGCCACCTCCTTGGCCGTGTCCACGGCCTCCTCTACCTCGTCCTCTTCCTGAACTTATGTAGAAGGCCTGCTGCTCTAAACTGTTTTTGTTTTGTGAAGACTGCTGATCTTCACCCAAGCTCTTCTCTCCTATAATCAACATAGACACCAAATCTATAAAATTGGGAATGTTTTTCCGAGTCTGAATAGACGTCTTGAATGCCTTGTATTGTGGCCCGAGACCACGTAGGCAGACTTCCACCTTATCATCATCATCTACTGAAACACCAATAGATGCAAGGGATTCCACAATACCCTTTATCTTCAATGCATAGTCACTCACAGACATACTCTTTTTCTCCACAGTATGAAGTTCATTCTTCAACTATATCTTTCGTGCCTTGGTATTTGTTTCATAGAGTTTTACCAAGGTGTCCCACGCCTCCTTGGGGGACTTGGCATCCTGTATGTGCCCAATCATGGTGTCCTGTATACTGACAGAGAGCCAATACATAACTTTTCTGGCTCCTTGGTTCCAATCCTTGAACTCTTTCACATCTACTGCATTATGATTAATCTCCGGTTTAATCCTGAAAAGATTAACTAAGTGATTAATTAAACTCTTCTTATTGCTTACTCTCTAGAATTTAGAAAATTGTGTAGATTAGAGCTCTATAATTCTAAATTGGGTTAATTAAGTTAAGTGAACAAAGATAACAATGAGAAATGGTAAGCCATACAAAGGAGGTTATGGCAAAAGTTTCCAGAATTTTATGAAAAAGAAAGTTTATTTTTTATTATAAAAGTGTTATTCTTATTAAATTTGATTTCTATGCATTGAAAGATGCATAAAGGAATTTTTTTATTACAAAAGTGTTATTCTTATTAAATTTGATTTTTATGCATAGAAAGATGCATAAAATGAATTTTTTTAATTATAAAAGTGTTATTCTTATAAAAATTAATTTTTATGCATAAAGAAATTCTTTTTTTTAAAGTGTTATTCCTATTAAATTTGATTTTATGCATAAATAGATACATAAAAGGATTTTTTATAAAAGTGTTACTCTCATTAAAGTTGATTTTTATACATAAATAGATGCATAAAGAATTTTTATATCAAAATTAGAATTTTCTTAAATTTTATGTTTGAGTTCTATGATTATTTGATAAATGAATATTTAAATTTTCTAAGAGATAAATTTCTATCGTTTTATATTCACACGGATTGTAAAAAGAAAATTCAGGAAATCTATCGAGATCAAAATATTCAGATAAATGATTAATTTATTACTCATTAGAATTCGTAACTAATTTAAAAATCAATTAAGTGAATATTCAAAGAAAGAAATTTAGTAAAATAGTAACTGAATTATCAAACCTTATCGAGAAAGAAAGTTCAAGAAAAATCTTATCTGACTTGAACCTTGAATCAGACTATGACCAAGACCAAACTCTTTCGTCAGTTTTTTCGAGGAAAGAATATGTGACCAGTTTAGAAAAATACACTCAAAACTCCCACCAAATCTGAAACTAAGTTTGAGACCCTTCGAATTGATCTGTGGATCAAGGTTATAGAATTCAAGGAAT
Source organism: Cibotium barometz (assembly GCF_041138505.1). Classification (NCBI taxonomy): domain Eukaryota; kingdom Viridiplantae; phylum Streptophyta; class Polypodiopsida; order Cyatheales; family Cibotiaceae; genus Cibotium; species Cibotium barometz. Next base: position 56,781,070 of record NC_141051.1, read on the forward strand.
TCTGGTATGAAATTCAAAATTTCGATCAAGAAGTTTTGGGGATATTGATTCAAGAAATACTCCTTGTATTCAAAAGAAAATCAAACTGAAAACTTGCATAGAAACCCTGTTTTTCTTAAAGGACTGTCTTATGCTAGAATGTTGGAGGGAGCATTTGGTATATGTTTTTCTAAGGGAAGTTTGGTCAACAGCTGGCAGCGGGGAGTGTTCAAAGGACAGCTCACGCGGCAAGGCTTGCCCAGACCAGCCTCGGTATGGCTAAAAAATGGTGCGCTTCCGGTACGATGGGCGAGAACCGACAAAGCAGTCCTTGAGTGCAGTGCCAGGACACCTAAGGAGGATCCTCGAGGGTTCTGACTAGGAGATGCACGGGCTTGCAATACCTATGACACCCATGCATACGTCGTGGAAGATATGTATGATGGACGAAATGATTATTGTAATCTATTACTGGATCAATAATGTTTTTTGAGAAACAAGGGACTAGATGAAATTTTTGAGTTATGACATTTGTAACCAATAACTGTTTGTCAATGGATTATTTTATATGTTAAAGTTTTAAAGAGGAGTGTGTGCATATCTATATTCAAAAGCAAAAGTTAAGAAAGGCGTTCAATTATGGGTGGGTGAGTAATTGTCTGGTTCTACCAATTCCAGTGGTTGGGTGGTGGCTAACCCATGGGCCAGATGGGGTTAGGCTGGAATCAATGGAGTTTTAATAATTAAATTGAAATAATAGGAATATGCTTAGAATTTGAGTAGTTAAATAAAAACTTGAAGAATTTCTCAAATGAGTAGATCAATGGCTGTGCGCCTGACTTCGGTTAGGAAAAATGCGTTGATTTCCTCAAATGATTAGTTCAATGGTTGTGCCTGACTTCGGTTAGGAAAAAAGCGTTGATTTCCTCAAATGATTAGATCAATGGCTGTGCCTGATTTTGGTTAGGAAAAAAGTGTTGATTTCCTCAAATGATTAGATCAATGGCTGTGCTTGATTTCGGTTAGCAAAAAAGCGTTGATTTCTTCAAACTAAGTCAGTGATAGTTTTCCTTCTATCTGTTTTAATCAGGTGAAGGATAGTTTAATCTCTTGAACCCGTTAGAAAATTTGTTTTAAGAAAATAAAAAAGGTGGAATCGTCCCCATTTTTCGGGCAAGGAAAATTTTCTTGGTTTTGGTTTCGGTTTCGGGAATGACCGCCAGATTAGTCTCGTGTCTGGACATTCGAGGGCGAGGCCTCGAGTGGGAAACCCTGCCCCGCACAAGAGGAAGCTACTTCCGCTGCTGCTAGCAACCGGGAATCCAGTGCGCTGAGGGGACAGAGGGGTCTCATAGCTGGTCTTAGAGCACTGTTGTAAACTTACGAAACTACAATAAAAATTGCCTAAAATTCTAAAGTAAAATTGGGAAATAATGTTTTCACTTGTTAAGATTATGTTTGAAATGAACTTCATAAATTGAAAACTCATAAATTGAACTGGATTTTTAAATGGATACCCCAAATCTGTGCATTCTTGGACTCTCCCAGAGTCAGGATATGATCGCCTTTGCCTTCGAGAATCTCATCAACTCCGCTACAACTCAAAAAGCAAAGTGAGACTCGCTCATCACTTTGAGGATCTATACTTTCCTGATCCAATAGAGTGACATCAGCATATATGGTTCTCTGGAGGGTGAAGTATTTATGTCAATACCAATCAACGGCAGAGACTCAGATAGAATATCTCACTAGCCATGATCTTGATAAGGCTAGAAGTAGTTCATTATGTACAACTCTATAATCACTCACCCTCAAATTTTAGAATTTCTTGCCGTATTTTTAGACTTCTTAGCCGCTTTAATCCTAGGAGAAGAATTACAGCACCATTATCAGTGATGAATCGTGTATATCATAGCATATCTCCATCGCAGTACCGCCTTTTTATGCATACGCGATTGAGGCGGTGACTTTTGGAGCCGAGACCCTCTATGTATATATCAAAAACTTTTGATAATAAATGATGTTTTGCAAAAAATTCCAAATTTTTTTCGTGGTTGTGAATATGCTGGAATATTTTTTTGTTTAAGAAATAAATCTCAAAAATTCATGTGTGATGAGACAAAGTTAAGTTGACAAAAATATCGTTTTGTCAGAATCATGAGGTGCGCGGCCCATGGTAGGCAGTCGGATCCTCTTACCGTGATGAAGAGTTAGATCCAGACATTCATAAAGCCCTGCACTGATATCCCAACCTGGTCCCTTCAAGGGTGAAGGGGAACAATTAGGAGAAGTAGTGGAAAAATGGATCAAGACAATGGAAGAGTATTTTGATGTAACCGGTTATAACGAGAAGAGTATTTTGATGTAACCGGTTATAACGAGAAGAGCAAGAAGATGGCTCTCGTCGGATTGAAAATTGTGGAAATGGCCAGGGTCGCATGGAGGAACCATTGCAAGACAAACCATCAATCGAAATACCCAGACTTGGTCAGATCTTAAAGCTTACCTCCAAAAGAGGTTCTGTACTTCGAGCTTCCTGGAAACCAAAATGAATGAGTTCTTGGAACTGAAGGAGGATAGCCGGACGATTGAAGAATACCATCAGGCATTTGCCCTTCTCCTCAAATATTCTCCACTTTTGGATGAAGAGCAACTAATGGCCAGATTCATTCGAGGGATGAGCGAGCCATTGGACACTTTAGTGAAAAATGCCAAACCAGCCTCAATGGCAAAAGTTGTCAGAATGGCAAAGGACTTTGCCAAAGCATTTTTTGTTAAGGTCCCGCCGAAGCCTGCACCCTCAAACTTTAAAAGGTTCCAAACCCTGGGAAGTGCTTCAAACTTTCCACCCCCAGAGAGGCAGCAAGGCCCTAGATGCTGGGAAATTTAGAAGTGAAGGAAGACCCTTCCCTCAGAACACTTTTTTAGGAGCCCCACCTCTTTCTTCAAGGATTCAGAGGGATAAGCTTAGAAGTGAGAACAATGTTTTTGGTGTCAGGGTTTCGGTCACCAGCTTAAAGACTGCCCGACTCCTGCCATGTCAAGAGGAAAAGGAAGTCAAGGACATAGAGTGCAAAGACCAGTCCCTTCGTATCAGTCAACAAATTAGGGTCTGTCTCGCCAAAATCAGGGCAATCCCAGGAGGACTCCAGCTCAACCATCTGCCTCTGTTCAGAGTAATCTCAAAACTCCCTCCCAGAACTGGGGTAACCAAAGACAAAGAGTTCTGCCCCAATCTGCAGAGCAGCCAGAGCAGTTACGATAGCAGAAGTAGTGGAAGACGAAAGAGGTCAGATTTATGCCGCGATTGAAAACCAAGGGCCAAATCATCAATGCTCTGTCATCCATGCTCCAGCTGAGTTTAAGGGTAAGAAATTTAAGCTTTTGATTGATTCAGGCAGTACTCATTCATTTATTTCCCTAGGATGCTTGCGTAAGCTAGTCTTAGAACAAAAATCAGGGAAATGTATACAAGTTGAATTGGCTAGTGGGAAGATTCTTTTCACTCAACATGAGATAGATCATATTCAGTTTAATCTAGATGGGAATGTAACTAAATTCCAGTTTAGATTCTTACCTTTGGGAGTTTTCGACGGAATCCTTGGAATGGATTGGCTCCACAAAAATCAAGCTGACATTCACTATCACGATGGACCCACTTCCTTCTGTGACCTTCACGAGAACAAAGTTCAAGGAACTGGAATTTTCGGATCCCTAGATCTGCAATTAGTAAAAGCTTCTAGGTTACTGAAAGGACTTAGAAAGAAGCAGCTCATTTATGTTGTCAAAAAGAATCCGGTAGACATAAAGTTAAAGGCTAAAGAACCAGAATGGTTAAGTGAGTATGATGATTTATTCCCAGCAGAGCTAACTAAGATGCCTCCGATTCGGAAACTAGATCATGAGATAGAATTGACCCTTGAAGCTCAGCCACCAGTAGCCCAATGCACGTACAAAATGCCTATTCCAAAAGCCATTGAACTCAAGGAACATCTTAGGCAGTTGTTAGAACAAGGGTTTGTAAGACCCAATGTTTCACCTTGGGGAGTGCCAATTCTCTTTTTCAGAAAAAGAAGGATGGAACATTAAGACTCTGTGTGGATTATAGAGGTCTCAATCAGCTGATAGTTAAGAATAAGTATAGAGGTCTCAATCAGCTGATAGTTAAGAATAAGTATCTTATCCCCCCAGAGTTGATGAGCTTCTCAACAGGCTAAATGGAGCCTAGATCTTCACAAAGTCAAATCATGGTATTATCAGATCAGGATTAACGATCAAGATATCCCGAAGACAGCCATCAATACTCGCTATGGGCACTATCAATTTACTGTCATGCCATTTGGATTGACAAATGCCCCAGCTATATTCAATCGCCTAATGCAGGACATTCTCAGAGAATACTTGGATGATTTTATTTTTTTTTAATTTGATGATATTCTGATTTACTCAAAGAATGTAGCTGACCATGAAGCTCATGTCCGTAAAGTTCTTGAGATCCTAAGGAAGCACCAACTCTTTGCAAAAAAGAGCAAGTACACTTTCTCTGTCGACCATGTTGAATACTTGGGCTTTCTGGTATCCAAAGACGAAATTTCTCTAGATTTTGCAAAAGTCCAAGCAGACATAGATTGGCTTGAACCAAAGACAGTGAAAGAAGTCAGGGGATTCTTGGGATTAATTGGTTGGTATAGAAATTTTATACCTAATTATCCTCTCATAGCTTCCCCCTGACTAATCTTCTCAAAAAGAATACCCCATTTCAATGGTTTGCTAGGTGTCGGAGCGCTTTTGATAAGTTGAAGACCGCCTTGGTAACCAATCCCGTTCTGAAGTTGCCAAATTTATCTCTACCCTTTGAGGTAGTAAAACTGATGCCAATGGTTTTGCCCTGGGAGGTGCGCTCATGCAGGAAGGTCATGCACTGGCCTATGAATCCCGAAAACTCAGAATGCATGAGAGAAATTATGATGTCCACGATGACCTGGAGCTACTTTCAGTAGTCTATGCTCTGAAGTTGTGGAGACATTACCTACTGGGTCAAAGATTCACTTTGATAATAGATCATCAAAGCTTAAAGTGGATCTTCAATTAGAAGGATCTCAACATGCGCCAAAGAAAGTGAATGCAGACGTTATCCCCCAGATACTATGGCCCATATCTAATTACAAAGAAAGTAGGTGACTTAGCCTATGAACTTCTTCTGCCTCCTTATCTCAAAGTACATAATGTATTTCATGTCAGCCTACTTAAGAAGTATGTACTATCGAGCCTGAATCATGTGCTTAACGATGAACTCTTAAATTCTTCAACCCAAGGGGAGATGGAACTCCAACCTGAAGAAATCCTTGATGTTCGAGAGAAGGTTCTCAGGAAAACAGAATTATTAGTCGAATGGAAGTTCTATCCTTTTGAAGACGCCACCTGGGAGAAAGAAGCCGAAATGATGCAGGATTACCCCCAGTTTGTGAGATGAGGATATCTCGCATTTTTCAAGTGGGAGAGGATGTAAGATTCTTCTTGAGCCCCTCAAGATGTCCAGTTTCTTCCTTTGTAATCAATCCCCTTTTCAGAATAATAAAAGATCTTGTTTCTACCTGTTTTTGGCCTAGAGAGAGAAAATATTCTAGAGAGAGGCAATTTAATTTTAAGATATCTTTGGATGGAAAAATATCCCTTCTTATTAAAATAAATTCCCCCGAAATAAAAAATTAAAAAGAAATTCCTAAGGTGCATTAGAAATAAATTATAATTTGCACAAAAGACCAAGGGTCAAGATTTTCTAAAAAATTTGGGTTATGGTCCAATTAAGGTTCCTATGGACCAATACGATTAATCCAAATGTAGGGAGGAGATAAATTTAAGAATAAAATAAAACCCCCCCCAAAAATGAGTAAATGCTCACATAAGATGAAGAGTGGACTAAGGATCAAAGAAAAGAATTAAAAACCTAAATCTTGACACCTTAGAGTGGGGATCTCCCCTCATGAAGTAGGTGCATTTTTCTCATCATTACCTCCAATTTTTAATTAATAAAATGAGATATTTTCATCTCTCCTCTCTCCTGTTTCAAAACTAGATCCAAAAAGTAAGCTAAACTGACCCAAAAATGGTCAAAAATTGACCAAACTGATTTGAAAAATTCTAGAATCAATTTGCTTGGTTAGAGACTCACTATTTCCTATAAATAGAAGCCTCCCCCTTTTGTAAAAGCTTAATAGTGTTTATGCACTGTTACTCTACTCCTGCCCTGAGCCATCTACATTGAATTTTTTAATAATTCAATTGTTTTTGGCCTAATCCTCACCAAAGTGAATTGGTGGCCACTATTGCTTCAAACAATAGTAGAACCCTCAATCCCTCAAGCCAAAGGAGAGCTTACAAGCTCCATGTAAGATAATTTTCTTACTTTGTTCACAAATGTTAATGAATGGTTTTCTTGATTTTTATGTTTTGCAAATCATTGAATTAAATTCAAATGCTATGCCTTTGATGAAAAGACCACCCCCTTCTCTTCTTTAGATTCCAACCTTTCTTAGTCCTAGAAAGATTAACTAAGTGATTAATTAAACCCTTCTTATTGTTTACTCTCTTGAATTTAGAAAATTGTATAGATTAGAGTTCTATAATTCTAAATTGGGTTAGTTAAGTTAAGTGAAGAAAGATAAAAATGAGAAATGGTAAGCCATAAAAAGGAGGTTATGGCAAAATTTTTCATAATTTTGTGAAAAAGAAAGTTTGTTTTTATGTTATTCCAAAAGAGTAATTCCCACCATTTTTGCATCTAAAAGAAATATTCTAATTACTCCATGTACATATTCACCTATGAATATGCATGGATATCACTGATATTAATTATTAAATTTGATTTCTATGCATTAAAAGATACATAAAGGAAGTTTTTTTTATTATAAAAGTGTTATTCTTATTAAATTTTATTTCTATGCATAGAAATATGCATAAACAAAACTGTTTTATTATAAAAGTGTTATTCTTATTAAATTTGATTTCTATGCATAGAAATATGCATAAGGAAATTTTTTTTATTATAAAAGTGTTATTCCTATTAAATTTGATATCTATGCATAGAAAGATGCAAAAAGGAATTTTTTTATTATAAAAGTGTTATTCTTATTAAATTTTATTTCTATGCATAGAAAGATGCATAAAGGAATTTTTTTATTACAAAAGTGTTATTCTTATTAAATTTGATTTTTATGCATAGAAAGATACATAAAGGAAGTTTTTATTACAAAAGTGTTATTCTTATTAAATTTGATTTTTTATGCATAGAAAGACGCATAAAAGAAATTATTTTTAATTATAAAAGTGTTATTCATATTAAAATTGATTTTTATGCATAAATAGATGCATAAAGAAATCATTTTAAATCAAAACTGAAAACTTGCATAGAAACCCTGTTTTTCTTAAAGGATTGTCTTACGCCAGAATGTTGGAGGGAGCACTCGGTATATGTTTTTCTAAGGGAAGTTCGGTTGCAACAGCTAGCGGCGGGGAGTGTTCAAAAGGATGGCTCACGCGGCAAAGCGCCTGCCCAGGTCTTGACTAGCCTCGCTATGGTTGAAAAATAGTGCGCTTACGGTACGATGGGCGAGGACCGACAAAGCGGTCCCTGAGCGAAGTGCCAGGACATCTAAGGAGGATCCTGGAGGGTTCTGACCAGGACATGCATGGGCTCGCGTTGCCTATGACACCCATGCATATGTCGTCGAAGATATGTATGATGGACGAAATGATTATTGTAATCTGTTATTGGATCTCGTTGTTGCTAACCAGTTGGTCTCAACAGAGAGTCCAGAGTGATACTGTTTTTTGAGAAACAAGAGATTGGATGGAATTTTTGAGTTATGACATCTGTAACCAATAACTGTTTGTCAATGGATTATTTTATATGTAAAAGTTTTAAAGAGGAGTGTGTGCGTATCTGTATTCGAAAGCAAAAGTTAAGAAAGGCATTCAATTATGGGTGGGTGAGTAATTATCTGGTTCTACCGATTCCAGTGGTGGCTGGCTAACCCATGGGCTGGATGGGGTTAGGCTCACTGGAGTTTGAATAATTAAATTGAAATAATAGGAATACGCTTAGAATTTGAGTAGTTAAATAAAAACTTGAAGAATTTTTCAAATGAGTTACAGATCAATGGCTATGCCTGACTTCGGTTAGGAAAAAAGCATTTATTTTCTCAAATGATTAGATCAACAACTGTGCCTGATTTCGGTTAGGAAAAAAGCGTTGATTTCTTCAAACTAAGTCAGTGGTAGTTTTCCTTCTATCTAGTTTAATCAGGTGAAGGATAGTTTAATCTAGATAGTTTTCCTTCTATCTAGTTTAATCAGGTGAAGGATAGTTTAATCTCTTGAACCCGTTAGAAAATTTGTTAGAAAATCAAAAAGGTGGAATCATCCCCGTTTCCCTGAGTGGGAAAGAGGAAGCTACTTTTGCTCTGCTAGCAACCGAGAATCCGGTGCGCGGAGGGGACAGAGGGGTCTCACAATCACAATCACAATAGATAAAGAGACACATGTTTCCCTTTTTCCACTTTAAGATATCGAAGGCAAGGAGATTTACCTCCTTGATGACCTGATATCTCTTACATATGAAGGTATGTGTAAGCTCAAAATCCAATACATCAATTGGTACCTCTAATTATGTGAATATTGAAAGTTCAACAAATTCTAATGATAGTGTACTATAGAAGACAACTGTATTAGATGCAGTGCCTCTATACAACCAGTTACCCAACCATGAAGTACTTTCACCCTTGAAATCAAAAAGTACTATAGAGTTCTTATTGAACATGAGGAAGCAGAACACTTTGACAAAGCTGGTGAGACGTATACCACAGGTATTTAAGGTGAATAAGCTTCCTAGATTCTATGATGGGGATGTAATATTTGAGTTTCCTGCCCACCATGGGTTCTGCAAGAAGGAATGGATGGTATGGATTATAAGTACGATGGCCACATGTGGACAAAGGCAGCTACTTCGAATGTCAACTTTCTAGGGGTGTGTAGGATAAGCCATTGCATTGATGAAATGCATTGTTTACACACCACATGCCCTTGGTATTTGAACAATGGATCATAAGTACGATGGCCACATGTGGACAAAGGTAGCTACTTCGAATGTCAACTTTCCAGGGGTGTGTAGGATAAGCCATTGCATTGATGAAATGCATTGTTTACACACCACATGCCCTTGGTATTTGAACAATGACTTCCCTAATTACATTAGTTGAAAAGATGCAGGGGAGAAGAGAGCTTGAGCTCTTGCAAGCACACACACACTCACACAAACCCTATAAGAGAACACACAAGGTAAGAGGCAAAAAATTCTTCTTCTTCTTCACACAAAAAAATAGGTCTACAAAAAAGATAAAGTGACTAACACACATAATAGAGTATATATAAACAGTCCATAATGTGAACATGCTAAGAGGAGTGGGTAGGTGTGGACTAGTCCATCTAGTCTAGCTGTAGAACCTCTGGGACAAAGATATATCGGTGCCAGCTACCACACCCACCAATGATGTAAATGTCGAATGGTCATACAGGTGCCTCGTGATTGTTAGCTCATGTTAAGCTTGATATCTCAACACTCCCCCTCTAGCTCATGAACTCCAAGCATATCTCAAAATCTGTGGAGCTTCTCAGCTCCCAAGGCCTTGGGAGCTTCTCAGCTCCCAAGGCCTTCATGAAGATGTCAGTGACCTAATCCTATGTGCGCACTTAGCCTATATGTTTTGAGACTCCATCAAAAGTATTTCTTTTGTGAAACATGTGATCTATATTAACAAGCATCAATACATCCATGAGCTACACACAAAAAATTCAATCAATACTACTTAATTATGCTAGACACACTATTGATCCTTACCAATAAGGTACTGAGTGTGTACAAACGCTTTTAGAAGCTACTGAGTGTGGGAAGAGTACTGAAGTGTCGTACGGTGATGGGACAAATGCAAAAGGGAAAGGTAGAGGATCAAAGACTTTGTACAAATCAGTTCAACTTCAACATAATGTTTGTGCTAAATTTGATGAGTAAATCCTATTACTCCCAGGGCCTGCCAGTCGAAACTCTCTTTTTTATCTTGATTGGACTCTTTTTCTTCCTTGTTGGCTTGATGTCGACTATCTGTTTATCAATGCTTGCCTCTGTTGCTTATCTGGGAGGGGTATCCTTGTCTTCAGCTACTCCACGTGTTCTTCTTCTTGGATTGTGTCGCCTGATGCAATCATGGGTGGATCTCGAAACCTTATGAGCTTGTGTTTTCCATAGCCCTCTAGACATTTGGGCTCCTTAACACCACATGCTAATGCATAAGAAGTGTAAGACAAAAAGTAAGAGACCCTAGAGGCCTACTTATTCACATAATCCCCAAATATATCTATGGCAGACAACCTCTCTATCAAAATGATCTTTTCCTTTTGCCATGAAAGATCATGTCCACCTAAAACCCTAGATAAACATTTAAAGAAGTAAACAATGGCTTCTCCATTGTTGCTCAACTGCCTATGGTTAATCAAGATCTTAGCACTGCCTAGATCATGAATATAATGAGCTAGGCTTGACATTTTGCCAAACCCAGCCGGCCTGCTTCCACTTGTTCTCTGGAGGAATGTGTCATCCTCAATTTGTAGCTGCCACATATCAAAAGATTGGAGTGAGACAATACTCAACTACAAAACATTTATACACAAGATAAAGTATTTGATTTGAAGTAACAAGATCATACCTTCTCCTCTATGCCAACCTTCTTGTTAAGCCTTGAAGCCTGGGCAATAAGGGAAATGGCATAGTCCTCCCTCAAATTGAACATACACTCTATATCATGGAGGAAGACATAATCTTTACCACCAATCAAGACACCTAGAAGCATGGGCACTGCATAGTTGCTACTCTGAACATCAAAATCTTCAACTGGCTGTGCTGCCCTAAGAGTTTCAGTCCTCAGTTGAACAAGGTTAAGAGCAGCCACTTGCAGCCCCTCATCCTGGAGAGTGATATCTTCTTCCTGCTCTGCCATTTCTGTTGCCACAGGAACATCCTCTTTTTTCTCTACTTCAAATGTGTCTTTTTCTTCAGCCTCCTACCCTTGCTCTTCTAGTAGAGAGTACTGTTTGAAGACAATGTACATAAGGAATGCCATGGTTTCCTTAAGCACTCTAAACTTTCTGGTGTGCAAGTTACAGTTGAATTTATATTCCTCAGGCAGGCTGTCAAATCTTCTATTCACGTGGTACCTCAGCCTGTCAATGGAGACAATATGATTTATATGCACAAAAACCTTTTCACCTTCCACAATTCTTCCTGCCTCTGTCAGTTGTTTGAAGGTATCCCAATGGCCTGAAAGAAAATCTCTGTGATGCTCCAGTATAGCTCATAGTGAACTCTCTCTTGAAAATACTGTGGTATATGTGGAAGTTCCTCTAAGCCTTGCAATTGTGAAGAAAGTCAAATAGAAGCAAATCTGGAGATTTGTGCTCTTCTGATTCCTTTTGTTTTGAGAGGGAAGACTCAGCTTTCTGCTCCAGTCTCTTCCTTTTGCCTAAACCAAAATTTATATATCATGAATTCTATATGCTGACATATGCAATCAGGGAATGTATAGGATATCACCAAACAACTCCCTTCATGAGCACACATGACTCACCTGGTGATTGCTGTGGTCTAAGTATAGTAGCAGAAAAGTCCAACTTCCTCTTGAAAGGAGGGGCCTGAGAATCAACTGTTCCAAAGCAAAAACTTTTCTCATTCATCAAGGAAGAAATCCCCAGGGCCAAAGAAAGCAAAACAATGAGGAAGATGTGAAAACCAAAAGGGACACAGAAATTTGCAAGAAAACGTGATGTAGGGCCATTTGGAAAATGTCAAGTACTCTCCTCGCATTTTGTTATGCAAATTTTCTATTTCTGTTGATATCCATCTCCAATCAAATGCTAGGATCACCTCACAGATTCCTGGACAGTAGATGATACTAGGAAGAATTCCCCAAGGCCACAAAGAAAGCAAAACAATGAGGAAGAACTTCTGAATCTCCCAGCATCTTGATTCTGATTAGGGCCTTGCTGCCTCTTTGGGGGGTGGAAAGTTTGAAGCACTTCCCGGGTTTGGAACCTTTTAAAGTTTGAGGGTGTAGGCTTTGGTCGGACCTTAACAACAAAAGCTTTGGAAAGTTTGAAGCACTTCCCGGGGTTTGGAACCTTTTAAAGTTTGAAGGTGTAGGCTTTGGTCGGACCTTAACAACAAATGCTTTGGCAAAGTCCTTTGCCATTCTGATAGCTTCTACCATTGAGACTGGTTTGGCATTTTTCACTAAAGTATCCAATGGCTTGTTCATCCCTCGAATGAATCTGGCCATCAGCTGCTATTCATCCAAAAGTGGAGAATATTTGAGGAGAAGGGCAAATGCCTGATGGTATTCTTCAATTGTCTGGCTATCCTGCTTCAATTCCAAGAACTCATTCATTTTGGTTTCCAGGAAGCCCGAAGGACAGAACCTCTTCCTGAGGTAAGCTTTAAGATCTGACCAAGTCTGGGTATTTCGGTCGAGATGGTTTGTCTCGCAATGGTTCCTCCATGCGACCCTAGCCGTTTCCACAATTTTCAATCTAGCGAGAGCCATCTTGCTCCTCTCATTGTAACCGGTTACATCAAAGTACTCTCATTGTAACCGATTACAATGAGAGTAACCAGTTATAATGAGAGTACTCTCATTGTAACCAGTTACATCAAAGTACTCTCATTGTACAATGAGAGTACTCTCATTTCAACCAGTTACATCTTGCTCCTCTCATTGTAATCGGTTACAATGAGAGTACTCTCATTGTAACCAGTTACATCAAAGTACTCTCATTGTACAATGAGAGTGCTCTCATTGTACAATGAGAGTGCTCTCATTGTACAATGAGAGTGCTCTCATTGTAACCAGTTACATCTTGCTCCTCTCATTGTAACCGGTTACAATGAGAGTACTTTCATTGTAACCGGTTACATCTTGCTCCTCTCATTGTAACCGGTTACATCAAAGTACTCTTCCATTGCCTCAATCCATTTTTCCACTGTTTCTCCTAACTGTTCCCCTTCACCCTTGAATGGACCAGGTTGGGATTAGTGCAGGGCTTTACGAACGTCCGGATCTAACTCTTCATCATTGATAAGAGAATCCGGTCGGCCGAGCAGCACAGGCCGCGCGCCTCATGATTCTGACAAAACAAGATTTTTGTCAACTTAACTTCGTCATTAGATTTATGACTATTTAATTTTTGTGAGATTTATCTCTTAAACAATTAAATATTCCATCATAATTTGTGAAAACAAGATTCACTCTGATAATTTTGTTAACCAGTATTCACAACCACGAAATCAATTTGGAATCTTTTTGCAAAACATCATTTATTATCAAAAGTTTTTGATATATACATAGAGCATCTCGGCTCTAAAAGTCATTGCCTCAATCGCATATACATATATAAAGGCGATACTACAGCGATGGAGACATGCTATGATATACATGACTAATCACTGATAAGGGTGGTGTAATTCTACTTCTAGGAATAAAGCGGCTTAGAAGTGTAAAAATTCGGCAAGAATTTCTAAAATTCCGGGGCGAATAAAAGTTGGATATAATGAATAACTCCTAGCCTTATCCAAGATCATGGCTAGTGAGATATTTTGCCTGAGTCTGTGAAGCTGATTGGTATTGACGTTAATACATTGCCCTCCAAAAGAACCACATGTGCTGACGTCGCTCTACTAGTTCAGGGAAGTATAGATTCTCAAAGTGACGAGCGAGCCTCACTCTGCTTTCTCGGGTTGTAGCAGAGTTGATGAGATTTGTTGAAGGCAAAGGCGATCATACCTTGACTCTGGGAAAGTCCAAGAATGCTAGACAGATTTGGGGTATCCATCTAAAAATCCAATTCAATTTATGAGTTTTCAATTTATGAATTCATTTCAAACATAATCTTAGCAAGTGAAAACATTTTTTTCACAGATTTACTTTAAAATTTTAGGCAATTTCTGCTGTCTGCTGTTTCATAAGTTTACAACAACGCTCTCATACCAGCTATGAGATTCCACTATCCCCTTCGCACACCGGATTCCTGGTTGCTAGCAGGAAGTAACTTCCTCTTGTGCGGGGCAGGGTTTCCCACTCAGGGCCTCGCCCTCGAATGTCCAGACATGAGACTAATCTGGTGGTCATTCCGAAACCAAAGCCGAGAAAATTTCCCTTGCTTGGAAAACAGAGACGATTCTACCTTTTTGAATTCCTTAAACGGGGTCAAGAGACTAAACTAACCTTCACCTGATTAAACTAGATAGAAGGAAAACTATTACAGACTTAACTTGAAGAAATCAATGCTTTTTTCCTAACTGAAATCAGGCACAGCCATTGATCTATTCATTTGAGAAGTCTTCAGGTTATTATTTAACTATTCGAGTTCTAAGCGTATATTATTTAATTTCATTATTAAAACTCTACTGATTCCAGCCTAACCCCATCCGGTCCATGTGTAACCATTGGAATCGGTAGAACTAGACAATTACTCACCCACCCATAATTGAATGCCTTTCTTAACTTTTGCTTTCAAATACAGATACACAAACACTCCTCTTTAAAACTTAACTAATAAAACAATCCAATGACAAATAATTATTGGTTACAGATGTCATAACTCAAAATTTCCATCCAATCCTTGTTTCTCAAAAAAACAATAGTGTTACTCTGAACTCTCCATTGTGACCAACTGGTCAGCACACACGAGATCCAATAACAGATTACAATAATCATTGGTCCATCATACAATCTTCCATGACATACGCATGGGTGTCCCAGGCACCGTGAGCCCATGCATCACCTGGTCAGAACCCTCCAGGATCCTCCTTAGGTGTCCTGGCACTTCACTCAGGGACCGCTTTGTCGACCCCCTCGTCCATCGTACCAGAAGCGCACCATTTTAACCGTACTGAGGCTGGTCAAGACCTGGGTAGGCTTTGCCACATGCTTTTGCCACATGAGCTGTCCTTTGAACACTCCTCGGCCAGTTGTTGCAGCCAAACTTCCCTTAGAAAAACACATATACCAAATGCTCCCTCCAGCATTCTGGCGTAAGAGAGTCCTTTAAGAAAAGAGAGTTTCTATGCAAGTCTTCAGTTTGATTTTCTTTTGAATATAATGAGTATATATTAAATCAGTATCCCCAAACCTTCATGATCGTAATTTTGAATTCCATAACAGAATTTCTTGAATTCTGTAACCTTGATCCACAGATCAATTTGATTGGTCTCAAACTTAATTTTAGGTTTGGCGGGAGTTTTAAGTGTATTTTCCTGAAGAACTGGTCACATCTTCTTTCCTCGAAATTGATGAAAGAGTTTGGTCTTGGTCATAGTTTGATTCAGGGTTCGAGTCTGATAAGGTTTTTCCTAAACTATCTTTCTCGAAAAGGGGGTGATATTTCAGTTACTATTTTACTGAATTTCATTTCATTGAATATTCACTTAACTGATTTCTAAATTAATCACAAATATCGATGAGGAATAAATTAATCATTTATCTGAATATTTCAACTTCGATAGATTTTTTGAATTTTCTCTTTACAATCCGAGTGAATATAAAACGATAGAAATTTCTCTCTTAGAGTATTTACTTATTCATTTATACAATACTCGTAGACATTAAACATAGAATTAAAGAGAAATCTAATTTTGATATAAAAATTCTTTATGCATCTATTTATGCATAAAATCCAACTGCAATGGAAATAACACTTTTATATAAGAGAAAATCCTTTTATGCATAAAATCAATTTAATAAGAATAACACTTTAAAAATAAAAAGAATTTCTTTATGCATCTTTTTATGCATAGAAATTAAATTTAATGAAAATAACACTTTCATAAAAATTTTTCCATTATGCATCTTTCCATGCATAGAAATCAATTTCAATGAAACCACATCCACATCCACATCCATACATCCATATCCACATCCACATTCATACATCCACATCCATACATCCATACATCCTTTTACATTCAACTGATTCATATCACTTCCATCCATCCATTTACATCTATCTGATTCCTATCACATCTCATCATATCTATTTATAGAATGTAAGAGAATTCTATTTTTTTTATATAAAGATTCTTTACGCATCTAATTAGGCATAAAGACAACTTCAATAGGAATAACACTTTTATAAAAATACTTTTTTGCACCTATTTATGCATAAGTTGAATTTTAAGAAAAATAACACTTTCGAATTAAAAATAAATCTTTTATGCATTTTACTATGCATAAATTTCATTTTTATAAGAATAACACTTTCAAAATAAAAATAAATCTTTTATGGATCTATCTATGCATAAATTCAATTTCAATGAAAATAATACTTTTCAAAATAAAAATAAATCTTTTATGAATCTTTCTATGCGTAAAATCAAAATTGATAAGAATAACTCTTTTGGAATAGAAATAAAATTCTTTATGCATCTATTTATGCATAAAATCAAAATTGATAAGAATAACTCTTTTGGAATAAAAATAAAATTCTTTATGCATCTATTTATGCATAAAATCAAATTTGATAAGAATAACTCTTTTGGAATAAAAATAAAATTCTTTATGCATCTATTTATGCAAAAAATCAAAATTGATAAGAATAACTCTTTTGGAATAAAAATAAAATTCTTTATGCATCTATTTATGCATAAAATCAAAATTGATGAAAATAACTCTTTTGAAATAAAAAATAGATTTCTTTATGCATCTTTTTATGCATAAAATCAAAATTAATGAGAATAACACTTTTTGGATTAAATTAAATTCTTTATGCATCTTTCCATGCATAAATCCAATTTAGTAGGAATTACACTTTTAGAATAAAAGAATTTCTCTTATGCATCTAATTTATGCATAAAATCCATTTATGAGATGAAAATCACACTTTTAATATATAAAAAAATTATTTATGCATATGTATATGCATACAAATCATTTATAAAGAAAATCACTCTTTTAAATTAAAAGAATTTTTTTTATGCATCCATTTATGCATAAAAATTATTTATGATAAAAATAACACTTTTATAATCAAAATAACAATTTCAATATGCTTCCCTCTATTAATAGAAATTAATTCTAAAGAAAGTAACACTTTTTTAATAAAATATTTTTAGTATGCATTTTTCTATACCTAGGATGAAAAATAACACTTTAAGAATACATATACGATTGGAATTACTCTTTTTGAATTAAAAAAAAGTAAAATTTATTTTACACAATTTTAAAAAATTTTGCCATGACCTCCTTTGTATGGCTGACCATTTTTCAATTTTTAACTCTCTAAAATTAATTAGAATTTCACCAAGAGTATTTAAATCATTCTAATGTAAACATTTTCTACTTATTTAAGAGAAACGTTATGAAAAACTTGATTTTATTCATTAATCATTCATCTAGGATAAAGAATGGTTGGATTTACTAAAGACGAGAGGGGAATGTCTTTTTTCAATGAGGCATAACATCATATTCATTTTAGAGAAGACAAAAATCATAAAAACCATAAAATGGAATAGAAAAGAGGAGAATCTCCAACTTACAACAAGGAGAATTTGAGAGATTTCCTTTGGCTTGATGGTTTCAGGGATCTACTCTTGTTTGAAACAAGAGTGGCCACCAATCTTTAGAAGAGGGAAGGTCAAAAACTAATGAATTATGAGTAAATTCACGGTTTTTGACTCTTAGTAGGAGAAAAAGGGTAACAGTGCAAAAACACTATTAAGCTTCAACAAAGGAGGAGGCTTCTTTTTATAGGAAAAAGTAAACCTCTAACCAAGCAAATTGATTCTAGAATTTTCCAGATCAATTTGGTCAATTTTTGACCATTTTTAGGTTAGTTAAGTCCACTTTTTGGATCTAGTTGAAACAGGAGAGGAGAGATAAAAATATCTCATTATTTGGGAGTTTAAAACTCTCCCACACATGTGAAATAGGTATTGGGAAAAGCATAATGAGTGATAATGCAAGCTTAATGTGAGCAAGGAGTGATAAAAGAGCTATGGTGGTTCAAGATAAACCATGGTGGTCACATGAGCAAAAATGTAATTAACTAGCACTTAATCAAGGAATAAGAGAACATAATGACAGCATAATAAGAAGCTTCTCATAGCATATAAATTCGTGTGTTTTTCTCATTAGGAGGGCCACCATTTATAGCCAAGGTGTACATGGTTGAGTGACATCACTGCTTACATATTATCAAGGGCATCCAAGGCCATCTCCCCCCACATGGCTCCCTAGAATATAGCCTCCAAAGCATCTAATGAAACTCGCCTATCTCAAGTGGGGGTTTACCCTTCATTCACCTAGATTCCCTTCATATTACATGGTCCTTTTACATTTCATTGTGTGCCTTAACCTTAGACCATGACATTGATCATATATTTCAACACCCTCCCTTGATCATGGCATGGTATATTGCCCTCCCTTGATCCAAACATTACATGAAAGAAAAAGCTTAACTCATAAGGAGTATAGCTCTACAGTACATAAAAGAAATTAGCATTGCTCATAGGGAGCATAGCTTCTACATTGCGAAAAGAAAATAGCATGACATGAAAACATTCCTACATGAAAACAGTCCTCTCCCATACCCCATCATCATCATAGCATCATCATCATCATATCCATGGGCATCATCATCATCATTTGTTGGTCATGGAGACCCAACTCCCCATCAATCCCCCCTTGAGGGCTACATGGCCTACTGAGAGATATTGTGGGCATCATTATAACACATAACCTACATCATCGGTGGTTAGAGGTGTCCATACATAAACATTTGGGTAAGAGAGGGCATAAACATTGTTGGCTTCAGAACGCCCATTCTGCATCTACCGCTTCATCAAAAGAGGTAGTAACATTGTTACATGCTTGAATTGCTTCTTCGGAATCATTCGAAGTGCTTGCCATATTTGCCTGGTTGGTGTAACATTTGTCGGCGAGGTGACCTGGCTTTCCACATTTGGTGCATATTCGCTTTGGCTTGTCTTTGTGGTAGCAATTCTTGGCAAGATGTCCTGTCCTTCCACAATGTGTACATTGGAGTGATTTGCCGGCTTGCTTTTGAACAAGGTATGCCTAGTTTGAGACAAGATCAATGGCTCTACCTTTCAACTTCTTTTCTTCTTCCAAGAGAACACTCTCTATTCCCTCCAAAGTGGGATCCTGCATGTACTTTAAGGTCGGCATGAGTGTATCATACTCGGATGGCATTGACTTTAGGAGGATGGCTATGGCATCACTCTCCTTGACTGGTTCATTGATGGCTTCGAGCTGGGCCATCAAGCTCTTCATGGTGTTGATGTGAGATGCAAGTGTCTCATCAATTTTGTACTCTAGACTGTAAAAGTCTACTTTGAGACTGATTTTGCTGTGGAGGCCTTGAGCACCAAAGGATTTATCTAGTGAATTCCAAGCAATTTGTGAAGATGTTCCATTATCAATGTAATGTATATAGCTATCTTCAACTCCAAGGGCAATGAGAGCTAATGCTTTCTCATCCTTGGTTTGCCAAGAGACTTCTCCTTCTCGTGTGGCAGGTTTAGGTATAGTACCATTGACTATGCCCCAAACTCCTTCTTTCATTAGTAAAAATCTCATTTTGACTTGCCAAGTGTGGAAGTCATGACCGTTGAATTTCTTGATGAAAGAGGATGATATGTAAGTTGACTCCATGATTGGATTTGAACAATGCAAAATATTAAAACCTAGAATCCCCCTTCACCGTGGGAGCTCAAATGGAGCTAGGCGTCGATGGAGCCGACTGTTAGATTTCTTTTGAATCAAAAAGCTTGTGATTTGATGGACTATAGAGCTCGTATGAAGCAAAAGACCAGCAGGGGGTGAGTTGGAGCTTTAATGGAAAGCTTGAAAAAATGAAAAATCTAATTAATGTGGTTAATTACTATGCCTAAGGATAATCATGGCTCTGATACCATATTGGGAAAAGAATAATGAGTGATAATGCAAGCTTAATGTGAGCAAGGAGTGATAAAAGAGCTATGGTGGTTCAAGATAAATCATGGTGGTCACATGAGCAAAAATGTAATTAACTAGCACTTAATCAAGGATTAAGAGAACATAATGATAGCATAATAAGGAGCTTCTCATAGCATATAAATTTGTGTGTTTTTCTCATTAGGAGGGCCACCATTTATAGCCAAGGTGTACATGGTTGAGTGACATCACTGCTTATATATTATCAAGGGCATCCAAGGCCATCTCCCCCCACATGGCTCCCTAGAATATAGCCTCCAGAGCATCTAATGAAACTCGCCTATCTCAAGTGGGGGTTTACCCTTCATTCACCTGGATTCCCTTCATATTACATGGTCCTTTTACATTTCATTGTGTGCCTTAACCTTAGACCATGACATTGATCATATATTCCAACAATAGGCGCCTCCTTCATGAGGGGAATTCCCCCATACTAAGGTGTCAAAAATGCATCATTTCTTCTAAATATCTCTTTTTTAACTACTAACCTTGTCCTTAGTCAACTCTTCATCTTATGTGAGTATTTACTCATTTTTGGGATATTTTCCTTTTATTCTTCCATTTATCTCCTCCCTACATTTGGATGAATCTTATTGGTCCATATGAACCTTAATTTAAAATTTTAAAAAAATCTTGACCCCTAGGATAAGGCCTCTTGAACAGATTATACTTGATTTCTAATGCACCTTCTGAAAATCTTTTTGAACTTTTGTTTTGGGGGAACTTATTTTAATAAGAAGAGATGTTTTTCCATCCAAAAATATTTAAAAACTGAATTATCACTCTCTAGAAGATTTTCTCTCTCTAGGACAAAACTGGTAGAAACAAGATCTTTTATATTTCTGAAGAGGGATTTGATTATAGGGGAAGATGCTGGACATCTTGAGAGGCTGAGGAGGAATCTTATATTCTCTTCCACTTGAGAAACGTGAGATGCCCTCATCTCGCAGGTGGAGTATGATCTCTTTCATCTTCTTCTTCTTCTTCAATCACTTCCAGCGTTACTGCCTTGAAAGTGGACGGGCGATTTGGGAACAACTCTCTTTGACTTCCCCTATTCTGAGGTGGAGGTCTTGCATTACTTTGGATTGAAATTGTAGGTTGGATAGAGGGTCTACCTCTGGGATTTTCATGATTTTGCGGGGCGGATAGAACCGTGATTACTCTGGAAGGAAGGGGCTGGAGTCTGGAATCTTGATCCTTGATTGCCTTGCCCTGAAAACCTTGATCCAAAAGGAGTTGGGCAATCTAGAGTGCGATGTACAAATCCTTGACAGTTATAGGATTTCACTCTCTTGTTCAAGGGTGGAACTTTTGAAGTTGAAATCCACGGGATTGAGCTTCAGGAAAAGGACATTTCTTCCATTCTGGAACTTCCCATATCCTGGGTTTGACCCTGATATCTCTTAGGCGGAGGAAGGTTGGAATCACCTTCTGGGAATAAAAATGTTTTGAAAGGTGATGGTGCTGGCTTTGGCGGGACTTTGACATCAAAGGCTTTAGCAAAATCCTTTGCCATTCTTACTGCTTCGGCCATTGAGATAGGTTTGGCAATCTTGACTAAAGTATCCAATGGCTCGTTCATTCCCCGAATGAACCTAGCCATTAGCTGCTCTTCATCCAATTGAGGGGAATATTTAAGGAGAAAGGAAAAAGCCTGATGGTACTCTTTAATCGTTCGGTTTTCCTACTTTAGTTCCAAGAACTCATTCATCTTAATTTCAAGAAAGTTTGGGGGACAAAACCTCTTTCTGCGGTAAGCCTTGAGATTGGTCCAGGTTTGGGTATTTCGGTTCGAGACGGTTTGTCTTGCAGTGATTCCTCCACGCAACCCTGGCTGAAAATCTTTAACTTGGCGAGAGCCATCTTGCTTCTCTCATTGTAGCCAATTACATCAAAATATTCCTCCATGGCCTCAATCTACTTTTCTACAACTTCACCTAACTGTTCCCCTTCACCCTTGAAGGGACCAAGCTGTGAACTATGAAGAGTTTTACAAACATCTAGGTCGAGCTCTTCTTCATCGAGTTGGGGGTTAACATTTCTACCACGACAACCTCGATCCATGTTCCTACTATCAAAACGAAAATTCTTGTTAAGTTTCTTTATTTATGATTCAATCCGATTTTTGATTCAACTGATTTTGGGGTTCTTTAAATAGGTCAGCTCCCCACATAATCATGGGGTAAAGATACTCATATAGAACGCATTATCAGATAACAATTCATTCTGAATATCTCATTCATATCTTTAACACAATAATGATCCATCTGACTGACTTTTTCCATCTGAACAGTCTTCCATGGGGATTTTAATTTTTTCAGATTTTCAATTTATCATCCCTTAACTTGATCCAGTGATCAAAAGTTAACAGTAGTAATCTGCTAGCACAATCCACTAATCTCATAGTGATTTGCTCAAGTCATTAATGTCATTCCAGTTATGAACATCATCACAGCAGGGACTCGTCCCATTCATCGTCATTGTGGTTTTGCTCAGCTTATTACATTTCAACGAAATTTCAAGAATCATCATTTTTCAATCAGAATCCAAATCAACTCATCAGTTCACAACCAGAATTTAAAAATCATATCAACCACATTCGAATTCATCATTTGGATAGCATTAATGCTTTTAATTTCAAGTCTTAGATTTACTCGTATATACTACAGGTAGTGATGGTTCTTGGAACTATAAGGTAAATACCATCATATCTAGGCCTCAAGCAAGTCAGGGATTCCATACAATTGTTGTACTTTCATCTGAAGACCCAATTACCAATTTACGAATTTCAGTGTGAATATCAATTTGTATGAATTTTATCACAATTATAACCTTTTAGTGCTTCTTGATAAATTTTTGACATAATTGGCTTCTCGGTTGATCCTCATTAGCCAAATAGCTCTGATATCCACCACGTAACAAATTCAGGGGTGCTAGCAGCGGAAGCAGTACTTCTTATGCGGGGCAAGGTCCCACACTCAGGGCCTCGCCCACAGATATGCGGACAAGAGACAAAACCATCGGTTTTTCCAAAACCGAACCCAAAAAAACTTCCTTTGCCCGGAAAGCACGGGCGATTCCACCCGGATAACTTTTCCCTAACGTAGTCAAAAGCCTTAACTAAGTGGGCTCATCTGACCGAACCCGTAAGTCCCATAGTCAGATCAGGGAAAAAGACTGTAATTGGATCATAGAGACCAACGCTTTTTTCCTCATTGAGAGGCACAACCGTTGATTCTTTTCCATAGAACAATTTTTGTCCAGAATTTACTTCATCTATCGAACTAAACAAAAATTGAGCCTCGATTTACAAATTCATCAGTCCAGCCTAACCCCATCCAAACCCATGGGTTAGCCAACCACCCAACCACTGTAGTGATGAGATCCAATTTAGAATTTGGTTAGGTTTTGTCCCGGGTACCAGGGAAAAGATTCAACTGTATTTAAATCAGTCATTTAATGAAATTATAGTGTTACTGATCATAAAGTTCCAAATATCCAGTTGAATCTTAATTTCCAATCATTCCTTCATCGGAGTATCTATGGCATCACTGGCAACCAGAACGCTCACCACCTGTTCACTCAGGGCCCTTTTCGATAGTTCCTAGCTCATAGTACCCGGCAATTATTTACTTATAAAAATCAAGATGGATTCCTCATTGAAGATCAACAAGATCAACCAACAGATCCATATAAGAGAGCTATGGACTCATCAATTGAGGACTAGCAAGGTCAATCAACCGGATCCATACTCGATTTTAGAAAACAACTCTTACTCCTTGTTCCAATATCTTTCACGACGCACGTGTGGATATCTTCGACGACCCAGAGCCCGAGCACCGTATGGTCAGCACCCTCTAGGATCCTTCGCAGGTCACCTAGCGCTTCACTCATAGGTTGCTTCCTTGGTCCCTCATCCACCGTATCGGAAGCTCACCATTTAAATCGAACCGAGGCTGGTCAAGACCTTGACCGACCTTGCTACGCGAGACATCCTCTATTGACTCTCTGTCAACTGTTGCAACTTTATCAGGTAGGTCTCCACGACCACATTCTCAAGACAGTCAAAAAGGCTTCCCCAGCATTCTGACATAAAACAGTCATTTACAAACAGTTCACAAATACAGTTTCTATAAAGAACTCTCGTCTTTTCAGCTTGTTCCACATCAATCCATATTACTTAACCGAATTCACTTCACATAACATCCATTCTTATCTTTCTTAAATTACATTACGTCTCATCACATCCATTTCTCATTACATCTCATTCATTCACATCTTATATCATTCATTCACATTCTGATTCACATGACATCTCATCTCATCCATTCGCTCATATCGACGTCATATCCATTCACATACATATTCGCATTCATTATTCCACATACACATCCACAATTGTGCATCCACATCCACATCTACATCCATACATCCATTTTCACATCCACATCCACATTCACATTCATACATCCACATCCACATCCATACGTCCACATCCACATCCATACATCCACATCTATACATCCACATCCATATCCACATCCACATCCACATCCACATCCACATTCATACATCCACATCCATACATCCACATTCACATTCACATCCACATCCACATCCACATCCACATCCATATCCATACATCCACATCCACATCCACATCCATACATCCACATTCACATCCACATCCACATCCATACATCCACATCCACATCCACATCCACATCCACATTTATACATCCACATCCATACAACCACATTCACATCTACATCCATACATCCATTTCCATATCCACATTCATACATCCACATCCACATCCACATCCATACATCCATATCCACATCCACATTCATACATCCACATCCACATCCATACATCCCACATCCTTTTACATTTAACTAATTCATATCACTTCCATCCATCCATTTACATCTATCTGATTCCTATCACATCTCATCATATCTATTTATAGAATGTAAGAGAATTCTATTTTTTTTCAATATAAAGATTCTTTACGCATCTAATTAGGCATAAAGACAACTTTGGTAGGAATAACACTTTCATAAAAATCCTTTTTTGCACCTATTTATGCATAAGTTCAATTTTAAGAAAAATAACACTTTCGAATTAAAAATAAACCTTTTATGCATTTTACTATGCAAAAATTCCATTTTCATGAGAATAACACTTTCAAAATAAAAAAAAATCTTTTATGCATCTATCTATGCATAAATTCAATTTCAATGAAAATAATACTTTTTGAAATAAAAAAAAATCTTTTATGAGTCTTTCTATGCATAAAATCAAAATTGATAAGAATAACTCTTTTGGAATAAAAATAAAATTCTTTATGCATTTATTTATGCATAATATCAAAATTGATAAGAATAACTCTTTTGGAATAAAAATAAAATTCTTTATGCATCTATTTATGCATAAAATCAAATTTGATAAGAATAACTCTTTTGGAATAAAAATAAAATTCTTTATGCATCTATTTATGCAAAAAATCAAAATTGATAAGAATAACTCTTTTGGAATAAAAATAAAATTCTTTATGCATCTATTTATGCATAAAATCAAAATTGATGAAAATAACTCTTTTGAAATAAAAAATAGATTTCTTTATGCATCTTTTTATGCATAAAATCAAAATTAATGAGAATAACACTTTTTGGATTAAATTAAATTCTTTATGCATCTTTCCATGCGTAAATCCAATTTAGTAGGAATTACACTTTTAGAATAAAAGAATTTCTCTTATGCATCTAATTTATGCATAAAATCCATTTATGAGATGAAAATCACACTTTTAATATATAAAAAAATTATTTATGCATATGTATATGCATACAAATCATTTATAAAGAAAATCACTCTTTTAAATTAAAAGAATTTTTTTTATGCATCCATTTATGCATAAAAATTATTTATGATAAAAATAACACTTTTATAATCAAAATAACAATTTCAATATGCTTTCCTCTATTAATAGAAATTAATTCTAAAGAAAGTAACACTTTTTTAATAAAATATTTTTAGTATGCATTTTTCTATACCTAGGATGAAAAATAACACTTTAAGAATACATATACGATGGGAATTACTCTTTTTGAATTAAAAATAAATAAAACTTATTGTACACAATTTTAGAAAACTTTGCCATAACCTCCTTTGTATGGCTGACCATTTTTTAATTTTTAACTCTCTAAAATTAATTAGAATTTCACCAAGAGTATTTAAATCATTCTAATGTAAACATTTTCTACTTATTTAAGAGAAACATTATGAAAAACTTGATTTTATCCATTAATCATTCATCTAGGATAAAGAATGGTTGGATCTAAAGAAGAGAGGGGAATGCCTTTTTCAATGAGGCATAACATCATATTCATTTTAGAGAAGACAAAAATCATAAAAACCATAAAATGAAATAGAAAAGAGAAGAATCTCCAACTTACAAGGAGAATTTGAGAGCTTTCCTTTGGCTTGATGGTTTGAGGGATCTACTCTTGTTTGAGACAAGAGTGGCCACCAATCTTTAGAAGAGGGAAGGTCAAAAACTAATGAATTATGTGATGAGTAAATTCATAGTTTTTGGCTCTTGGGAGAAGCAGGGTAACAGTGCAAAAACACTATTAAGCTTCAACAAATGGGGAGGCTTCTATTTATAGGAAAAAGTGAACCTCTAACCAAGCAAACTGATGCTAGAATTTTCCAGATCAATTTGGTCAATTTTTGACCATTTTTAGGTCAATTTAGTCCACTTTTTAGATCTAGTTGAAACAGGAGAGAGGAGAGAAAAATATCTCATTATTTGGGAGTTTAAAACTCTCCCACACATGTGAAATAGGCGCCTACTTTGTGAGGGAAATTTCCCCATACTGAGGTGTCAAAAATGCATCATTTCTTCTAAATATCTCTCTTTTTTAACTATTAACCTTGTGCTTAGTCAACTCTTCATCTCATGTGAGTATTTACTCATTTTTGGGAGATCTTCCTTTTATTCTTCCATTTATCTCCTCCCTACATTTGGATGAATCTTATTGGTCCATAGGAACCTTAATTTAAAATTTCAAAAAAATCTTGACCCCTAGGATAAGGCCTCTTGAACAGATTATACTTGATTTCTAATGCACCTTCTGAAAATCTTTTTGAACTTCTATTTTGGGGGAACTTCTTTTAATAAGAAGAGATGTTTTTCCATCCAAAAATATTTAAAAATTGAATTACCACTCTCTAGAAGATTTTCTCTCTCTAGGCCAAAACTGGTAGAAACAAGATCTTTTATTTTTTTGAAGAGGGATTTTATTACAGGGGAAGATGCTGGACATCTTGAGATGCTGGGGAGGAATCTTACAAGCCATCTGCCTCTATTCAGAGTAATCTCATAACTTCCTCCCAAAACTGGGGTCACCAAAGAGAAAGAGTTTCGCCCCAATTTGCAGAGCAGCTAGAGCAGTAACTATAGTAGAAGTACTGGAAGAGGAAAGAGGTCAGATTTATGCCACAATTGAAAACCAAGGGCCAAATCGTCAATTCTATGTCATCCATACTCCAGCTGAGTATAAGGGTAACCCATTTAAGATTTTGAATGATTCAGGCAGTACTCATTCATTTATTTCCCCAGGATGCTTACGTAAGCTAGTCTTAGAACAGCAATCAAGGAAACCTATGCAAGTGGAATTGGCCAGTGGAAAGATTCTTTTCACTCACCAGGAGACAGATCGTATTTAATTTTATCTAGATGGGAATGTAATTGACTGCCAATTCAGAGTCTTACCTTTGGGAGTTTTTGGCGGAATCCTTGGAATGGATTGGCTCCACAAAAATAAAGCTAACATTCACTGTCACAATGGAACCATTTCCTTCTGTGACCTTCAAGGGAACAAAGTTCAAGGAATTCAAATTTTTGAATCCCCAACAATTAGTAATAGCTTCTAGGTTACTGAAAGGACTTAGAAAGAATCAGCTCCTTTATTTTGTCAAAATGAATCCGGTAGACACAAAGTTAAAGGCTAAAGAACTAGAATGGTTAAGTGAGTATGATGATTTATTCCCAGCAGAGCTAATTGAGATTCGAGAAGTAGATCATGAGATAGAATTGACCCCTGGAGCTCAGTAGCCAGTCCCTAAAGCCATTGAACTCAAGGAACAGCTTAGGCAATTATGTGAGGTGAATAGATGATGAGAATGTGAATCTGATAGATGGGAATGAATGGATGGCTGGATGTGGATGTATGTGAAGAATAGAAGTGGATGTATGTTAAAGAATGGATGTGGATGTATGTGAAGGATGGATGTGAAGAATAGAAGTGGATGTATGTTAAAGAATGGATTTGGATGTATGTGATAAGTATGGATGTGGATGTATGTGAAGGATGGATGTGGATGTATGTGAAAGGATAGATGTGGACGTGTATGTGATAAGTATGGATGTGGATGTATGTGAAAGGATAGATGTGGATGTGTATGTGATAAATATGGATGTGGATGTATGTGGTAGAATATATGTGGATGTAAATGTGATGGATATGAACAAGAATTGAAGAGACGAGATGTGATGTGAATCGGGATGTAAATGAATGATATAGGATGTAAACGAATGATAAGGGATGTGAATGAATGATATAGGATGTGAATGAACATGATCGTATATGAATCGGGATGTGAATGAATGATAAGGGATATGAATGGATGTGATGTGATGTGAATCGAGATGTGAATGAATGATAAGGGATGTGAATGGATGTGATGTGATGTGAATCGAGATGTGAATAAATGATATAGGATGTGAATGAATGATAAGGGATGTGAATGGATCTGATGTGATGTGAATGAATGATAAGGGACATGAATGAATGTGTTAGCATGTGAATCATAATGTGAATAAATGAGATGTGATGTGAAATGAATGTAATAAGATGCGATGTAAACTGAATAGATGTTAATGTATGTGAAGTGATGAGATATATGGGTAGATGCAAGTGGGTGAGATTTGATGAGGATAAATGAGGAAATAAGTGATGAGATAGAAAATGAAATATATTTTTAAATGACTGTTTAATGTCAAGAATGCTGGGGAAGTATTTTGACCGTCTTGTGAATGAGGTCGTGGAGACCTATCTATTAAAGTTGCAACAACTTACGGAGAGTCATCGGAGGACGTCTCGCGTAGCAAGGTCGACCGAGGTCTTGACTAGCCTCGGTTTGATTAAAGTGAGCTTCCGTTACAGTGGATGAGGGACCAAGGAAGTGGCCTATGAGTGAAGCGCTAGGTTACCTATGAAGGATCCTAGAGGGTGCTGACCATATGGTGCTCGGGCTCTGGGTCACCAAAGATACCCACAAGTACATTGGGGAAGATATTAGAACAAGGAGTAAGAGTTATTTTTTGAATTCAGGCATGGATCTGGTTGATTGACCTTGCTAGTCCTCAAAACGGATGAGTCCAGGGCTCTTTTATATGGAATTGTTGGTTGATATTGCTGATCTTCAACAGAGATATCATCTAGATATTTTTATGTGATTATATTGTCGGGTACTATGAGCTAGGAACTATTGAAAAGGCCCCTGAGTGAACAGGTGGTGAGCGTTCTGGTTGCCAATGATGCCACAGGTACACCGATGAAGGAAGGAATTGGAAATTAGGATTCAACTGGATAATTAGAGGATTACGATCAGTAACACTATGATTTCATTAAATGATGTTTTTAAAGATTGTTAAATCTGTGAAAAAGGCAAGTTCATATTGGGTGTGTAAGTGGTGTGACTAGTTTTATATTTGCATGAATATCCGGCTAGGGGGCCTGGGAACTCTTTCCCTGGTACCCGGGGACAAAACCTAACCAAATTCCTAATTGGATCCCATCACTACAGTGGTTGGGTGGTTGGCTAACCCATGGGACTGGATGGGGTTAGGCTGGACTGATGGATCCGTAAATCGAGAATCAATTTCTGTATAGTATGATAGATGAGGTAAATCCTGGATAAAATTGTTCTATGGAAAAGAATCAACGGTTGTGCCTCTCAATGAGAAAAAAAACGTTGGTCTCTATGATCCAAGTACAACCTTTTTCCTGATCTGATTATGGGACTTACGGGTTTGGTCAGATCAGTTCAATTAGTTCAGTCTTTTGACTACGTTAGAGAAAAGTTATCCTCCTAGAGAAATCGCCCGTGCTTTCCGGGCAAGGGAAGTTTTTTCGAGTTCGGTTTTGGAAGAACCGATGGATTAGTCTCTTGTCTGGATATCCGTGGTGGTGGGCGAGGCCCGGAGTGTGGGACCCTATCCCGTGCAAGAAGTACTACTTCCGCTGCTAGCACCACCAAATTCGTTGCATAGTGGGGTCAAGGATCCTGCAGCTGGTATTAGAGCAAATTGGCTAATGAGGATCAACTGAGAAGCCAAAAAAGTTCAAAAATTTATGAAGAAGCAATAAAAGGTTGTAATTGTGTGATAAAGTTCATACAAATTAATATTCAAATTGAAATTCGTAAATTGGTAATTGGGTCTTCAGATGGAAGTACCGCAATTGTATGGAATTCCTGACTTGCTTGAGGCCTAGACATGATGGTATTTACCTTATAGTTCCAAGGACCGTGACTACCCGTATATATCGAGGGTATAACTACAACTCTTTACTTGCTGTATATACGAGTAAATCTAAGACTTGAAATTGTAACATTAATACTATCTAGATGATGAATTCAAATGTGGTTAATATGATTTTAAATTGTGATTGAGAACTGATGAGTTGATTTGGTTTGTGATTGAAAAATGAAGAATTCTGAATTTTGGCTGAATTGTAATAACTAAGCAAAACCACAATAAGGATGAATGGGACGAGTCCCTAATGTTCGTAGCTGGAATGATGTTAATGACTTCAGCAAATCACTATGAGATTAGTGGATTGTGTTGGCAGATTACTGCTATTAACACTTGACCCAATGGATCAAGTTAAGAGGTGTCAAATTAAAACTCTGTAAAATTGAAAATTTCCATGGCGGACTGTTCAGATAGAAATCTCGGTCTAATGGACCATTATTGTGATAAGGATTGAATGTTATGATCTGAGTGAATTATTATCTGATGATGAGTTTTATATAAGGGATCTTTATCCCAGGATTCTGTTGGGTTCTCCAGACTATAAGGAACCCAGAATCAATTGGATCTTAAGGAAAAGAATTCTCCTCTAGTTTTGTGAGATGAGGACATCTCACATTTTTTAAGTGGGGTAGAATGTAAGATTCCTCCCCAGCCTCTCAAGATGTCCAATATCTTCCCCTGTAACCAGATCCCTCTTCAGAAACATAAAAGATCTTGTTTCTACCTGTTCTGGCTTAGAGAGAGAGAAAATGTTCTAGAGAGAGGTTATTCAGATTTTGGATGGAAAAATAACTCTTATTATTAAAATAAGTTCCCTTGAAAAAAAATTTCAAAAAGATTTTCAGAAGGTGCATTAGAAATCAAGTATAATCTGTTCAAGAGGCCTTATCCTAGGGATCGAGATTTTTGAAAAATTTTAAATTAAGGTTATAAGAGGCCAATCAGATTCATCCAAATGTATGGAGGAGATAAATGAAGAAATAAATAAAATCCCCCTAAAAATGAGTAAATACTCACATAAGATGAAGAGTTGACTAAGGACAAGGATATTAGTTAAAAAAGAAGAGATATTTAGTGAAATGATGCATTTTTGACACCTCAGTGTGGGGGAATTTCCCTTATGAAGGAGGCGCCTATTTCACATGTGTGGTTGAGTTTTAAACTTACAAATAATGAGATACTTTCATCTCTCCTCTCTCCTGCTTCAACTAGATCTAAAAAGTGAGCTAAACTCACCTAAAAATTGACCAAACTGATCTAAGAAAATTCTAGAATCAATTTGCGTGGTTAGAAGCTCACTTTCTTCTTTAAATAGAAGCCTCCCCCTTTGTTGAAGCTTAATAGTGTTTTATGCACTGTTACTCTGCTTCTCGCAACAAAAGCCAAGAACTGTGAATTTCTTAATAATTCACTAGTTTTGACCATTCCCTCTTCTAAAGAATTGGTGGCCACTCTTGTTGCAAACAAGAGTAGATCCCTCAAACCATCAAGCCAAAGGAAAGCTCCCAGAATTTCATGTAAGTAAGAAATCTTACTTTTTCTTATTCTTTTAATGGTTTTCTAAATTGTTTGTTATCTTAAAATGATAAGCAGATGCTATGCCTTCTTGGAAAGGCTTTCCCCCTCTCTCATTCTTAAAATTAGTCCTTCTTTATCCTAGTTAAGTGATCTAATTGTTGGAATTAAACTTTTCATATTATTTCTCTCTTAAAAGTGAAAATTGATTAGTTTAGAGTGCTTAAAACCAATTGGGGATAATTTTTAAGTAATTTTAAGTTAGGAAAAATTAAAAAATGGTCAGCCATACAAAGGAAGCTATGGAAAAATTTTCTTAAAATTGGTGAAAGAAGTTTTATCTTTTATTATCCAAAAAGAGTAATCCCCACCAATTGTGTATTCTAAAAGTGTAATTTTGATTTTATGCATAGAAAGATGCATGAAGAAATTTATTTTCATTTCAGAAGAGTTATTTTCATCAATTTTCATTTTATGCATAGAAAGATGCATAAAGAAATTTATTTTTATTTCAAAAGAGTTATTCTCATCAATTTTCATTTTATGTAGCATAAGAAGATGCATAAAGAAATTTATTATTATTCCAAAAGAGTTATTTTCATCAATTTTGATTTTATGCATAAATAGATGCATAAAGAAATTTAATTTTATTTCAAAAAGAGTTATTCTCATCAATTTTCATTTTATGCATAGGAAGATGCATAAAGAAATTTAATTTTAATTCAAAAGAGTTATTCTCATCAATTTTTATTTTATGCATAAAAATATGCATAAAGAAATTTATTTTTATTCCAAAAGAGTTATTTTTATCAATTTTTATTTTATGCATAGGAAGATGCATATAGAAATTTAATTTTAATTCAAAAGTGTTATTCTCATCAATTTTCATTTTATGCGTAGAAAGATGCATAAAGAAATTTATTTTTATTTCAAAAGAGTTATTCTCATCAATTTTTATTTTATGCATAAAAAGATGCATAAAGAAAAACAAATATTTCAAAACAGTTAATCTCATCAATTTTGATTTTATTCATAGGAAGATGCATAAAGAAATTTAATTTTAATTCAAAAGAGTTATTCTCATCAATTTTCATTTTATGCATAGAAAGATGCATAAAGAAATTTATTTTTATTTCAAAAGAGTTATTCTCATCAATTTTCATTTTATGCATAGAAAGATGCATAAAGAAATTTATTTTTAATTCAAAAGAGTTATTCTCATCAATTTTCATTTTATGCATAGCAAGATGCATAAAGAAATTGATTCTTATTCCAAAGGAGTTATTTTCATCAATTTTGATTTTATGCATAAATAGATGCATAAAGAAATTCATTTTTATTTCAAAAGAGTTATTCTCATCAAATTTCATTTTATGCATAGGAAGATGCATAAAGAAATTTAATTTTAATTCAAAAGCGTTATTCTCATCAATTTTCATTTTATGCATAGGAAGATGCATAAAGAAATTTATTTTTATTCCAAAAGAGTTATTCTCATCAATTTTGATTTTATGCATAGGAAGATGCATAAAGAAATTTATTTTTATTCCAAAAGAGTTATTTTCATCAATTTTGATTTTATGCATATAGATGCATAAAGAATTTATTTTTATTTCAAAAGAGTTATTCTCATCAATTTCAATTTTATGCATAGAATGATGCATAAAGAAATTCATTTTTATTCCAAAAGAGTTATTTTCATCAATTTTGATTTTATGCATATAGGTGCATAAAGAATTTATTTTTATTTCAAAAGAGTTATTCTCATCAATTTTGACTTTATGCATAGAATGATGCATAAAGAAATTTATTTTTATTTCAAAAGAGTTATTCTCATTAAAAGTGAATTTATGCATAGAAAGATGCATAAAAGATTTATTTTTATTTCGAAAGTGTTATTCTCCTTAAAATTGAAACTATGCATAAATAGATGTGTAAAGAATCTTTATATAGAAAATAAGGATTCTCTTGCATTCTAAGAATGGATGTGATGGGATAGGATGTGAATCAGATAGATGAGAATGAATAGAGAATAGATGTGATGAAAATTGAAGTAATGAGAATGAGAGGTAGATAGATGTGATGCTATGTGATATGAATCAAATAGATGAGAATGAATGGATGGATAGATGTGATGAGAATAGATAAGATGAGAATGAGAGGTAAATAGATGTGATAAGATAGGATGCCCCCTAGATAAAGTGGGGATGTATCACTATGGATTTTATTACTAGACTACCTTTAGTACAATCAGGTTACAACTCTATCTTCATGGTAGTTGATGGACTAACCAAAGTTGCCCATCTGATTCCAGTAGTAAAAGAATCCTACACTACAATGGATGTGGCCAACATGTTTCTCAAGAAAATCTTTAGATTGCATGGCCTAATCAAGAGAATAGTAAGTGATCGAGATCCCAAATTCACGTCAAGATTTTGGACTGCATTCTTTGAAGAAGTAGGAACTTTCTTGGATCTGAGCACAGCTTACCACCCCGAGACCGATGGTCAAATAGAAAGGGTGAACCAAAAGCAATCGAAGATATACTTCAGTCATGCTGTGGCGGGGAACCCAAGAAGTGGCTAAGCTATCTGCACCTATTCGAGTTCACCTACAATGCTTCTTATCACTGCTCTTTCAAAGCTTTGTATGAACAAGACTGCCTAACACCATTAACTTGGTCCGACCCATTGATTAGGGTTAAGATGTCCCGTTTGACGACATGGAGCAGCAGATGTAGTCAATCCGCAAGGATATAAAGCTGCCCAGGATAGACAGAAGCAGTATGCAGATAAGAAGAGGTCAAACAGAAAATTCGAAGAAGCAGAAATGGTCTTCATTCAAGTACGTCCCAAAAAAGTTCTCTATCTCTTAGGAAGTACAAGAAGTTATCCCCTAGATACTGTGGGCCATGTCTGATTACAAAGAAAGTAGGTGACTTAGCCTATGAACTTCTTCTGTCTCCTCATCTCAAAGTACATAATGTATTTCATGTTAGTCTACTTAAGAAGTATGTACCGAGCTCCAATTATGTGCTTAATGATGAACTCTTAACTTCTTCAACCCAAGGGCAGATGGAACTCCAACCTGAAGAAATCCTTGATGTTCGAGAGAAGGTTCTCAGGAATAGAATTCTGAGAGAATTATTAGTAGTCAAATGGAAGTTCTATCCTTTTGAAGACGCCACCTGGGAGAAAGAAGCCGAACTGATGGAGGATTACCTCCAGTTTTTTTGCGAGATGAGGACATATCGTGTTTTTTAAGTGGGAGAGGATGTAAAATTCCTCCTCAGCCCCTCAAGATGTCTAGTTTCTCCCCTTGTAAATCAATCCCCTTTTCAAAATAATAAAAGATCTTGTTTCTGCCCGTTTTGGCCCAGAGAGAGAAAACATTCTAGAGAGAGGTAATTCAGTTTCTAGATATCTTTGGATGGAAAAATATCCTTTCTTATTAAAATAAATTCTCCCAAAACAGAAGTTTAAAAAGAAATTCCTAAGGTGCATTAGAAATAAATTATAATTTGCACAAAAGACCGCCTAAGGGTCCAGATTTTCTAAAAATTTTGGATTAAGGTTCTTATGGACCAATAAGATTAATCCAAATGTAGGGAGGAGATAAATTGAAGAGAATAAAAGAAAAACCCCCCAAAATATGAGTAAATGTTCACATAAGATGAAGAGTGGACTAAGGACCAAAGAAAAGATTAAAAAAATTAAATTTTGACACCTCAGAGTGGGGATTTCCCCTCATGAAGGAGGCACCTTTTTCTCACCATTACCCCCCAATTTTAAATCAATTAAATGAGATATTACATCTCTCCTCTCTCCTATTTCAAAACTAGATCCAAAAAGTAAGCTGAACTGACCCAAAAATTGTCAAAAATTTACCAAACTAATCTAGAAAATTCTAGAATCAATTTGCTTGGTTTGAGGCTCACTTTTTCCTATAAATAGAAGCCTCCCTCTTTGTAAAAGCTTAATGGTGTTTATGCACTATAACTCTACTCCTCCTGTCCCCTGAGCCATCTATATTGAATTTCTTGATAATTCAATTATTTTTGGCCTAATCCTCTCCAAAGTGAATTGGTGGCCACTCTTGCTTCAAACAAGAGTAGAACCCTCAATCCCTCAAGCCAAAGGAAAGCTTACAACTCCATGTAAGCTAATTTTTCTTTTTTGTTTAATTTTGAATCTATGGTTTTCTTGATTTTCATGTTTTACTGTTGTTTGAATTAAATTCAAATGCTATGCCTTTGAAGAAAAGGCCACCCCCTTCTCTTCTTTACATTCCAGCCTTTCTTAATCCTAGAAAGATTAACTAAAAGATTAATTAAACTTTTTTTATTATTTACTCTCTTGAATTTTGAACGTTGTGTAGATTAGAGTCCTATGTACATCTAATTTGGGTTAATTTAAGCTAATTAAAGAATGATAAAAATGAGAAATGGTCAGCCATACAAAGGAGGTTAGGGCAAAATTTTCCAAAATTTTGTGGAAAAGAAAGTCTATTTTTATGTTATTCCAAAAGAGTAATTCCCACCATTTTTGCATCTAAAAGAACTATTCTAATTACTCCATGTACATATTCACCTATGAATATGCATGGATATCACTAACATTAATTATTAAAATTGATTTCTATGCATAGAAAGATGTATAATGAAAATTTTTTTATTATAAAAGTGTTATTTTCATTAAATTTAATTTCTATACATAGAAACATGCATAATGGAAATTCTTTTTATTAAAAAAGTGTTATTCTCATGAATTTGATTTTTATGCATAGAAAGATGCATAAAGGAGAATTTTTATTCTAAAAGTGTTATTTTCATTAAATTTAATTTCTATACATAGAAAGATGCATAATGGAAATTTTTTTATTATAAAAGTGTTATTCTCACTAAACTTAATTTCTATGCATAGAAAGATGCATAATGGAAATTTTTTTATTATAAAAGTGTTATTTTTATTAAATTTAATTTCTATGCATAGAAAGATGCATAATGGAAATTTTTTTATTATAAAAATGTTATTCTCATTAAATTTAATTTCTATGCATAGAAAGATGCATAATGAAAATTTTTTATTATAAAAGTGTTATTTTAATTAAATTTAATTTCTATGCATAGAAAGATGCATAATGGAAATTTTTTATAAAAGCGTTATTCTTGTAGAAATTGATTTTTATGCATAAATAGATGCATAAACAAATTCTTTCTATTTTAAAAGTTTTATTCCTATTTAAATTGATTCTTTGCATAAATAGATGCATAAAAGGATTTTTTTTAAGTGTTATTCCCATTGAAGTTGATTTTCATGCATAAAGAATTTTTATATCAAAATTAGAATTCTCTTAAACTCTATGTTTAAATTCTATGAGAAATTGATAAATGAATAATTAAATACTCTAAGAGAGAAATTTCTATCGTTTTATACTCACACGGATTGTAAAAAGAAAATTCAAGAAATCTATCGAGATCGAAATGGAAATTTTCTCGGTTTCAGTTTCGGAATGACCACCAGATTAGTCTCGTGGTCCGGACATTCGTGTGGGCGAGGCCCCAAGTGGGAAATCTTGCCCGGCGCAAGAGGAAGCTACTTCCGTGCTAACAATCGGGAATCCGGTGCTGTACGGAGGGGGCAGAGGAGTCTCACACTGGGCTCAGCTCCACCAGGGGTTAACTCGATCTCATGATCTAATTTACGAGACAGAGGCATCTCACTCAGCTCTTCAGGAAACACATCTGCATACTCACTTAACCACTTTGGTTCTTTAGCCCTGCATTTTATGTCTACTAGATTCATCTTAACGACATAAACACTTTGCCTCTTTCTGAGCCCTTTTAATAATCTGAAAGCCTTGACTAATTGTAGCACTAGGGATTCTAAAATTCTGGCTCCTTGAACTTTATTCTCGTGAAGGTCAAGGAAAGAGATTGTTCCTTTGTGACAATGAATGTCAGCTTGATTCTTTTGGAGC
Source organism: Cibotium barometz (assembly GCF_041138505.1). Classification (NCBI taxonomy): domain Eukaryota; kingdom Viridiplantae; phylum Streptophyta; class Polypodiopsida; order Cyatheales; family Cibotiaceae; genus Cibotium; species Cibotium barometz. Next base: position 56,819,246 of record NC_141051.1, read on the forward strand.
CAATCCATTCCAAGGATTCCATCATAGATTCCCAAAGGGTAGGATTCTAAACTGGCACTCTGTTACGTTCCCATCTAGGCTAAACTGAATAAGGTCTGTCTCAAGGTGTGTGAAAAGAATCTTTCCACTGGCCAATTCCACTTGCATATGTTTCCCTGATTTTTGATTTAGGACTAATTTACGCAGACTTCCCCTAATGCTCTATTGCTGCATAGATCTGTCCTTTTCCTTCCTTCACTTCTTCAGCTATAGTGAGTGCTCTAGGTGCTGAAGTCTGTGGTGGAACTCTCTCTCTTTGGTTATTCCAATTGTGGGAGGGAGTTCCGAGACTGCTTTGCATGGAGGCTGCAAGCATGAGTTGGCACTCTTCTAGGGTTGCCCTGATTTTGGTGCGGGGGACCCTGATTGGATTGATACAAAGGAGTCTGTCTCTGATTTCTGGGTCCCAAGCTTCCTTGGCCCATAGAAGGAGATGGCAAATCCTTGAGCTGGTGCCCAAACCTTTGACATTCGAAGCACCTGTTCTCACTTCGAAGATCTTCCCTTTGCATTCGTGAGAGAGCCGGAGTTCCTAAGAAAGTACTTCGAGGTAAAGGTCTTCCTTCATTCCTGAAGCTTCCCGTCTCCAGATTCTGATTGGGACCTTGGTATCTCTTTGGAGGTGGAAGGTTAGAAGAACTTCCCGGTGTCTGGAATCTCTAGAAGGATGAGGGAGCTAGCTTTGGTGGGACTTTCATGATGAAGGCTTTGGCGAAGTCCTTCGCCATTTTGACAGCTTCTGCTATGGATACTAGCTTGGCATTCTTGACCGGTGTGTCTAAGGGTTTGTTCATTCCCCGAATGAACCTAGCCATAAGTTGCTCTTAATCTAGAGGTGGTGAATACTTGAGGAGAAGAGCAAATGCCTGGTGATATTCTTCGATGGTTTTGCTCCCCTGATTTAGCTCTAAGAATTCATTCATTTTGGTTTTTAAAAACCCAGGGGGACAAAATCTCTTCCTCAAATAGGTTTTAAGATCGTTCTAGGACTATGTATTCCTATCCAGATGGTTGGTGTCACAACGGTTCCTCCATGCCACCTTGGTTGTTTCCACAATTTTCAACCTGGCAAGAGCCATTTTGCTCTACTCATTGTAGCTTGTAACATCAAAATACTCTTCCATAGCTTCCACCAATTTCTCCACAGCCTCACCCAGGTTCTTTCCTTCTCCTTTGAAGGGTCATGGGTGGTTGAGTTCTATGAAGAGCCTTGCGAACGTCAGTGTCAAGCTCTTCTTCTTCAGAGAGAGGGTCTGACTCACGGCCACAGTTTCCTTCCCTCATGATTCTGCCAAAAATGATATATTATTAAATTTTTATTTTGATATCATCCACGAGATCCTAAGACTTAAGAGGTTTGAAAAATAATTTCTTAAACAAGATAAATGATCTTATTGGAGATCTATGACATATGTCCGATAACAGATTTTACTTCATCAATTCGTTAAACAATAATCACTTATATAACAACATGAAATTTTTCCACAAAACATTTCTTTATTTATATAAAAGTTGCAATATGTACATAGAGCAGCTCGGCTCCGGGAGTCAAAATCTCCTCGAGAGATTCATAAGACGACAGTACTGGGCTATAGACATGCCTTGATACAAATGTTCCCTTACTGCCAAGGGAGCTACTATCTTCTCCTTTAGGGATAAAGCGACTAAGGAGTCTGTAGATTTGGCTGGAAAGTCTGAAATTTTGAGGCCTTGAGTGATATAAAATAACACCATGTATGACTTTCAGCTTCATGAGGATCATGGTCAATGAGAGATTCTGCCTCAGCATCACACACTAGTCGCAAGAGGCGTGGACATACTACCCAACAAACCACTTGTGCTGTTGTCTCTCCGTTGGGTCAAGAAAATATAGATCCTCGAAATGCCCCACGAGTCTGGCTCGTCTTGTTCGAGTTATAGCGAAAGAGATGAGATGCTCGAAGGTGAACATAGTCATGTCTTGTGACTGGGTGAGGTCGAGAACACCAGATAAGTGTGGAATTTCCATCTATAAAACCAAATTCTTTGATTAAAATTCTTTGTTAATGAAGCTTAAGGAATGAAAATACAACACATAAATGCTCTTTCTGAGTTTTTATTATAAGTTTTTTATAAGAATTCATTTGTCCTTATTAGCTTTCAAAACAAAGCTCTGATACCAGCTGTGAGATCCCCCTCTGAGGGCGCTGGCGGCGGAAGCAGCGTTGGGTAGGGATCCACACTCGGGGCCTCGCTCGCGGATGTACGGACCAGGGACTAGCCCAGCTATTGCTTCGAAATCGAGCTGAGAAAAATTTCCCTCGCCCGAAAGGCACAGACGATTCCGCCATGGGAAAGTCTTCTAATGGGAAAATTAATCAAACGAGTCAAAGTTTTAACTAGTTAAACTGATCCGACCAAACCTGAAGTCACATGGTCAGATCAATGAAGAGACTTGCACTTGGTCCATAGAATCACTGCTTTTTTCCTCATTTAACGAGGCACAGTCGGGCCGTCGCTGATTCCCAGCCCATGGGTTAGCCAACCACCCAATCACTGTGTATTGGTGGGATTCCTTTATAAAGATTTGGTTGTGTTTTGCCTGGGTACCGAGGAAAAGAGTTCCTAGGCCCCCTAGCCGACGTTTCATGCAAAAAATAAGTTAGTCATTCCACATATACACCCAATATGAAATTCCCATTTATAACAGATTTGGTTGTCTTTAAAACAATCCTTCATTAATAGAAATCATAATATTACTGATCATCATCCTCCAAAATTCTGAGTCCATTGTGTTAAAAAATATGTCATCTAGACTCTCTGTGAACACCAATTGGCCAACCAACGAGATCCAATATCAAAATTTAATTCACAAAAATCCTTCCTTTTAGTCCATTCCAATCTTCCTCGATGCACGCATGGGTGTCCTAGCAACCGTGAGCCCGTGCATCACCTAGTCAGAACCCTCTAGGATCCTCCTTAGGTGTCCTAGCACTTCACTCACAGACTACTTCATCGGTCCTCTCCCATCGTACCAGAAGCGCACCATTTTAACCGTACCAAGGGTGGTCAAGACCTTGGCAGGCTTTGCCATGAGCGACGTCCCTTGACGACTCCCTGCCATAGCTGTTGTGCAACAACGAACCCCCTCTTAGTAAAACACATGCCAAATGCTTCCTTCAGCATTCTAGCATAAAACAATCCTTTAAATGAAAACAGAGGTTCTATGCAAGTAAAATTTCCAGTTTGAGATTGGTTCCGCAAAACCCCTTTTTCCTTAATTCCCAATTTCATAATGAGAATCCTTGATCTCTCATCAAGGTAATCTACCCATCATTTGGCTAACTTTCCAACTAGATTCTTGGTGATTTCGGTCAAAGGAAAACTAGTTTAGTTCAACAGTAGTCTATTCTTCCTATTTAGAAACTAGAATTGGTCACAAAGTTTTTGCTTGATTCAGATCGAGAGATGGACAAGTAGGTTTACTATCCGTCCCTCTCATAGTCTAATCATTCGGTTTAGTTCTAACAAGGATTTTCTTCACATAAACATCTATTTTTGGGTAAATACCAATTTAGTGATTTAACCACAAAATATCTAAAGATATTCTTTCTATTTCTCAACCTTAATTCCCTAGGTAGAATTATGGTGAAATTTCATCTTTTGACATCAAAATATAATTTCAATTCTTTCTTTACCTAAATATCTATAAAAAAAATTAACTAAATACCAATATCTATTTTTTTTAAATGAGCTTGAAATCCCTCTTTTTCTCATTTAATGAGTGCAATCCAAATGTCATGGGAATTCCTCTTTTATCATAAAATAAATCTATCTAAAATCTCTCTTTAAATTAAATAAAAATATTCAATATTCTAAATATATCAAGAATTTCTCTTTTTCCATCTAAATGATTGAATTCCAAATATGATGGGAATTCCTCTTTCATCATTCAAATTTATACATGCATAAAATAATTTTAACTAAAATTTCTCTTAAAAATTAAATAAAAATATCCATTAATTCCATTATACTAAGAATTCCACTTTTCTCATTTAAATGAATGAGTTTCAAATATGATGGAAAATTCTCTTTTATTATTTAAATTTATTCACAATAAATTTAATAAAGATTTCTCTTTAATTTTAAATAAAATATCTATTATTTAATATTTTAATTTTTCTCTTTCTCCATTGAAATGCATGGATCTCCATTATCATGGAAATTCCTCTTTTATCATAAAAATGAAATTTAAAAAAATTTCTCTTTTTTTATAATTAAATATTTATGCATAAATATTAAAAATTAATTTTCCATGGATATAATGAGAATTATTCATTTAACATAGGATGACTACTCCTAGAACATGGTAGGAAGTTTTCTTCATTATGCATAAAAATGATTTATGTGTTAATTTCTAAAAATTTTGCCATAGCTCCGTTGCTATTACTGATAATTTTTAATAATTTTAAAAAGCATAAGACTTAGTAATACACTTATGATAGATTAACTGTCAATAGATCTAAATCCAATTTATGGATCTAAATCATAATTTTTGTAACATAGACGCGTTAAAAAGCCATTTCTTTAGCCTCTAGCTTGAGAATTGAGAATTGCTCCATGAGAAGCATCATTTGAATAGAGAATTGGTCATAGGAATGACCATTCTTTTGGGGAGAGAGAGATATACTTTAAAAAAACATCCTAATTAAGCATTTAAAAAAATGACCATTCTTTTGGGGAGAGAGAGAGATATACTTAAAAAAAACATCCTAATTAAGCATAAATGTAAACTTTTTGTGATAATTCATTAGAATTCTTTGGAGAGCTTCATTTGCATTGAAAAACCATTCATTTGAATAATTCTCAAGCTTGAGAGGGGTTGAGAAGTGAAAACATTTAGAATAGTAGAGAAAAAACCATAAAGTCACTTCTTACCTCTTGTTTTGCTTGCTTCTCTATTCTTAGAAGAAGCCCCCAACCAATCAATTAGTTAGTATGCTGAGAGGAAAGCTCCAAGGAAGGTTGAAGAGAGAGAGAAGCTCCAATCTCTCCAAAATGTAGAGGATTTGCAGGGGATAATAGAAAGTATACTTATTCTAATGTAATATTAGCATGGTCTAGTTCACAAATGAGAATACAAAAGAATGAGGGTCTATGAGGGAGGCCACTAATTGAGTCTAACTAAGTTCTAGAATTTTCCAGCTTCAGTTTGATTGAATTTGGACAGATTTGGACCAGTTTGGCTCCCTTTTTGATCAAGTTTAATCTAGTAGAGAGGAGGGATAAACATATCTTAATATTTTTTAATTTAAAACTCTTTCACATGTGTGAAATAGGTGCCTCCTTGAAGTCTCCCCTTTCCTTACCAAGGTGTCAAAATTTTATGACTACTCCAAAATATCTCATTTTTTTAGTAATATCTCATAGTTTTTAACTAATAAACCTTGTACTCAGTCAACTCTTCATCTTATGTGGGCATTTACTCATTTTTGGGTATTTTCTTTTATTCATTGGATTTATCCCATTCCAACACTTGGATTAATCTTATTGATCTATAGGAACCTTAATTGAATTATAACCCAAAAATCTTTTTCTCATTTAATTGTCATGGAAATTCCTCTTTTATCATAGAAAAAACTATCTAAATTTTCTCTTTAAATTAAATAAAAATATTCAATATTCCAAATATACCAAGAATTTCTCTTTTCCCATTTAAATGATTGAATTCCAAATATGATGGAAATTCCTCTTTCATCATTTAAATTTAAACATGCATAAAATAATTTTAACTAAAATTTCTCTTAAAAATTAAATAAAAATATCCATTATACTAAGAATTCCACTTTTCTCATTTAAATGATTGAATTCCAAATATGATGGGAATTCCTCTTTCATCATTTAAATTTATTCATGCATAAAAATAAATTTAACTAAAATTTCTCCTTAGTTTTAAATAAAATATCCATTATTTTAATATTCCATTTTTTCTCTTTCTCCATTGAAATGCATGGATCTCCATTATCATGGGAATTCCTCTTTCATCATAAAAATGAAATTACAAAAAATTTCTCTTTTTCTCTAATTAAATATTTATGCATAAACATTAAAATTTAAATTTCCATGGATATAATGAGAATTATTCATTTAACACAAGATGACTAATCCTTGAATATGGTAGGAAGTCCTCTTTTCACATTATGCATAAAAATGATTTATGTGTTAATTTCTAAAAATTTTACCATAGCTTCGCTGTGCTATTACTAATAATTTTTAATAATTTTGAAAAGCATAAGACTTAGTAATACACATGATAGATTAACTATCAATAGATCTAAATCCAATTTCTGGATCTAAATCATAATTTGATCATATTTTTGTAACATAAAAGCATTAAAAAGCCATTTCTTTAGCCTCTAGCTTGACTAGCATATAGTTTGATTTTATAATTGAGAATGGCTCCATGAGAAGCATCATTCGAATAGAGAATTGGTCATAGGAATGACCATTCTTTGGGGGGGAAGAGATATACTTAAAAAAACATCCTGATTAAGCATAAATGTAAACTTTTTATGATAATTCATTAGAATTCTTTCGAAAGCTTCATTTTCATTGAAAAACCATTCATTTGAATACTGCTCAAGCTTGAGAGGGGTTAAGAAGTGAAAACATTTAGAATAGTAGAGAAAAAACCATGAAGTCACTTCTTACCACCGCCGCTTGTTTTGCTTGCTTCTCGATTCTTAGAAGAAGCCCCCAACCAATAAATTGGTTAGTATGTTGAGAGGAAAGCTCCAAGGAAGGTTGAACAGAGAGATAAGCTCCAATCTCTCCAAAATGTAGAGGATTCTCAGGGGATAATAGAAAATATGCTTATTCTAATGTAATATTGGCATGGTGTAGTTCACAGATGAGAATACAAAAGAATGAGGGTCTATTTATAGGTGAGGGAGGCCACTAATTGAGTCTAACTAAGTTCTAGAATTTTCCAAGTTCAATTTGGCTGAATTTGGACAAGATTTGGACCAGTTTGGCTCCCTTTTTTATTCAATTTAATCCAAGAGAGAGGAGGGATAAAAATATATTAATATTTTAGAATTTAAAACTCATTCACATGTGTGAAATAGGCACCTCCTTGAAGTCTCCCCCTTTCCTTACCAAGGTGTCAAAATTATATGATTACTCCAAAATATCTCATTTTTTTAGTAATATCTCATAGTTTTTAACTAAGAAACCATGTACTCAGTCAACTCTTCATCTTATGTGGGCATTTACTCATTTTTTAGTATTTTCTTTTATTCATTGGATTTATCTCATCCCAACACTTTGATTAATCTTATTGGTCTATAGGAACCTTAATTGGACCATAATCCAAAAATTTCAAAAAATCTTGTCCCTTAGGCTAAGGTCTTTTAAATCATTTTTAATTGATTCCTAATGCACCTTGGAAAATTTATTTTCATTTTATATTTTAGAAAAATATATTTTTCATATTTGTAGAATTTATATATCCAAAAATATCTCAATATTGAATTACCACTCTCTAGAATTTTTTTTCTCTCTAGACAAAAAGAAGGAAAATAATATATTCTTGTATTCAGAAACAGGGAATGATTACAGGGGATTGAAGTAGAGCCTATTCATTATTCAAGATGAGGAGGAATCTTACATCCTCTTCCACTTGAAAAACATGAGATGTCCTCATCTCGCAAAGTGGGGGCAATCTTTCGCCAACTCTCCTTCTTTCTCCTAGGTGGTGTCTTCTAGAGGGAAGAACTTCCACTTGACTAAAAATTCTCTAACGACTCTGCTTCCTGAGAATCTTCTCCCGAACGTCAAGGATTTCCTCAAGTTGGAGTACCATCTATCCTTGAGTCGGAGAGATCAATTGTTCATCATCAAGCACGTGACTCGGGCTAGGTACATATTTCTTAAGCAATCTGACATGGAATACATTATGTACCTTGAGATGGGGAGGCAGAAGAAGTTTGTAGGCTAGATCGCCCACGTTCTTTACAACAGCATACAGCCCACAGTAGAGAGCTTCTTGTACTTTCCTAAAGATAAGGAACTTCTCTTTGGTCGTACTCAAATGAAGACCATATCTGATTCTTCAAACTCTCTCTTTGATCTCTTTTTATTTGCGTAGTGCTTTTGCCTATCTTGGGCTGCCTTTATATCTTTACGGATTAATTGCATTTACTGGTCCATGTCATCAAGCATTTGTCTGGATATTTTGACTCTGATCAATGGGTTAGACCAAGTCAACGGTGTAAGGCAACAATTGTAAGATCACAACTGCCCCCTTTGCACACCGGCGGATTCCCGGATGGTAGCAGCGGAAGTAGCTTGCTCTTGCACGAGGCAAGGTTTTGTTGAAATTAGAGCCTATTCATTATTCAAGCTGAGGAGGAATCTTACATCCTCTTCCACTTGAAAAACATGAGATGTCCTCATCTCGCAAAGTGGGGGTAATCTTTCACCAACTCTCCTTCTTTCTCCTAGGTGGTGTCTTCTAGAGGGAAGAACTTCCACTTGACTAAAAATTCTCTAACGACTCTGCTCCCTGAGAATCTTCTCCCGAACGTCAAGGATTTCCTCAAGTTGGAGTACCATCTGGCCTTGAGTCGGAGAGATCAATTGTTCATCATCAAGCACGTGACTCGGGCTGGGTACATATTTCTTAAGCAATCTGACATGGAATACATTATGTACCTTGAGATGGGGAGGTAGAAGAAGTTTGTAGGCTAGATCGCCCACTTTCTTTACAACAGCATACAGCCCACAGTAGAGAGCTTCTTGTACTTTCTTAAAGATAAGGAACTTCTCTTTGGTCGTACTCGAATGAAGACCATATCTAATTCTTCAAACTCTCTCTCTGATCTCTTTTTATTTGCGTAGTGCTTTTGCCTATCTTGGGCTGCCTTTATATCTTTACGGATTAATTGCATTTGCTAGTCCATGTCATCAAACATTTGTCTGGACATTTTGACTCTGATCAATGGGTCAGACCAAGTGAACGGTGTAAGGCAATTGTAAGATCACAACTGCCCCCTTTGCGCACTGGGATTCTCGGATGGTAGCAGCGGAAGTAGCTTGCTCTTGCGCGAGGCAAGGTTTTGTTGAAATTAGAGCAATGTGATGAGATATGGTGGATCAAATACTAGAATCAACATCATTAACAAAGTGATTAGCAAATAATTAAGATGTAATTAGAGATCAATTAACAAATAGCTTAATAATTGAGATGTAATTAGAGATCAATTAATAAAGTAATTAGCAAATAATTATGATGTAATTAGAGATCAATTAACAAATAGCTTAATGTAGGCATGGATAATCAATAACCAGCAAATTCTCATTAGGCCAATGCCTCAATTTATAGAGTTTACATCCGAGCATCTAATCCCACTGATTTCTCCTTGATTCACTCCACCTCTCCCAGAATATCTCCACCTCTTTTGCTTGATTCTCTCCACCTCTTCACTTTTCCCAGAATATCTCCACACTTCCTAAATCTTCTCATGCTACCCTTTATTCTCTCCTAGTAGATTCTTCTCACCTTTTCACAGGTTCTCTCACATTTACTTATCCTCTTTTACAGCCTCTAACCAAGGGCTTGTTCCCGCACACACCTTATTCACTTGTATATTTCAACACCTCCCCTCAAGTGAATACTCTCTAGCACACCTGGACCCTATACCAAGTTTCCCTCTTACTTGATAGTCTGCGATGACGAGTGTCTAGCACACCTCCCCTCAAGTTAACTTAGCACACCTGGACCCTGTACCAAGTTTCTCTCTTACTTGATAGTCCTCCGCGACTAGTGCCTCAAGTCCCTAAACTCATAGTCCTTGACACTCTCTCTCTCTATGTGTCCAAGGCTACTACAAGTGCCCCCGCGACCTTGACTAAAGTGCTCACACATACATCTACCATGTGGCCTACATCATCCATGGCTCAGAGGTGGTTTTACTTTGTTGGGGCAGGTTACATTGGGTTGTGGGGTCTCTCTCTCTCTCTCAGAGATTTTCACATGGCTCCTCACTCTTTGGAGCCTCACATCTTCTCTGGTCTTCAGTCTTCTTGTCGTGGCAGCTTCTCTTCACGCGTCCATGTCTTCTTTCAGTCTCCTTGGGGCACCTTCTCTTCACGCATCCATGTCTTCTTTCAGTCTTCTTGGGGCAGCTTCTCTTCTCGTGTCCATGTCTTCCTTCAATGCTTCCTTTAGATCTTCTTGGTGTGGATCTTCTTCTTGGAAGGAGATTTTCTTCTTCTTTCATGTGGCTGGGGCCATGAGCTTGTCTGTCAGGTCTTCTTGTTCCATGTGAGCAGCATGTTTAAATGTTTTGCTGACAGTTCCTTTGGGTTTTTGATGTTTATCTTGTGTCATTATGCAATGCAAACCCAAACCTATGTGGGAGGTCTTACCTCTTGCCTTATTCTGGACAAGGGCAGTGTCTGGTCCCATTTTTACACTGATGCAATGTGCCCAATACATAATGCATATAGCATTCATTCTTATGCACATTCCCAAATGCAACTCTGGCTGTGAATAATCTTGAATTTGAGTGAGATTTATAGGCATTAACCAAAGGTTAAATGCAAAATGATGATTACCACAATTTTATTAGCACAATTTTACCAAAAATTACATTAAATCAAGGGTAACCAATTTGTACGGAATGGTTGGAGTATCAAACCAACTCCGAATTGCAATCTAAAGTTATAGGGATTTGTATCAGACACCTAATGGTTAATTTGAACCCTCAATTATACCAAAATATAGTGATTAGCACTGATTAATTGATTAGCAAATTAATCCATTGTTTTGTGTGCAAAAAATAGAGTATGCGGGGAGTCTAGATCTGATGCCTTAGACTTCAAATGAGCTCAAATGCTGCAAAGCCATCAATAGCAATGGGTCTAGTATAGGATTAAGCCAGTAAACACAAGATTTGACCAAATATTGAATGCTTAATCTCTGTTTTACCAAAGTCACCTGCTGTGTAGATTTGATGAAGAGCTTGGATCTCACTGTAGACTTGATCAAATTGAATTCTGACTTCACCAGCTTGTAGAGCATTCTTGAAAACACCTGGGGCTAAGAGGAATTAGACCCATTTGAATTGTGGAAGTGAAGATCTCGAATTTTCTCCCAGAAATAGGTGCCTAGTAAACTCGTGATTTCTCCTGAACCCGTCGACAGTTTGCTGTGCTGATTTGATGAGCTTGAAGAGCAATGAGATAGCTATGTTGTGCTAGAAGGTTTTGTGATAATTTGATGTGTGCAAGGAGAGGGAGCTCCTCCACTAGCTGGGGGTGCAGAGGTGAGCAATGTGATGATCGGTTCTCTCACATTTACTCATCCTCTTTTGCAGCCTCTAACCAAGTGCTTGTTCCTGCACACACCCTATTCACTTGTATATTTCAACAGGTTTCTCACTCGGGGCCTCGTCCTCAAATGTTCGCGCACGAGACTAAGCTAGTGGTCATTCCGAAAACTGAAACCGGGAAAATTTCCCATGCCCGAAATACGGGGACGATTCCACCATTTATTTTCCTAACGAATTTTTCTAACGAGGTCAAGATACTAAACTAACCTTCATCTGAATAAACTAGATAGAAGGGAAACTATTATAGACTTAACTTGAAGGGATCAACACTTTTTTCCTAATTGAATCAAGCACAGTCGTTGATCTATTCATTAGAGAAGTTTTCAGGCTTTTATTTAACTACTCGAGTTCTAAGCATACTCCTATTAATCAATTTTATTATTAAAACTCTACTGATTCTAGCCTATGGGGCCACTGCCCAACCACTGGAATTACTAGAACCAGACAAGTACTCACCCACCCATAATTGAATGCCTTTCTTAAATTTTGCTTTAGAATATAGATACGCACACACTCCTCTTTAAACTTTAACTTTTAAAATTAATCCATTAATAAAAAATTATTGGTTACAGATGTCATAACTCAAAATTTCCATTCAATCCTTATTTCTCACAAAACAGTATCACTCTGGACTCTTCGTTGTTTGAGACCAGTAGGTTAGCAACGAGATCGAGGAACAGATTACAATAATTTTCGCGTCATCATACATATATATATCTTCCACGACATACGCATGGGTGTCCTAAGCACCGCAATCCCGTGCATCACCTGGTCAGAACCCTCCAAGATCCTCCTTAGGTGTCCTGGCACTTCACTCAAGGACCGCTTCGTCGGCCCTCGCCCATCGTATACTGGAAGCATACCATTTTTCACCATACCCAGGCTGGTCAAGACCTGGGCAGGTTTTTGCCACGTGAGCCGTCCTTTGAACACTCCCCGCAGCTGTTGCAACCAAACTTCCCTTAGAAAAACACATATACCAAATGCTCCCTCTAGCATTCTGGCGTTAGACAGTCCTTTAAGAAAACAAGGTTTCTATGCAAGTTTTCAGTTTTGATTTTCTTTTGAATATAATGGGTATATCTTAAATCTGTATCCCAATACTTCTAGATCATAGGTTTAAAATTCCAACAGAATTTCCTAAATTTTGTAACCTTGATCCTCAGATCAGAATCAAGGGTCTTAACTTGATTTCAGATTCGGTGGGTGATTTGAGTGAAATTTTCCTGAACTGGTCACATCGTCTTTTCTTGAAACTGACGAAGGAGATTAAGTCTTGGTCATAGTCTAATTCAGGGTTTGAGTCTGGAAAGGTTCTCCCTGAACTAACTTTCTCGAAGTGTAATGTTTCAATTACTACTTTACTGAATTTCATTCATTGAGTATTTTGAAAATGTCTCCACAACTTCAGAGCATACACTACTAAGAGTAACTCCAAGTCATGAACGGCATAATTCCTCTCATGTGTTTTGAGTTTTTTGGATTCATAGGCCACTACATGACCTTGCTGCATCAGAGCAATGCCTAAGACAAACCCACTAGCATCAGTAACTACCTCAAAGGGTTTGGTAAAATCTTGCAATTTAAGGAGAGGGTTGGTTACTAAGGCTATCTTTAACTTGTCAAAGGCACTCTAGTCCACTGAAAAAGTGTACTCTTCTTGAGAGAAGGTTAGTTAAGGGGGATGCTATCTGAGCATACCTAGGTATAAAGATCCTATACCATCTGGTTAACCCTAGGAATCCTCTTACTTCCTTTACTGACTTGGGTTCTGGCCATTCTACGACTGCTTGGATCTTTGCAGGGTCAAGAGAAATCCCATCCTTTGACACTATGAATCCCAAGTATTCCACCTGGTCAACAAAGAAAGAACATTTGCTCTTCTTTGCAAAGAGTTGGTGTTTCCTTAGGATTTCCAGGACCTTGCGCACATGATCTTCATGGTCTGCAGCATTCTGAGTATACCAAGATATCATCAAAGAAGACAAGAACACAATCATCCAAGTATTCTCTGAGAATATCTTGCATTAGACAATTGAATGTCACCGGGGCATTAGTCAATCCAAACGGCATGACTGTGAACTCATAATGCCCATAGAGAGTATTGAATGTTGTCTTTGGGATGTCCTGCTCTCCTTGATTCTGATCTGGTAGTACCCAAATTTGAGATCTATCTTTGTAAACATTTGGGTCCCACTTAACCGATCCAGAAGTTCATCAATCCTAGGAATAGGATACTTATTCTTAATTGTTCATTGATTCAGTCCTCTACAGTCAATATAGAGTCTTAATGTTCCATCTTAGTTCATCAATCCTAGGAATAGGATACTTATTCTTAATTATTGATTGATTCAGTCCTCTACAGTCAATATAGAGTCTTAATGTTCCATCTTTCTTCTTTTTAAAGAGAACGAGCGCACCCCAAGGTGAGACACTGGGCCTGACAAATCCCTATTCTAACAGTTGTCTTAACTGTTCCTAAGTTCTATGGCTTCAGGGATTGGCATTTTGTATGCACGCTGGGCTACTGGCTAAGCTCCAGGGGTTAATTCCATCTCATGATCTACTTCACGAGATGGAGGCATCTCAGTCAGCTCTTTGGGAAACACATCTACATACTCACTTAACCACTCTGGTTCTTTAGCCTTACATTTTAGGTCTACTGGATTCATTTTAACAACATACATAGCTTGCCTCTTTCTTAACCCTTTTAATAATTTGGAAGCCTTGACTAATTGTAGCACTGGGGATCCAGAAATTCCAATTCCTTGAACTTTATTCCCATGAAGGTCAAGGAAAGAGATGGTTCCTTTGTGACAATGAATGTCAGCCTGATTCTTTTGGAGCCAATCCATTCCAAGGATTCCATCATATATTCCCAAGGGTAGGACTTTGAACTGGCACTCTGTTACATTCCCACCTAGGCTAAACTGAATAAGGTCAGTCTCAAGGTGAGTGAAAAGAATCTTCCCACTGGCTAATTCTACTTGCATAGGTCTCCCTGATTTTTTATTTAGGACTAATTTACGCAGACATCCTGGGGCAATAAAAGAATGAGTACTACGTGAATCAATCAAAAGCTTGAATTGCTTACCCTGGTACTTTGTTGGAGTCTGGAGGACTAAGAATTGATGGTTACTCCCCTGATGCTCTATGGTTGCATAGATCTGTCCTTTCTCTTCCTCTACTTCAAGTCCTATGGTGACTTCTCTGGTTGCTGCAGACTGAGGTGGAACTCTCTCTCTTTGGTTATTCCAATTCTGGGAGGGAGTCCAGGGACTTTTTTACATGGAGGCTGCAGGTTGAGCTGGCACTCTTCTTGGGTTACCCTGACTCTGGCGTGGGGGACCTTGATTGGACTTATATGAAGGTGTCGGTCTCTGAAGTCTGGGACCCTGGCTTCCTTGGCCCACCAAAGAAGATGGGCAATCCTTGAGCTGGTGCCCAAATCCCTGACATCCGAGCATTTGTTCTCGCTTTGAAGCTCTTCCCTTTGCATTTGGGAGAGAGTCAGAGTTCCTAAGAATGTACTTCGAGGGAAAGGTCTTCCTTCATTTCTGAAGCTTCCCATCTCCACATTCTAGTTAGGACCTTGGTGTCTTTTTGGAGGTGGAAAGTTGGAAGAACTTCTCGGTGTCTGAAATCCTTTAAAGGATGAGGGAGCTTGCTTTGGCGGGACTCTCACGATGAAGGCTTTGGCAAAGTCCTTCGCCATTCTGACAGCTTCTGCCATGGACACTGGTTTGGCATTCTTGACCAATGAGTCCAAGGGTTTGTCCATTGCCCGAATGAACCTGGCCACCATGAGTTGCTCTTCATCTAGAGCTGGTGAATATTTGAGTAGAAGAGCGAAGGCCTGGTGATAATCCTTGATGGTTTTGCTCCCCTGCTTTAGCTCTAAGAATTTGTTCATTTTGGTTTCCAAAAACCCAGGGGGACAAAATCTCTTCCTCAAATAGGTTTTAAGGTCGTTCTAGGACTGAGTATTCAGGTCCAAACGGTTGGTGTCACAATGGTTCCTCCATGCTACCCTGGTTATTTCCATTATTTTTAGCCTGACAAGAGCCATTTCGCTTCGCTCATTGTAGCCTGTGATGTCAAAATATTCTTCCATAGTTTCCAGCCATTTCTCCACAGCCTCGCCCAGGTTGTCTCCTTCTCCTTTGAAGGGTCCTGGATGAGTTCTATGAGAAGAGCCTTGCAAACATCGGGGTCAAGCTCACTATCTTCAGAGATAGTGAGAATGGTTGACGACCATGGTTTTCTCGTCTCATGATTTTACCAAAATTGATATATTATTAAATTTTTATTTTGATATCATCCACGAGATCCTAAGACTTAATGGATTCGAAAAATAATTTCTTAAACAAGATAAATGATCTGATTGGATATCTATGACATATGTCCGGTGTAATAGATTTTTCTTTATCAGTTTGTCCATAAACAATCACTTATACAACAGGGAATTTTTCTCTAGAAAATAATTCTTTATTTATATAAAAGCTACAATATGTACATAGAGCAGCTCGGCTCTAGAAATCAAAATCTCCTTAGGAGACGCATAAGACGATGATACTGGGCCATAGCCATGCCCTGATACAACCATTCTCTTACTTCCAAGGGAACTATTATCTTCTCCTTTTAGGAATAAAGCAACTAAGGAGTCTGTAGATTTGGCATGAAAGTCTCAAATTCTGAGGTGTTGAATGATATAGAATGACACCATGTACCACTTTCAGCTTCATCAGAATCATGGCCAATGAAAGGTTCTGCCTCAGCATTGCATGCTAGTCGCAAGAGGCATGGACATACTACCCTGCAGAGACCACTTATGCTGTCGTCTCTCTGCTGGGTCAGGAAAATATAAATCCTCGAAATGGCGAACGAGTCTGACTCGGCTTGTTCGAGTTGTAGCGGAAGAGATGAGATGCTCGAAGGCAAACACAGTCATGTCTTGTGAGTGACTCGGTGAGGTCGGGAACACCAAATAAGTATGAAACTTCCATCTTTAAAAAAATAATTTTTTTGATTAAAAATTCTTTATTAATGAGACTTGCGGAATGAAAATACATTATGAAAAATGCTTTTTCTGAGTTTTTTATTATCAATTTCTGATAAGAATTTGTTTATTCTTATTAGCTTTCAACAAAGCTCTGATACCAGCTACTCTGTCCCCTCCGTGGTGCCCTGGCGGCCAAAAGCAGTCGGCCTCCTGCGCGGGGTGAGATCCACACTCCAGGCCTCGCCCGCGGATATCTGAGACGAGAGGCTAGCCCGAGTAGTCCCTCCGAGACTGGGCCCGAAAGACTCCCATCGCCCAGAAGGCATGGGCGATTCCACCATGGGAAAAATCTTCTAACGGGGGAATTAACACCAAGGCGGCACGAAAGATTTAGTTGAAGAATGAGCTTCATACTGTGGAGAAGAAAATATGTCTATAAATGATTATACCTTGACGATCAAGGGAATTTTATGATCCCTTGCATCAATTGGTATTTCTATTGTGTTGATGATGATAAGGTGGAAGTATGTCTACGTGGTCTCGGGCCACAATACAAGGCATTCAAGATATCTATTCAGACTCGAAAGAACATTCCCAACTTCATAGATTTGGTGTTAATGCTGATCATCGAAGAGAAGAATTTGGGTGTGAAAAGATGCAGGGGGGAAGAGAGCTTGAGCTCTTGCAAGCACACACACACACTCACAAAACCCTAATAGAGAACACACAAGGTGAGAGGCTGAAAATCTTCTTCTTCTCTACTCAACACTCAACACACCATATACAATAATAAGAGTACACACAATATGAAAGGTACTCAACCAAATACATACACGGGTTCTCTATAGTGTGAACCCGACTAAATGAGCTGGCGCTATAACTATGCCAGTCTCTAGAGTGGCTGTCACACAGCCTGTCATCCCACTGGCCGCATATCACCCAAGATCTCACCAACCATGCCAGTGGTGTAAGTGCGGGGCCTATCCCCCAGGCGGGTCATCAGTGTCCACCGCCTCACTAGAGCTCGATATCTCAACACTCCCCCTCGAGCTCAACTCCATCTCATGTACACCAAGCGAAGCCCTGAATCTGCGGAGCTTCTCTGTACCCATGGTGAAGATGTCAGCTACCTGATCCTCTGTGCTGACATAAACAAGGTCAAGGTCTCCTGCCAAGACCTTCTCTCTGACGAAGTGGTAGTGGACCTCTATGTGCTTCGTACGAGCATGAAAGACTGGGTTCCTGGCCAACTGTATACTACTAATGTTGTCACAGAAAATGACAACTTGTCTATCCACTGATAGACCCAAATCTGCAAGTAGCTTTCTCAACCAAGCTACCTCACATGCTGCCATAGCAGCTCCTCTGTATTCGGCCTCCGTACTTGATAGAGCAACCGTAGGCTGCTTCTTGCTGCTCCAAGTCACAGCAGCACTCCCCAAAGAAAACATGAATCCACTGGTAGATCTTCTGTCTGAGATACTACCAGCCCAATCAGCATCTGTGTACCCATGTACACATATCTCTGTCCCAGTCTCATAGAATAGTCCACAATGCAAAGTAGACTTCACATACCTCAGTATGCGTCTCACTGCATCCAAATGCGATTTCCGTGGAACCTGCATAAACTGACTCACCAACCCAACAGCATAGCTCAAATCTGGTCTGGTGATCGTCATGTAGATCAAACTTCCTACTATGCTCCTGTACATAGTAGGATCCTCCAAGATCTCTCCTGAATCTGCACTCAACTTGCCATTCTGATCCAATGGCACAGAAATAGGCTTACAGCCTGTCATACCATACTTGGACAACATGTCCAAGCCATACTGTCTCTGCAGTAATCCAATACCATGTGGTGACCTAATCACCTCAATGCCCAAGAAATATCTGAGCTCCCCCAGATCCTTCATCTCAAACTTCTGTCTTAGCAAGATCTTTACATCAAAGATCTCTGCATCATGGTCCCCCGTAATGATCAAGTCATCTACATAGATGACAACAAGCACAACTCCTCTATCACCATGTCTCACATACAATGAGAAATCTGCAGTGGCTACATGAAAGCCAATAGTGACAAGATATTCAGAAATCTTGTCAGACCATGCTCTTGGTGCTTGCTTTAAGCCATACAAGGCTTTCTTCAACCTGCAAACATGCTCGGGGTGACCCACATCCTCATAACCAGGTGGCTGCAACATATACACCTCTTCTTACAAATCCCCATGCAAGAATGCATTCTTTACATCCATCTGATGTAAAGACCATTGCTTTGACGCAGCCACTGCTATCACAACTCTCACCGTTGCCATCTTGGCAACTGGGCTGAAAGTTTCCTCATAATCAATCCCATATGTCTGCGCATATCCTTTGGCTACCAATCTAGCCTTGTACCTGTTTATGCTTCCATCACTGTTATGTTTAACTTTGTACACCCACTTGCATCCAATGGCTTTCTTGCCTTCTGGCAATTGCACTAAATCCCAAGTTTCATTTCTATATAGTGCATCCATCTCCTCATCCATAGCTTTCTCCCAACACACATTTCCAATAGCCTCATCAATGCATGTGGGCTCAACAACCTGCACAACCTTTGCCATATATGCATAGTGATGTGCCACATAACCATCATATGTAAATCTCTGCACAGGGTTCTTCACTCTCCCTGATCTTCGCAGCTTTTCATTCATGGCTTCCATAGCCTTCTTTACACCAGGTGTTCTCATAGCTGGGATCCCAAGCTCCTCATCAAGGCTCATATCTGAGCCACTAGACTCTCCATCAACATGAGAATGCCCTGCAGAAATGTCAGGCATACCAAGGGGCTCAACCACTTTCTCTTTTCCTTTACGTGATGTCCTAATCACATTTGCAGGGCTGGTATTATGACACAGCCTGCCACTCCATGGTCTATCAACAGACCCACTAGATGAGGACTCTCCTGGTCCACTCAAAGACTGTGATTGCTGACCTGCATTCTGTGCAACCACACTTCCACTCACATCAGCCCCAACAGCTTCTTTTTCAACAGCATACCAGCTGCTCATCTCATCAAAGACAACATCCCTGCTTACCCGTGTAGCAGGGTTATAACACCTGTATCCCTTTTGCTCAAGGGAATATCCAATAAACACACATTTTTCAGCTTTCGGATCCAGCTTTGTTCTCAGCTCATCTGGCACATGCACATATGCAATGCATCCAAAAACTTTCAGATGAGATAAATCTAGTTTTCTGCCAGTAAACCTCTCCTCTGGAGTTACATCATGTATGGCTGCAGTTGGAGTCCTATTCATGATGTATACTGCTGTAGAAACAGCCTCATCCCAATAGCAATGCGGCATATTTTTCTCTTCCATCAATGCCCGCGCAATCTCTGCAATATGCCTGTTTTTTCGCTCAGCAACTCCATTTTGCTGCGGAGTGTATCTGCATGTATACTGTCTCCGAATTCCATTCTTCTTCAAAAATTCAGAGAACTCATTGGAGAAGTATTCTCCCCCTCCATCTGACCTTGGGCACTTGACATATTTTCCTGTTTGCTTTTCAACCAAAACTCTGAAATTCTGAAAGTGAGTGAAAACCTCACTCTTCTCCTTCATGAAATATACCCACACTTTCCTTGTGTGGTCATCAATGAAAGTGACATAGTACCTGCAGCCTCCCATAGACACGGTCTTCGTAGGACCCCATACATCTGAATGCACAAGATCTAGTGCATTTCTGCTCACATATCTGTTACGTGGAAACACATGCTTTGTTTGCTTCCCAAATTGGCATGCTTCACAGATTTTATGCATACCTTCCACTTTAAATTTTGGCAGCCCTGTCACAATTCCTTTTGTCTGCATAGACTTCAACCTCTGAACATTTACATGTCCAATTCTTTTATGCCATATGTCTGTGTCTGCAACAACTCCTGAACCATTTGCAAACATCGCAGCACTCATTTCAGGCATGTCTACATTCAACGTAAACATTCTGCCCACTCTGTTGCCTTTTGCAACCAACCTGCACTTGTCTTTGAAATCTTCAACATAACACCCATCAGGGTTAAACCGAACCTGCAAACCCTGCTCAATCATCTGGCCAACTGAAACCAGATTCTTTGTTATGTTCGGTACATGAAGTACATCTGCAAGGTACTTCACTTTGCCATCCTGCATAGATAATGGCACATCTCCAACGTGGGCAATTGGATGAGCAGTGTCATCCCCTGTTTCCACAAAACCTGGTCTTTCCGGGTTCTTCATCTCCTTGAACCACTCCCCATGACTCGTCATGTGGTTCGAAGCGCCTGAATCCACATACCATACATTATCTTTTTGTGCTGCATCAGCATTTTCAGACATGGCATTCACAACATGCTGCATAACAAACAACCTTTCATTGTCCTCATTATTTCTGCTTGAGGATGCATAGTTGTTTTGCTGCACTTTTCCATTTTGCATGTCAGCCTGCTTCTTATAACATTCTGACTGCACATGTCCTGGCTTACCACAATAGTAGCATTCACGTGCATCATTATATTGCCTTTGCCAATTTCCACGGCCTCTTTGACTCCCCCTGCCTCTGAATTTGCCTCTTCCACCTGCGTGTTGTTGTTGTTGTTGATTCTGGGACTGTTGTTGTTGCTGCCTGCTGGCTGGCCATAATTCTGATTACCTGTTCGGCCACCTCCTTGACCGCGTCCACGGCCTCCTCTACCTCGTCCTCTTCCTGAACTCGTGTAGAAGGCCTGTTGCTCTGAACTGTTTTTGCTTTGTGAAGACTGTTGGTCTTCATCCAAGTTCTTCTCTTCGATAATCAGCATAGACACCAAATCTGTAAAGTTGGGAATGTTTTCCCGAGTCTGAATAGACGTCTTAAACGCCTTGTATTGTGGCCCGAGACCACGTAGACAGACTTCCACCTTGTCATCATCATCTACTGACACACCAATAGATGCAAGGGATTCCACAATACCCTTTATCTTCAGCGCATAGTCATTCACAGACATGCTCTTTTTCTCCACAGTATGAAGTTCATTCTTCAACTGTATCTTACGTGCCTTGGTATTTGTTTCATAAAGCTTTACCAAGGTGTCCCACGCCTCCTTGGGGGACTTGGCATCCTGAATGTGCCCAATCATGGTGTCCTATATACTAATGGAAAGCCAATACATAACCTTCCTGGCTCCTTGGTTCCAGTCTTTAAACTCTTTCACATCTGCAGCAGTCGGATTTATATCCGGTATCTCCGGTGCCTCTTCATGCTCACCTTCTATGTAGTCCCAATAGCCTTTTCCCATCAGGAAATTAGTCAACCTGAACCTCCAAGCATGGAAGTTATTCTTATCCAGCTTCTCAGCCACAATCTGTGTTATGCCATCATTAGACATCTTGCCAAACACACAATTTTACCAGAAACTGCACTCTGGTTTTTCTGCACAAATGCTGTATTTTCTGCACAGCGGTACTGTAGCCCACTCAAATGTCACAACCAGTGACCTCAATGCACATACATACACCCAATGGTAACTATAGACCTCTTTGCAGCACCCACAGTGTCTGCACAGTCAATCTGTCTTCCTGCAGTACTTAAAACAGAGTTCTGCAGAGAATCGATGACTTACCCGCAGTGCTCGAAATCGCCTGCTTTCTGAAAAATGGAGGTCCAGACGCGCCCGAAACGCGTTTTCGGCATGGAAATTTCAGTCCAAAGGACTATATAGTTGCCCTATAGCTTCACTCCCGCGAAGAAAGCTCCTCAATCGGAGATCGTTTGCCGGTGCCTCCCGTAGAGCTCCCGACAAGGGTGTAGTCACCAACACAATAGGGAAGAGTAGTTGAAGCTCTTACCCTCGTACCGCTTCCTGTGGTTCTCTTGCTTGCAGCTCAGCCCTTAGCACGAACCAGGCTCTGATACCATGAAAAGATGCAGGGGGGAAGAGAGCTTGAGCTCTTGCAAGCACACACACACACTCACAAAACCCTAATAGAGAACACACAAGGTGAGAGGCTGAAAATCTTCTTCTTCTCTACTCAACACTCAACACACCATATACAATAATAAGAGTACACACCAAATACATACACGGGTTCTCTATAGTGTGAACCCGACTAAATGAGCTGGCGCTATAACTATGCCAGTCTCTAGAGTGGCTGTCACACAGCCTGTCATCCCACTGGCCGCATATCACCCAAGATCTCACCAACCATGCCAGTGGTGTAAGTGCGGGGCCTATCCCCCAGGCGGGTCATCAGTGTCCACCGCCTCACTAGAGCTCGATATCTCAACAGGGTGAAGATCAACAGCCTTCACAAAACAAAAACAGTTTAGAGGAGCAAGCCTTCTACACAAGTGCAAGTAGAGAACGAGGTAGAGGTCATGGACATGGCCAAGGTGGTGGCCGAACAAGTAATCAGAATTATGTTCAACAGCAGCAATAGTCCTAGGATTCACAACTACAACACACAAGTGGAAGAGGCCAGTTTAGAGGTAGGAGGAGTCAAAGAGGGCGTGGTAATTGGCAAAGGCAACATAATGATACACGAGGCTATTTTTATTGTGGTAATGCTGGACATGTGTAGGAAAATTGCTATAAGAAACAGAGTGATATGCGAAATGGAAAAGTGCAACAAAACTATGCATCCTCTAGTAGAAATAATGAGGATAATGAGAGGTTGTTTGTTATGGAACATGTAGTTAATGATGTGTCTGGAAATGATTTAGCAGCATGTAAGGATGTTGTATGGTATGTTGATTCAGGTGCTTCGAATCACATGACAAGTCATGGTGAGTGGGGTTCATGGAAATGACGAGTCTTGAAAGACCAAGTATTGCTGAAACACGGAATGACAGTGCTGATCCGATTGCCCATGTTGGAAATGTGTCATTGTCCATGCAGTATGGTAAGGTGAAGTACCTTGCAGATATACTTCATGTTCCGAATATTACAAAGAATCTGGCTTTAGTTGGCAGATGATTGATCAGGGTTTGCAGGTCCGATTTAACCTTGATGGTTTTTATGTAGAAGACTTTAAAGATAAGTGTAGGTTGGTTGCAAAAGGCAACAGAGTTATAAATCTTGTCTTTGGCATTATTGTACTGTTTGTGGAAAAAGATTGTTTTAACAAACCTTTTGAAAAGGGCCTTAATTAAGGAACATGTTTATTTATGTCAAACAGTGTGGTAGGATTAATTAGAAAACAAATTGATGCATGAGTAGGGTGAAAAGTGGGAGGATGGAATACCCCGACGACACCATCCTACGAACGGGTGGACTCAATTAGTCGGGTAGCTTTCCAACATATTAAGTGAAAGCCCTACGCTAGATAAATAGGTTCTCGAGCAATTCTATTCTAGAAGACTAGGCCAATGGCGACGGGGTTGTGCCTTACATGGATAAGGAAAAAAGCGTTGTCTCTAGGAATCAAGACTTGTAGTTGCCCAAATTATGATCAATTACCCTGCGGGATAGAACTAGGTCTTACCTATGAATCGTATCCTTGAATCTTTGTATGGTTAAGGTGTCGATGAGTAGGAAATTTTCTCCAAGATAAGACTTAGTGGACTATCTTAAGTGTTTTCCCTATTTTGGAAGGGGGGAACCTTACAAAAAGGTAGAAAAATGTGTGTTTATTGGGCATTCCCTTGAGAAAAAATGATATAGATGCTATAATCCTGCTACACATGAATTGAGGATAAGCAGGATGTTATATTTAATGAGATGAGTAGCTAGTATATTATTGAAAAAGATGCTGTTAGGGCTAATGTAAGTGGAAATATGTTTGCACAGAATGCAAGTCAGAGTCATAGTCATTGACTGGACTAAGAGAGGCCTCATCCAGTGGTTCTGTTGATAGACCATGGAGTGGCAGGCTGCTGTGGTCAAAAATTGACCAAACTGATCTGGAAAATTCTAGAATCAATTTTCTTGGTTAGAGGCTCACTTTTTCCTATAAATAGAAGCCTCCTCCTTTGTAAAAGCTTAATGGTGTTTATGCATTGTTACTCTGCTCCTGTCCTGAGCCATTTACATTGAATTTCTTGATAATTCAATTGTTTTTGGCTTAATCCTCTCCAAAGTAATTGGTGGCCTTTCTTGCTTCAAACAAGAGTAGAACCCTCAATTCCTCAAGCCAAAGGAAAGCTTACAACTCCTTAATTCCTCAATTCCTCAAGCCAAATGAAAGCTTACAACTCCATGTAAGCTAAATTTTCTTACTTTTTTAATTTTAAATCTATGGTTTTCTGATTTTCTTATTTTTTCATAGTTGATTAAAGTGAATCCTGATGTTATGCCTTGATGAAAAGGCTACCCCCTTCTCTTCCTTAAGAATTCAGCCTTTCTTTATCCTAAAATGCGTAGCAAATAAATTGATTTAACTTTTCTTATTATAGAAAGTGAAACTTGAGTAGATTAGAGTACTTTACTTCAAATTGGGGTTAATTTTAAATTGAAAATAGAATGTTGAAAATTGAGAAATGGTCAGCCATACAAAGGAGTTTATGGCAAAATTTTCTTAAATTTTGTGGAAAATAAAGTTTATTTTTATGTTATTCTAAAAGAGTAATTCCCACCGTTTGTGCATTTTAAAAGAAATATTTTTATTTACTCCATGTACATATTCACCTATGAATATGCATGGATATCATTGATATTAATTATTGAAATTAATTTCTATGTATAGAAAGATGCATATTGGAAATCTTTTTATTATAAAAGTGTTGTTTTCATTGAATTTAAATTATATGCATAGAAAGATGTATATTGAAAATCTTTTTATTATAAAAGTGTTGTTTTCATTGAATTTAAATTCTATGCATAGAAAGATGCATATTAGAAATTTTTTATTATAAAAGTGTTGTTTTCATTGAATTTAATTTCTATGCATAGAAAGATGCATAATGGAAATTTTTACTAAATTATTTTCATTAAAATTGATTTTATGCATAGAAAGATACATAAAAGATTTATTTTTCTTTCAAAAGTGTTATTCTCATTAAAATTGGTTTTATGCATAGAAAGATGCATAAAGGATTTATTTTTATTTCAAAAGTGTTATTTTCATTAAAATTGATTTTATGCCTAGAAAGATGCATAAAGGATCTATTTTTCTTTCAAGAGTGTTATTCTCATTAAAATTGATTTTATGCATAGAAAGATGCATAAAGGATTTATTTTTCTTTCAAAAGTGTTATTCTCATTAAAATTGATTTTTATGCCTAGAAAGATGCATAAAGGATTTATTTTTCTTTCAAAAGTGTTATTCTCATTAAAATTGATTTTATGCATAGACGGATGCATAAAAGATTTATTTTTCTTTCAAAAGTGTTATTCTCATTAAAATTGATTTTATGCATAGAAAGATGCAAAAGGATTTATTTTTATTTCAAAAGTGTTATTTTCATTAAAATTGATTTTATGACTAGAAAGATGCATACAAGATTTAATTTTATTTCAAAAGTTTTATTTTCCTTAAAATTGAATTTATGCATGAATAGATGCATAAAAGGATTTTTATAAAAGTGTTATTCCCATTGAAGTTGATTTTTATGCATAAATAGATACGTAAAGAATCTTTATATCAAAAATTAGAATTCTCTTAAATTCTATGTTTAAATTCTATGAATAAATGTAATGAGATGTGATGTGAATCAGATAGATGTGAATGGATGAATCAGATGGATGTGAATGGATGGATGGATGTGATGTGAATAGAGGTGATGAGATGTGAGGTGAATAGATGTGATGAGATGTGATGTGAATTAGATAGATGTGAATGGATGGATGGATGTGATGTGAATAGAGGTGATGAGATGTGAGGAGAATAGATGTGATGTGAATCAAATATATGTGAATGGATGGATGGATGTGATGTGAATAGAGGTGATGAGATGTGAGGTGAATAGATGTGATGAGATGTGATGTGAATTAGATAGATGTGAATGGATGGATGGATGGATGTGATGTGAATAGAGGTGATGAGATGTGAGGTGAATAGATGTGATGAGATGTGATGTGAAGAATCAAATAGATGTGAATGGATGGATGTGATGTGAATAGAGGTGATGAGATGTGAGGAGAATAGAGGTGATGAGAATAGATGTGATGTGAATCAGATAGATGTGAATGGATGGATGGATGTGATGTGAATAGAGGTGATGAGATGTGAGGTGAATAGATGTGATGAGATGTGATGTGATATGATGTGATGAGATGTGATGTGAATCAAATAGATGTGAATGGATGGATAGATGGGATGTGAATCAGATAGATGTGAATGGATGGATGGATGGGATGTGAATAGAGGTGATGAGATGTGAGGTGAATAGATGTGATGAGATGTGATGAGAATCAGATAAGTGTTAATGAATGGATGGGTGGTTGTGATGTGAATAGAGGTAATGAGATGTGAGGTGAGTAGATGTGATAAGATGTGATGTGAATCAGATAGATATGAATGAATGGATGAGATGTCATGTCATGTAAATAAAGATGTAAATGAATGATATGGAATATGAGTGGATGATATGTGATGAAAATGGATGTAAATGTATAAGTGAAGAATGGATGTGAATGTATATGTGAAAGAATTGAAGTAAATAAGTATGTGAAATAATGGATATAGATGTGTATCTGAAAGAATGTGATGTGATGGAAAGAGATGTGATGTGTCATAAATATATGTGGATGTGAATGTGATGGATATGAATGAATGTGAATGTGATGGATATGAATGAATGTGATGTGATGGGATGTGAATCGGGATAGATGTGAATGAATGAGATGTAAGGTAAAATGAATGAGATGCGATGTGAGTGAATGTGATGTGGTTTGAATGGATGAGATGTGAATGAATGTGATGTGGTCTGAATGGATGAGATGTGAATGAATGTGATGTGATGAGATGTGGATATGGGTAGATGCGAGTGGATGAGATCTGATGTGGATAAATGAGAAAAGATATGATGAAATGGAAAATGATGTGATGAGAATGGGAATACACATGAAATAAATGAGAATTGATGTGGAACAATGTGGAAAGACGAGAGTTCGTTATAGAAACTGTATTTATGACCTGTTTTTAAATGGCTATTTTATGTCAAGAATGCTGGGGAAGCATTTTGACCGTCTTGTGAATGAGGTTGTGGAGACCTAGTCTAATAAAGTTGCACAGCTGCTGAGACGGAGAGTCAATGGAGGACGTCTTGTGTAGCAAAGTTGGCCGAGGTCTTGACCAGCCTCGGTTCGATTAAAATGGTGAGCTTCCAGTACGGTGGATGAGGGACCAAGGAAGTGGCCTATGATGTTGAGATTCAAGCTCGATGTCAGTGTGAGCCAGCTATGCTATGTGCTGGCATGTTAGGTAGGAACATGTGTGAGACATAAATGACCGCGTGTCCAACTGGTCATAGTGTGTGGACATTAGCTAGGGTTAGATGTGTGTGGACACAACTCATAGTGTGTTATGTGTATTATGGATTATGGCTTTATGCATTATATGAGAAGGGAGATGGCTTCCCATAGTGGTTAGGGTTTGCAATATACATTAGGGTTTGCTCCTGTGTGTGTGTCTCCTCTCCCTCTACCGATCTTTCAACATGGTATTAGAGCCTTGTGCTGTCTATTAGGGTTTATAAGTGAGTGAGTGAAGAGGGAGAAGAAGCTGTGAAGCTTGCCATTGAAGCTGTGAAGCTTGGAGAACACCGATTACTATCAGATCTAAAAGCTTGGCCTACCGGGTAAGGTATTCTAAACATCCTTGAGCGGATTGCAGGTGATTCGGGCAAAACAAAGCAAACTAGAGCAAATCAAAGCAAAGAAAAATTCTGGTTTTTTGGAAGCTTTCCATTAAATCTTGGAAGCACTGATGTATGGTGGAAATACATGCAAATATGGCAAAACAAACATGTATCTGGCAAGGAGGAATGTATTGGCAACTCCTATGCAAGCCCTATTGTGATTTTGGAGCAATTTACATGCATTTGAATGAGTGAAAAATTCTGGTTTTTGAGCTCTCACAAAACAGAGAAAAACAACTCAAAATTTGATGCATTTGGAGCATGTTTTTTACAAAAATCAAGGCATTGACTGGTTACACACTTGCCTAGGTGTGTTGAGCACTTGATTACCTCAACTCCCAAACCCCTGTAGAGTAGGCGGCGCAGACTGCACAGAGAAACAGGGTAGTTTTTTGAACATTTTGATGCGAGGAGGTTGATTACTACTTGTGTACTTGATATATTTCAAAATTGATTTAGCGATTGGCTAATACACACACTTGAGAAGAGGGCTACATGATTGGATTGAACAATTATGCCTAATTGAGCTGGGAATGAGCTGATTAAAAAGCATGTCTACTGGTTGCAAAGAAACAGAGTGAGTTTAATCAAGCAATTAATCTTTGGTCTTAAAGAATTGGACAAATTCCTCTTACATGGAGTTAGTGGACATCATTGTTAAGATAATGAATGCCTGGTTGCTCAATTTGGACAAATATTGAAGAATTTAGAGCAAAATTACTACTGGTTTTTCTGGTTTTTCCCAAAACAGAGAAAGGGGTTTTCAAAAATTGATATGTACACATGTCAGATGGTGTTGATACTCTACATTGAGGTTGTTTAGGTGTCAATGCAAGTTACTCATACTTGATTGAACCACTACATTGTGATTTGGAGCCTTGGAAGGCGTATCAAAACAGGGTATCTCGGACTGCGTAAACCAGTTCATTTTGGATGCATACAGGTTGATTTTCTACATCAAATTTGAAGATTGGTGGTTACTTTGGAGTATCTAGAACACTCATTGGAGTGTGGTTGAGCTAAGAAAGGCTCAGTTATAGATTTGGAAGTGTACGCAAGGTATTTTTTCATTGAGCAAACATGTCGGATAATCCAGTGCAGATTGTTGGTGAAAAGCTGGATAGGAAGAACTTCCAGGAATGGAAGTACAGGATCAAAAGTTTCTTGAAAGGAAAAGTTTTTTGGAATCTCATTACAGGTGCTGAGCCAAAGCCTGTGAATTACCCCAACAACCGACACAGCAGCAGGTTATAGCTCATAAGCAATGGTCAGAAAGAGCATTCAAAGTGTTGCATTATCTGTCTATATGTATTTCGGATGCTATTCTCATACACATACATGATGCTGAGAATCCCAAGGATGCATGGGATACATTGGTGAAGTTGTTTGATACAGACACGAGTGCTCGCAAGTCTCAATTGTGACAACAGATACATAATGTAAAGAGGAATAGAAGAAGCATCCATGATTATGTGCAAGAAATAAAGAAGTTTGCAGATGCATTGGCCACAATAAATGCCCCCATGCCTGATGATGATTTGGTGGATATTACCTTGTGTGGTCTTGGCAAGGAATATAAATCTTTTGACACATCCATCTCGGTTTGGAGTATAGGTTTACCAGACTTTGATGAGTTGGTTTCACTCTTGCTTATTGAGGAAATCAAACTCAGTGATTCATTTCTGGATGCATCTACTAGCCATGATGATAATGGCACAAATCAGGCTTTCTATTCGCAGAGACGTTTTAGAGGCAGGGGGAGATTTGCATCACATGGCCGTGGTGGTAATGGTCGTGGATGGCAGGACAAGTCATCACAACAGAATTTTTAGCCCACATATGGTGCTAGAGGTGGTCGTGGATATACACCTCAGAGGGGTAGAGGTAATCCTTGTAGTAGAGGACGTTGGCAAGGCCAACAAACATCTATGCAAAGATGTGGAATGCCATTACTGTGGGAAATTTGGTCATATGGCAAGAGATTGTTTTCGCAAATAGAATGATTTGAGAGGGGGTAGAGCACAACGTGGTGAACATTATGGTGGAAATTATGCACAACATGGTGGAAATTATGCATCAAGCAACAATGATGGCACTGCAAATCACTTGTTTGCCATGAAACATGTTGTTGGATCTATTATGACAAATGCTGAGAATGATGACACTTGGTATATGGACTCTGGAGCATCAAACCATATGACTTGTCATGGTGAATGGTTTGAGCATATGAAGCCTATGGATGTGAAAGGCTATGTGGAGACAGGAGATGATACTCAGCATGCCATTACACATGTTGGAAGTGTACCATTGGTTATGCACAATGGTCAAACAAAATCTATGTCAGATGTATTGTATGTGCCTTCTATCACAAAAAGCTTGGCCTCAATTGGTCAAATGGTGGAACAGGGATTACAGGTTCATTTCAACGAGCATGGTTGCTTTGTTGAGGATTTCAAACATGGATGTAGAGTCATTGCTAAAGGCAAGAAGGAAGGTAGATTATTTAAGCTGGATGCTGGGATTCCTAAAAGCATAAATGTGGTACAGGACATTGATATGTGGCATAAGAGGATCGGACATGTCAATATACAAAGGTTAATATACAAAGGTTAAAGAACATGCAGACAAGAGGCATTGTCAGTGGATTGCCTAGATTCAAGTATGATGGGAATATGCATGTTTGTGAAGCCTGTCAGTTTGGAAAGCAGCCAAGGTTGTGGTTTCCTAGAGAAGGAAACATGAGTAGCAGGCCACTTGAGATAGTACATAGTGATGTATGGGGTCCTGCACAAAACCCATCTATCAACAAAGGCAGTTTATACTATGTGACATTCATTGATGATTTCAGCAGAATGACATGGATATACTTTCTCAGAGAGAAAAGTGAAGTGTTGGAAAAGTTTATGGATTTCAAAGCATTTGCAGAGAAGCAATATGGCTCATGGATTAAATGTTTAAGGACAGATGGAGGTGGTGAATACACCTCAATAGCTTTTGAGCATTTCTTGAGAAAGCATGGTATAAGAAGACAATTGACTTGCAGGTATACACCTCAGCAAAATGGTGTCACTACCCACTGAGAGAAAGAATAGAGTCATTTGTGAAGTGGCTAGGGCGATGCTCAATGAAAGGAGCATGCCAGATTATTATTGGGCAGAAGCATGTGCTACTACAGTGTATATATTGAACAGAACACCTACAGTAGCCATTCATTAAAGCACGCCAGAGATGCGGCTTACAGGTTATATAGGCCAGACATTGGACACCTCAAAGTTTTTGGATGCATAGCTTATGTACATGTGCCCGATGAAAGAAGGAGGAAGTTGGATCCTAAGGCAGAAAAATGTGTATTTGTGGGATATGCACAGGATCGCAAGGCATACAAATGTTACAATCCACCAACTAGGCAAGTGGTTATCTCATGAGATGTGGTTTTGATGAGCTTGCTAGTTGGTACAAAGCAAAGGATGAGGGTGTCACTGAGTCACTTGAAGCTGATGTGCCTGTGAACTTGCCACAAGCAAGTTCTAGTTCTACTTCTATGTCTAGGCCAGCAGAGGCTGAGAGTAGTACTGTACGTCCGTGGTCAGGACGTTTGAGACATGAGAGTGTGAGCACTGGGAGTAGTGCTATGGATAAAGGAAAGAAGAAGGTTGAAGGAATCAGAATTACAGGTTATGAGTCATCGACTTCAGAGAGTTTGGATGAGGAGCTTGGCATACTTGTTTTACGCACACCTGGTGCTAGGCAAGATAGATATGTGCCACCACATGCTAGAGTGGCAGGTGTTTAGAGTGATCCGCATGCATTGCGGGGATCCCAAAGGGTGAGATATCTCGTTGACAGGTTGACATATTGAGATTTTGCTATGCATTATGCATATATGACATCTATGGTGAAGCATGTGGAACCTACATGCTATACAGAAGCTGTTGGAAAGCATGTATGGCAGAAAGCAATGGATGTTGAGATGGACGCATTGGTTCATATAATGACACATGGGATTTGGTTGCACTACCACATGACAAAAATGTCATTGGTTGTAAATGGGTTTACAAAGTGAAGTGCAAGTCTGATGGTTCCATTGAAAGACATAAAGCAAGATTGGTAGCTAAGGGTGCACAAACCCAAGGTCTGGACTATGATGAAACATTCAGTCCAGTTGCAAAGATGGGAACAGTGAGAGCAGTCATTGCTATGGCTGCAGCTAATGGTTGGGAAATACATCAAATGGATGTCAAAAATGCATTTCTAAATGGTGATCTACAAGAAGAAGTATATATGGCACAGCCAGAAGGTTATGTACACCCACGATATCCCACTCATGTATGCAGATTAAAAAAGGCATTATATGGTTTGAAGCAAGCACCTCGTGCTTGGAGTGATAAGATGAGCAGATATCTTATCTCACTTGGATTTCAGATTTCTATAGCAGATTCTTCACTCTATGTGAAGAAGACAGATCATGGGATTGTTTTACTCGTCGTCATCTATGTGGATGACTTGATTATCACAGGTGATCATGGTGCAGATGTGATGCATGTCAAGAAAGCATTGAGTGGGCAGTTTGACATGAAAGATTTGGGTGAGTTGAGATACTTTCTTGGAATTGAAGTGATCAAAGACCATGCACGTACATGGTTAGTGCAGCGCCAATATGCATTGGATATGTTGGCAAAATATGGCATGGCAGGGTGTAAGCCTATGAGTACACCTTTGGAGCAAAATGTGAAGTTGCAGGCTGATTATGGTGAGGAGTTGGATGATCCATCTATGTACAGAAAGATGGTTGGTAGTCTCATTTATATGACTATCACATGCCCAGATTTGAGTTATGCTGTGGGGCTAGTAAGCCAATTTATGTAGAGTCCCAGAAAACCTCATTTGGATGCAGTGAGACGCATTATGCGATATGATATGTAAAGACCACTGCACATTATGGTCTTCTTTATGAGAAAGGTAAAGGCTTGGATATACCTGGCTACACAGATGCTGATTGGGCAGGTAGCTCATATGACAGGAGGTCTACTAGTGGTTATGTCTTTACACTTGGAAGTGCCGTGGTGAGTTGGAGTAGCAAGAAGCAACCTACAGTTGCTTTATCGAGTACAGAGGGGCTGAATACAGGGGTGCAGCCATTGCTACTTTGTGAGGCAGTATGGTTAAAGAGTCTCTTGGCAGATTTGGGTGAGCTTATTGATGGCGAAGTTGTCGTTCATTGTGACAACATGAGCAGTATACAGTTGGCCAAGAATCCATTGTTTCATGCGAGGACCAAACACATAGAGGTCCATTATCACTTTGTTAGAGAGAAGGTGCTGAATGGTACAGTTGATCTACAGTATGTGAAGACTGATGATGAACAGGTGGCAGACATCTTTACAAAGCCACTTAACAGGGAGAAGTTTGAGTACTTCTGTACTATGTTGGGAGTACATGGGATGAGCTTGAGGGGGGAGTGTTGAGAGCTTTGATATCCCAAGCTCATCTATGGCAGTACATCATGAGCTTGAGAGGGGCTATTTTTGAGATTCAAGCTCGATGTCAGTGTGAGCCAGCTATGCTATGTGCTGGCATGTTAGGTAGGAACATGTGTGAGACATAAATGACCGCGTGTCCATCTGGTCATAGTGTGTGGACATTAACTAGGGTTAGATGTGTGTGGACACAACTCATAGTGTATTGTGTGTATTATGGATTATGGCTTTATGCATTGTGTGAGAAGGGAGATGGCTTCCCTCTCAGTGGTTAGGGTTTGCAATATACATTAGGGTTTGCTCCTGTGTGTGTGTCTCCTCTCCCTCTACCGATCTTTCAACATGGTATCAGAGCCTTGTGCTGTTTATTAGGGTTTATGAGTGAGTGAGTGAGTGAAGAGGGAGAAGAAGCTGTGAAGAAAAGCTATGAAGCTGCGAAGATTGGAGCACACCGATTACTATTAAATCTGAGAGCTTAGCCTACCGCGTAAGGTATTCTAAACATCCTTGAGCGGATTGCAGGTGATTCAGGCAAAACAAAGCAAACTAGAGCAAATCAAAGCAAAGAAAAATTCTGGTTTTTTGGAAGCTTTCCACTAAAGCTTGGAAGCACTGATATATGGTGGAAAAACATGCAAATCAGGCAAAACAAACATATATCTGACAAGGAGGAATGTATTGGAAACTCCTATGCAAGCCCTATTGTGATTTTGGAGCAATTTACATGCATTTGAATGAGTAAAAAATTCTGGTTTTGAGCTCTCACAAAACAGAGAAAAGCAACTCAAAATTTGATGCATTTGGAGCATGTTTTTGGCAAAAATCAAGGCATTGACTGGTTACACACTTGCCTAGGTGTGTTGAGCACTTGATTAGGTACCTCATCAATTATTATTATAATCACTCCCAAACCCCTGTAGAGCAGGCGGCACAGACTGCACAGAGAAACAGGGCAGTTTTTTTATCATTTTGATGCAAGGAGGTTGATTACTACTTGTGTACTTGATATATTTCAAAATTTATTTAGCAATTGGCTAATACACACACTTGATAAGAGGGCTACATGATTGTATTGAACAATTATGCCTAATTGAGCTGGGAATGAGCTGATTAAAAAGCATGTCTATTGGTTGCAGAGAAACATAGTGAGTTTAATCGAGCAATTAATCTTTGGTCTTAAACAATTGGACAAATTCCTCTCACATGGAGTTAGTGGAAATCATTTCTAAGATAATGAATGCTTGATTTCTCAATTTGGACAAATATTGAAGAATTTAGAGCAAAATTACTACTGGTTTTTCTGGTTTTTTTGGTTTTTCCCAAAATAGAGAAAGGGGTTTTCAAAAATTGATATGTACACATGTCAGATGGTGTTGATACTCTACATTGAGGTTTTTTAGGTGTCAATGCAAGTTACTCATACTTGATTGAACCACTACATTGTGATTTGGAGCCTTGGAAGGCGCATCAAAACTCGGACTGCGTGAAGAACCAGTTCATTTTGGATGCATACAGGTTGATTTTCTACATCAAATTTGAAGATTGGTGGTTACTTTGGAGTATCTGAAACACTCATTGGAGTGTGGTTGAGCTGAGGAAGGCTCGGTTACAGATTTGGAAGTGTACGCAAGGTGTTTTTGCATTGAGAAAACATGTCGGATAATCCAATGCAGATTGTTGGTGAAAAGTTGGATAGGAAGAACTTTCAGGCATGGAAGTACAGGATCAAAAGTTTCTTGAAAGGAAAAGGTTTTTGGAATCTCATTACAGGTGCTGAGCCAGAGCCTGAACTAGCCCAACAACCTACACAGCAGCAGGTTATAGCTCTCATAAGCAATGGTCAGAAAGAGCATACAAAGTGTTGCATTATTTGTCTATATGTATTTCGGATGCTATTCTCATACACATACATGATGCTGAGAATCCCAAGGATGCATGGGATACATTGGTGAAGTTGTTTGATACAGACACGAGTGCTCGCAAGTCTCAATTGCGACATAATGTGAAGCGGAATAGAAGAAGTATCCATGATTATGTGCAAGAAATAAAGAAGTTTGCAGATGCATTGGCCACAATAAATGCCCCCATGCCTGATGATGATTTGGTGGATATTACCTTGCGTGGTCTTGGGGGCAAATCTTTTGATACATCCATCTCGGTTCGGAGTACAGGTTTACCAGACTTTGATGAGTTGGTTTCACTCTTGCTTGTTGAGGAAATCAAACTCAGTGATTCATTTCTGGATGCATCTACTAGCCATGATGATAATGGCAGAAATCAGGCTTTCTATTTGCAGAGAGGTTTTAGAGGCAGGGGGAGATTTGCATCACATGGCCGTGGTGGTAATGGTCGTGGATGGCAGGACAGGTCATCACAACAGAATTTTTAGCCCACATATGGTGCTAGAGGTGGTCGTGGATATACACCTCAGAGAGGCAGAGGTAATCCTCGTGGTAGAGGATGTTGGCAAGGCCAACAAACATCTATGCAAAGATGTGGAATGCCATTACTGTGGGAAATTTGGTCATATGGCAAGAGATTGTTTTTTGCAAACAGAATCATTTGAGAGGGGGTAGAGCACAACGTGGTGGATATTATGGTGGAAATTATGCACAACATGGTGGAAATTATGCATCAAGCAGTAATGATGGCACTGTAAATCACTTATTTGCCATGAAACATGTTGTTGGATCTATGATGACAAATGCTGAGAATGATGACACTTGGTATATGGACTCTGGAGCATCAAACCATATGACTTGTCATAGTGAATGGTTTGAGCATATGAAGCCTATGGATGTGAAAGGCTATGTGGAGACAGGAGATGATACTCAGCATGCCATTACACATGTTGGAAGTGTACCATTGGTTATGCACAATGGTCAAAAACAAAATCTATGTCAGATGTATTGTATGTGCCTTCTATCACAAAAAGCTTGGCCTCAGTTGGTCAAATGGTGGAACAGGGATTACAGGTTCGTTTCAACAAGCATGGTTGCTTCATTGAGGATTTCAAACATGGATATAGAGTCATTGCTAAAGGCAAGAAGGAAGGCAGATTGTTTAAGCTAGATGCTGGGAATCCTGAGATAAAATCAACCATGTTCTCTAAAAGCAAAACTGTGGTATAGGACATTGATATGTGGCATAAGAGGATTGGACATGTCAATATACAAAGGTTAAAGAACATGCAGACAAGAGGCATTGTCAGTGGATTGCCTAGATTCAAGTATGATGGGAATATGCATGTTTGTGAAGCCTGTCAGTTTGGAAAGCCACCAAGGTTGCGGTTTCCTAGAGAAGGAAACATGAGTAGTAGGCCACTTGAGACAGTACATAGTGATGTATGGGGTCCTGCACAAAACCCATCTATCAAAGGCAGTTTATACTATGTGACATTCATTGATGATTTCAGCAGAATGACATGGATATACTTTCTCAAAGAGAAAAGTGAAGTGTTGAAAAAGTTTATGGATTTCAAAGCATTTGCAGAGAAGCAATATGGCTCATGGATTAAATGTTTGAGGACAGATGGAGGTGGTGAATACACCTCAATAGCTTTTGAGAATTTCTTGAGAAAGCATGGTATAAAAAGACAATTGACTTGCAGGTATACACTTCAGCAAAATGGTGTCGCTGAGAGAAAGAATAGAGTCATTTGTGAAGCGGCTAGGGCGATGCTCAATGAAAAGAGCATGCCAGATTATTATTGGGCAGAAGCATGTGCTACTACAGTGTATATATTGAACAAAACACCTACAGCAGCCATTCATGGAAGCACGCCAGAGATGCGGCTTATAGGTTATATAGGCTAGACATTGGACACCTCAAAGTTTTTGGATGCATAGCTTATGTACATGTGCCTGATGAAAGAAGGAGGAAGTTGGATCCTAAGGCAAAAAAATGTGTATTTGTTGGATATGCACAGGATTGCAAGGCATACAAATGTTACAATCCACAAACTAGGCAAGTGGTTATCTCACGAGATGTGGTGTTTGATGAGCTTGCTAGTTTTGGTACAAAGCAAAGGATGAGGGTGTCATTGAGTCACTTGAAGCTGATGTGCGTGTGAACTTGCCACAAGCAAGTTTTAGTTCTACTTCTATGTCTGGGCCAGCAGAGGCTAAGAGTAGTACTGTACGTCCATGGTCAGGACGTTTGAAACATGAGAGTGTGAGCACTAGGAGTAGTGCTGTGGATAAAGGAAAGAAGAAGGTTGAAGGAATTGGAATTACAGGTTATGAGTCATCGAGTTCAGAGAGTTTGGATGAGAAGCTTAGCATACCTGTTTTACGCACATCTGGTGCTAGGCAGCAGGATAAATATGTGCCACCACATGCTAGAGTGGCAGGTGTTCAGAGTGATCCGCATGCATTGCGGAGATCCCAAAGGGTCAGATATCCCGTTGTTGACAGGTTGACATATCGAGATTTTGCTATGCATTATGCATATATGAAATCTATGGTGAAGCATGTGGAACCTATATGCTATACAGAAGCTGTTGGAAAGCATGTATGGGAGAAAGCAATGGATGTTGAGCTCGAGATGTTGAGATGGACGCATTGGTTCATAAAATGACACATGGGATTTGGTTGCACTACCACATGACAAAAATGTCATTGGTTGTAAATGGGTTTACAAAGTGAAGTGCAAGTCTGATGGTTCCATTGAAAGACATAAAGCAAGATTGGTAGCTAAAGGTGCACAAACCCAAGGTCTGGACTATGATGAAACATTCAGTCCAGTGGCAAAGATGGGAACAGTGAGAGCAGTCATTGCTATGGCTGCAGCTAATGGTTGGGAAATGCATCAAATGGATGTCAAAAATGCATTTCTAAATGGTGATCTACAAGAAGAAGTATATATGGCACAGCCAGAAGGTTATGTACACCCACGATATCCCACTCATGTATGCAAATTGAAAAAGGCATTATATGGTTTGAAGTAAGCACCTCGTGCTTGGAGTGATAAGATGAGCAGATATCTTATCTCACTTGGATTTCAGATTTCTACAGCAGATTCTTCATTGTATGGGATTGTTTTACTCGTCATCTATGTGGATGACTTGATTATCACAGGTGATCATGGTGCAGATGTGATGCATGTCAAGCATTGAGTGGGCAGTTTGACATGAAAGATTTGGGTGAGTTGAGATACTTTCTTGGAATTGAAGTGATCAAAGACCATGCACATACATGGTTAGTGCAGCGCCAATATGCATTGGATATGTTGGCAAAATATGGCATGGCAGGGTGTAAGCCTATGAGTACACCTTTGGAGCAAAATGTGAAGTTGTGAGCTGATTATGGTGAGAAGTTGGATGATCCATCTATGTACAAAAAGATGGTTGGTAGTCTCATTTATATGACTATCACATGCCCGGATTTGAGTTATGCTATGGGG
Source organism: Cibotium barometz (assembly GCF_041138505.1). NCBI lineage: Eukaryota > Viridiplantae > Streptophyta > Polypodiopsida > Cyatheales > Cibotiaceae > Cibotium > Cibotium barometz. Next base: position 56,858,332 of record NC_141051.1, read on the forward strand.
CTAGTAAGCCAATTCATGCAGAGCCCCAGAAAACCTCATTTGGATGCAATGAGACGCATTATGCGATATGATATGTAAAGACCACTGTACATTATGGTCTCTTTTATGAGAAAGGTAAAGGCTTGGATATACATGGCTACACAGATGCTGATTGGGCAGGTAGCTCATATGACAGGAGGTCTACTAGTGGTTATGCATTTACACTTGGAAGTGCCGTGGTGAGTTGGAGTAGCAAGAAGCAACCTACAGTTTCTTTATCCAGTACGGAGGCTGAATACAGGGGTGCAGCCATTGCTACTTGTGAGGCAGTATGGTTAAAGAGTCTCTTGGCAGATTTGGGTGAGCTTATTGATGGCGAAGTTGTCGTTCATTGTGACAACATGAGCAGTATACAGTTGGCCAAGAATCCATTGTTTCATGCGAGGACCAAACACATAGAGGTCCATTATCACTTTGTTAGAGAGAAGGTGCTGAATGGTACAGTTGATCTACAGTATGTGAAGACTGATGATGAACAGGTGGCAGACATCTTTACAAAGCCACTTAACAGGGAGAAGTTTGAGTACTTCTGTACTATGTTGGGAGTACATGGGATGAGCTTGAGGGGGGAGTGTTGAGAGCTTTGATATCCCAAGCTCATCTATGGCAGTACATCATGAGCTTGAGAGGGGCTATTTTTGAGATTCAAGCTCGATGTCAGTGTGAGCCAGCTATGCTATGTGCTGGCATGTTAGGTAGGAACATGTGTGAGACATAAATGACCGCGTGTCCATCTGGTCATAGTGTGTGGACATTAACTAGGGTTAGATGTGTGTGGACACAACTCATAGTGTATTGTGTGTATTATGGATTATGGCTTTATGCATTGTGTGAGAAGGGAGATGGCTTCTCTCAGTGTGGTTAGGGTTTGCAATATACATTAGGGTTTGCTCCTGTGTGTGTGTCTCCTCTCCCTCTACCGATCTTTCAACATATGAGTGAACGCTAGGTCACCCTGTGAAGGATCCTAGAGGGTGCTGACCATATGGTGCTCGGGCTCTCGGTCGTCAAAGATACCCATGCGTGCGTCGAGGAAGATATTGGAACAAGGAGTAAGAGTTGTTTTCTAAATTCGGGCATGGACCTTGTTGATTGACCTTGCTGATCCTCAAAACGGATGAGTCCATGGCTCTTTTATATGGATCCATGGGTTGACCTTGCTGATCTTCAATAGAGATTCCATTTTGATATGTGAATATATTGCCAGTTACTAGGAGCTATTGAAAAGGCCCCCTGAGTGGACAGGTGGTGAGCGTTCTAGTTGCCAATGATGCCATAGGTACACCGATGAAGGAATGATTTGAATTAAGGATTCAACCAGAGATTTTGAGGATTATGATCAGTTGCTCTATGATTTCATTAAATGATTGTTTTCACAGCTGATTCTGTGTGAAAAAGGCAATTTCATATTGGGTGTGTAAGTGGTGTGCCTAATTTTAAGTTTGCATAAATACCCGGCTAGGGGGCCTGGGAACTCTTTTCCCTGGTACCCGAGACAAAAACTAACCAAATTCTTAATTGGATCCCATCACTATAGTGGTTGGGTGGTTGGCTAACCCACGAGACTGGATGTAGACTGGAATGATGGATCCCTAAATTGAGACTCAATTCTGTTATGGTACGATAGATGAAGTAATCCCATACAAAAAAAAAAAAATTTTATGGAAAAGAATCAACGGCTATGCCTCTCAATGAGGAAAAAAGCGTTGGTCTCTATGATCCAAGTGCAATCTTTTCCCTAATTTGACTATGGAACTTACGGGTTTGGTCAGATCAGTTTAGTTAGTTAAGGCTTTTGACTACGTTAGAGAAAAATTATCCTGGAGGAATCGCTCGTGCTTTCTGGGAAAGGAAAGTTTTTCCATGTTGAAAGAACCGATGGATTAGTCTCTTGTCCGGATATCCGTGGGCGAGTCCCCGAGTGAGGGACCCTGCCCCGTGCAAGAAGTGCTACTTCTGCTGCTGCTAGCACCCCTGAATTCGTTGCGTGGTGGGGATAGGGATCTTACACATTATTTATGAATTCTCCTAGATAGGTTTAGATTGGGATACCTTTCTAAATCCAGGCAGTCACATAGCTTACTTTACGCATACACGAGTAAATCCGTACATGCATAGGAGTATTGGTTACATCATCTTGATGTTATGAGCTTTATAAGGTTATTTATATTTTTAATCAATTAATTTATTAATTGATTGGTATATTTGATTTAAGTTAGATCCTTGGATTGGATAATGGAGGCGTGAGCTAGTGGTGTGGTCAAGAATATTTTGAGATAATTAATTTTTAAATGTCGTCAAATATTATTTAATTTTGTGAGAATAAGTACCATTAATTCATTTTGTGAGAACAAGTGCCATTAATTCATTTTGCATATCATTTATATTTATTAACAATGTATATATATATTTATTGGGACATATGAAAGCTCCCTTGTGCATATTTAATTTTACAAGAGATGTACACATTTATATGGTTTTAGGTTCACATATATTTTTGAGTAGATTAGCTTGCATGTCCAGCAGAGCAAGATATTTTTGAAGAATTTGACATATTTGTAAGAGGATACTATTTTGATCCCCACAAGTTATTTCAAGCAATATATTTAAATACAAGCAATATTTAAATACAAGCAATATTTAAGCAATATATTTAAATACAAGCAATATTTGTAAGAGGATACTATTTTGATCCCCACAAGTTATTTCAAGCAATATTTAAATACACCAAGAGGAAGTGTGGGCTCACTCTTGTGTGGGAAAAAATTAGACCCAATCCTATGTCATGTGGAATTGTTTATTATATTTTATGCTTTATGTTTAATATTTTGCAATCAATTTATTAGGTTCATGTCAACCTCCCACAATAGTGAATGTATGTATGCTTTTGTGTCACTACAAACTTTCATAATCATTAGATTAAGTGGTTACTACATATCAGTATAAGGTTGAAACCTTATGGTATTAAGGTATAAGGTTTCACCATTGCCACTCCCTCACCTCCCCTACACCTTCTTCAGGAATCCTTTGCCTTCATCTACAAAATCTCCACCCTCTTTTAGCATAGCCTTGCTAACATGGGGAGGAAAACACATGCTCCGACACACATAGCCATGGAGTACACATGTACACAGGTAAGATTCCTCCCCAGCCTTCGAGGTATATAGGAGTAAGAATCTCCCTTTTTGATCTTATAATTATTCCCTCTCTAAAATAAAAGAAAGATTCTGTTTAAAAAAGGAAGACCCTTTCCCTAGAATACTTCTCAGGAGTCACGCCTATTTTAAGGATTCAGAACAATGAGTTCAGAAGTGAAAATCGGTGTTTTGGATACCAAGGTTTTGGTTTTCATTCGAGTACGGCCCAAAAGAAGTTCTTTATCTCTTGGGGAGTATAAGAAGTTACCCCCCAGATATTGTGAGCCTTATATCTGAATTCAATGAAAGTAGGTGACTTAGCCTACAAGCTTCTTTTACCTCCTCATCTCAAAGTTCTTAATGTATTTCATAGAAATATGTGCCAAACCCAAATCATGGAAAGATGGTAAAACTTCAGTGACAAGATACCGTTGGCTTCTAAGTTATGCTAGCTCCTTCCTTTATATAAGTCGTAACTTTTACCTGTCGCTCACAGTAATCTTACTTCCATCGATCTCCCTTCTTCTTAATCTCCTTCATGGCTTGGCAACAGGAATTAGTTTTATCCATGATGATTTCTCACCTTCAAGACGCAAGCGAGTCTGTGAAGAAGGAGTTTATAGAACAGTATGAGCGCTCACTTTTCCCTCACTTGGGAATTTCTGTAGCTCAGACCAAATGGTGGACCTATCAAAACATAACTAGGGTAACATCCTGGGGTCAGCAGCACTTTCGTAACAATGTCCGCTTGGCCATGGTTATTGAAGCTTTGGGTTTGGGTCCCCGATACTACTGCGTCATGAGATCAAGACATCTTGGGTTTTCTGAGTGGGTCTTCTTACTGGCGTGTTTTCTTCCTCATGAGAAGATATACCTTTACCCCGTTTTTGGCTTACCTCTCAGAGGTCCTTTTGTTAGATCACCTCATACCACTGAGATAGGTGCGGCAATAACCAACAGAATTATTCCCATAGACAAGTTACCTTATACATGTGCAGCTTGTGAGTGCTGTTTTTGTGATCATATGATGGACGGGCTTATGGAAGTGTAAAGAGTTCTTCTATCTTTACTGTATATGTTCCAAGAATGAATAAAGTTTAAATCTTGTTCTTGTCTTGAATCTTACTCTCTTTGAGACTTTTCTTGGTGGTTAATCTTTATTCGTGCATCTTGCGAAATTATCCCAAGTTGCGAGATGAGGACATCTCGCGTTTTTTAAGTGGGGTAGAATGTAAGATTCCTCCCCCAACCCCTTTTGATGTCTAGTATCTTCCCCTGTAATCAATCCCTCTTCAGAAATATAAAGACCTTGTTTCTAACTGTTTTAACCTAGAGAGAGAAAATATTCTAGAGAGAGAATATTCAGATTTTTAATATTTTTGGATAGAAAATTATCTCATCTTATTAAAATAAGTTCCCCTGAAATAGAAATTCAAAAAGATCTTTCCAATGTGCAATTAGAATTTATTGGAAATGGGTATAAGACCTTAGTCTAAGGGTATAAAGGACCTTAGTCTAAGGGTCTAGATTTTCAAAAAAATTTGGATTATGGTCCAATTAAGGTTCCTATGGGCCAATAGCATCAATCCATGTGTAGGGAGGAGATAAATCCAATTTTGTTAGAGAAGATACCCAAAAATGAGTAAATGCTCACATAAGATGAAGAGTTGACTATGTACAAGGTTTATTAGTAAGAAACTTTGAGTAATATCAAAAATATGAGATATTTTGGGTATCCAAAAAATGAGTAAATGCTCACATAAGATGAAGAGTTGAAAACGTACAAGGTTTATTAGTAAAAAACTATGAGCAATATTAAAAATATGAGATATTTTGGGTATAATGATTCCATTTTGACACATATGGGCGAAAGCAAGGGATGGTGGTACAAAATTGGTTGTCCTTGACACCACCTAGGCTTGGTAGAACGAGAGTAAAGAAAAAGAGGGCAAAAAGGAAATAAAGGAGAAATATTAAGCTGTGAAAATTCTCTGAGGTGTTATACTTTAGTCTTTTTTTTGAAACGTCCCATAACAGATAGACGTGGGTGGAGACGTGGGTGCAGACGCAAGGAAGCAGATTTCTCTCTCTCCCTCTCTCTCTCTCTCTTAGACCTCCCCTCTCTCTCTCTCTCTCTCTCAGACCTCTCTCCTGCACATCCTCTATCCCCTGCGAAACACCATAGCCCTCTCTCTCTCTGTATAAACATGGCAGCTTAGGCCGTCAGCATATTTACAGAGACAATGTTGGAGGTTGAGTGTGATTCCTTCACTAACCTTGAGTCAGGGATACCTACATTTACAGAGGATACTATCAATGAAACCCAAGCTGCTCACGAACTTGTTGGCAACCAAGAATTTCTCCGGGGCTATTGGGCGCAAAAGAAGCATGAGCAACGATGCAAGGAGCACAACCCTGCTAGGGAAGGTAGCCTTTCAAGAACCAGGTCAAGGAACAATATATGCAAAGCCATGGCTAGATGTTGGCGCCGACAGACCCAAGGACTAACAACATTAGAACAAAAGGAAATTCTAAAGCAGCTCATGCATCATCAGCCATTTTCCAAGTTGAGGAGTTCGGATGTGCAATCGAGTCTTCTTTCCAACATTGGCAACACATTGACTCAATTGAAAGTACCTCACTCTGCAAGTGAGCTGTTTTTAAAGAGAGCCTCTTTGATGATGATACTGAACAATGGTGATCAGAGAACAATGTCAGTGAACCAGTCCAAAATTGCTGCTGTCTTGGGTGTTCATCGACGGAATATAGCGGCAGCAAAAGCAGTCGACTGGAAACGAAAGATGAGAATGAAGTGTTGCCACTTAGAGCTTGTCACAGACAATTGCCTTTGTATACAAGTATCACAAGTGAAACTAGAGATTTGGTGATCGCTTTTTGGAAATCTGAGACGAGAGTTTCACCAAACAAAAAGGATATTTGTAAGCAGAGGATCGAGGCAAAATGTGTCATCAAACATCCAATTCATCTTCTAGATGACTCTCAGGTAATATGTTTTTGCTACAATGCAATCCATGGTGGCCTTGATTTCTGTTAGAATAGTTCAAAATTTGTAGTCTTTGGGCAGCACTGAAAGCCTGGCTGTTCAGTACCAAACTAGTAGTTTTTTACCAGCAATCACTCTAGGCCATAAGTACCAATTTGGTACTGCAATCATTGTAGGTACCAATTCCCATATCCAAGTACTTACCATTGTTTGAATTCCCAGCTCCATAATAGTATCATTGTAGGTACCAATTCCACCTCCATAGGATTAAATTTGGCACGTCTCTGAATTTTGCATTGTACCCAACAGGATTCACGGTACAACTTTTGGTTGCAATGTCCAAGAGTAAGGAAGCATAGTCTCAATTTGGCACTTTTGAGAAGCACTCACACTTGGTAGTGTAATACCAAATTAGGTTTTGGAGACAGATTTGGTGCTTTCAATGTATCTTGCAAAGTACCAAATGGATGCATAGTACCAATTTTGGAGCGTTTTATATCCAGAAAAGTATCCAATTTCGTACTAAGCATCCAATTATGGTACTGTAAAGTATGCAGAGAAATAGCCAATTTGGTACTATGGATCAAGTTCGGTACTATGCAGGGTGCTTTAAGTGTGCCTGGTTAGTACCTAAGGTGTGCCACAGCTCCAATTTGGTTTTTTTGGGCACCACTTACACTTGGTAGTATAATACCAAAATGGGTTTTGGAAACAGATTTGGTGCTTTTAGAGGATACTGAAAAGTACCAAACTAGATGCATAGTACCAATTATGGCGCTCTTTGTATCCAAAAAAGTATCCAATTTTGTACTAAGCTTCCAATTATGGTACTGTGAAGTATACAGAGAAATAGCCAATTTGGTACTATGGATCAATTATGGTATTATGCAGGGTGCTTTAAGTGTGCCTGCATAGTACCTAAGGGGTTCCACAAATCCAATTTGGTGTTTTTGGGCACCACTCACACTTGGTAGTATTATACCAAATTGTGTTTTGGAAACAGATTGGGTGCTTTTAGTGAATACAGAAAAGTACCAAACTAGATGCATAGTACCAATTTTAAAGCTTTTTTGTATCCAAAAAAGTAACCAATTTGCCACTATGGATCCATTTTGGTAATATGCAGTATGTAAAACAGTACCAAATTGGGTACTATGGTTCCAGCTTGGTACATAGAACCAAATTTGGTGCTTTTTTGTATTCACAAAAGCACCCAATTTGTTACTATGATCCAATTTGGTACCATGCTTAATGTAGAAAAGTATCCAATTGGGTACTATGGTCCGCTTGGTAATAAATAGAGCCTAATATGGTGCTTTTCTGCATCAAATTTGGCACTATAGTCTGTTATCTGGCACTACAGTTCCAAATTTGGTACTTTAGAATGAGTTGGTGGTTTACAGTACCAAATTTTGTACTGTAAATAGCTTTGGTGCTTTACTCTTGTTTGATAGTATTCTGAGCTCTAACGTGGTTCATTTTTCATTTAAAGGTGGAGCTCTACAAAAGATTCAAGAGCATGTATCCTTAGGTCCTTTGAGACACTCAAGCCTTTTTTTGTCCGAAGATTGAAAGAGCGCTATACTTGCTGCTGTATTTACCATATCCAGATGGTATACTTCAAGGATGCTTTCAATCAAATGCGCCAGAACAAGTTTGGGCATCATGGCAAAGAACATCCATGTACATGCTCCATTTGTGGTACACGTAGTGAGGCAGGACAATGTTCTGCAAACCAGGTTGTTTTTCAACACATAAGTAACTTGCTAGATTTTATATTGTGCCCTCGCCCTAAGGAGGGTGAATATCATGCAAAGAGATGCTTGCTTGGAGAGTGCCCCAAATGCGGTGTACGAAAGTTGTCATTCTGCCCAGCCGAGATTGCAACAGATAGCAAGGAGGTGACTGTTAAGATATTCCAGGATGTGGGCACTGGACAGGTTCATGGTGATGGAAAAGAGAAGAAGCGAAAGGACTTGGTCATGGAAAGGATGAAAAGTGCAACTTTCATTCATCTCTTTTCAGATCATCTGAAAAGCTTCGTTAAGCACAACTTTATGTTTAGGTGGCAGGCAATTCAAAGACTGCTTGCTTAAGTTTCCCAGAGATGTTGTGGTATCTGTTGTTGATTTTGCAGAGAATTACAGCTTTAAAGTGCAAAATGAGATCCAGTCCATGCATTGGTGGTCAACACAGGTAACAATACTGGTACACATCTCTTATATCAGAAATTCAGTAGGAGCTATTGAGAAGACTGTGCATTTTTACATATCAGATGATAAGCTCCACGACACGCTCTTTGTTCAGCATTGTTTTATGCTGTATGACAACTGGATGAAACAGCAAGGACACTGTTTGCGTTATCATTGGGTATGGTCAGATGGTGCCGCTTCACAGTTCAAGGCACGAAGACCACACTATTTCGTAGCCAGGTATTATCAGTTGACAGGATTGCTTATGATGCATAACTTCTTTGCTTCAGGGCATGGAAAAGGAGAGCATGATGGTGCAGGTGCTATTATCAAGAGAACCCTGACGCACGAAGAGCTAAAACCCGATGGCTGGCCCATGAAGTGTGCGGCTGATGTGGTCAATTTTTTGAACGCGAGGTTTCAACCGACAACGGAAGGTGGAAGTGCCATCACAAGGAGGGTGTTCTGGTTGGTTTCATCGAATGATGTGCTACGTTTTCCGCTGTGGGAATGTAAACCAATTGTAGGCTCTCGCTCATTCCATTGTGTTGACGGCTACTCAACGCACAATCCATGTGATCTGCGTTTTCGTACGCTGTCATGCTTCTGTGATCCATGTGTGAATGGGCAGTGGAGGAGATGCAATAATAAACAGCACATTGGAGAATGGAAATATGTCTCCATCGAGCCATTGACAGAGTCAGTACAACCTACAAATAGTGATGAGGACGACGATGATGAGGAGAACTACAATGATTTGTTTTCCTCCCATGTGAGTGAGGATTTAAGCATGCCTATGTATGAAGGAGACCCTGAGGTGTTGAGCCAATTATTGTCCATTGGGGATAACTTTGCAGTGAACGCAGCCGAGGAGAAGGAGGACTTCTACCTTCTTAAGTGCACAAAAACCGTTTATGTAGCACCAAGAGCACTGAAGGACCTTTGGCATAACAAGATCGTAAGAGGTGGATTGCTAGTTGAGGGCTTGTACTATGCCCAGGTTGAGGGCAAAGTTGATACCTATACCCTATTAGATCAGACACCACCGGTGATGATCTACTCGCATCTTGTTAGAGCCATACGGTTCCTCATGGAGGCTATCCCTGGCCTCCATCACCACTTTAAACTATCCTCAGAGATATATGAAAATATCTACAACAGTATGCCATATGAAGACGGAAGTGACCAGGACGGGAGCCATACAGTGTTTACCCCAACTACAATTCTAACCACTGGCAACAGTTGTAATTCTCTTGAATAGAATCTTGCTTGTGATCAGTATTGTCTAATTCTCTTGATTAGAATCTTACTTGTGATCAGTACTATCTAATGCTATTGCTGTGTTATCAATTTGGTACTGTGCTTTATTGTTTTTAGCTCTGTTGTGTTTTTGCAGTACCAAATTTTGGTACTGTTCCTTTTTGTTTTCACCAAGTAGTAACAGAAAAGTACAAAAGCAGTAGCCAAAAAAAGTACATGTACAAAAAGATAATTATCATTAAATGCCAAAGGCAATGTACAAGCATACAGAATCTTTTACACATCAGGGGGGTCAAAGCGGTACGAATACCCCTCCATAGATACAAAGTAGTTGACAACAACGAATGAGGAAATGTCATCCTCAACATCAAACAAGGGATTCCGGTGGCTGTAAGCAGTGGGGAACTTATCAGCTAGCCACCCGGAGATCCACAGGAAAATGACATGCATAAGATACTTCGGCTTGTCGGGGTCATAATACTTAGGCTCATATGACCGGATGCAGCAGCACGAGTCGTAATCATTCTTCAAGGACTTGTACCTCGTGTCGTCCACAAGGAGGGTGTTCGTTTCATTGAATTGCGGATACTTGCACCACACTATTCTTAGGAGCTTCAGAAAAATAGGCTTGTTACCGAACTCCTTTGCAAGGACTGGCACATCTCTGAGTTTGGTAGCCCACCTCTCACAATGAGACTGGTCAAAAATATCTGTAAAACAGGTAAACCAAGCAATTAGAATAGCAGCACAAATAAGAGTACCAAAGCTAACAAACAGTACATAACAGTGAAAAGGTACCAAACTTGGTACAACACAGTACCAAAGTACCAAATAACCAAAGTACCAAACATTATAAAATTGTGTACACAAATGTTACCAAGCACAGAACCAAGTACCATAGTATCAAAGCACCAAACAGTACCAAATTGTGTACAAAATAAAAAACACAATTTCAAACTACCATAGCATCAGAGTACCAAAGTACCAAAGATAACCAAAGAGTACCAAATTATGTACAAAAACAGTGCCAAATTGTGTACACATGAACAAACATAGTCCAAAGTAGCATAGCACCAGAGTACCAAAGTTCCAAAAAGTACCAAATTGTGTTAGCAGTGCCAAAAGTACCAAACTACCAAATAGTACCAGATTGTGTACAGAACAGTAGCAAAGCTAGCCAAACAGTATCAAAATCAATAAAACCAGTTGTGAAAGTTTAGGGATAAATACCTAAAAAGAGGCCTTTCATCTTCATCAACCGAGGGAAGCAAGCATTCATTATGGCCATCAAGTTCTTCCTTTGGCTACATGACCAGAGCATCACGTCTCATCGCTTCCTCAAGTTGATGATGAAGTCCTCCGCATCAGGTCTGACGACACAATATTTGTATTGAGACACTTGCACACCTCGGGGCCTAACTCCATCTGGGAACGGGAGCTGCCACAAATCCTTGGGTGCTTCAACATAATCCTTCAGTAGCACTCCATTGACATCCAAAACAACAAGGTGCCTATTGCTTGCCATTACATGTATCGGCATTGATGTATCCGATGGTTGTTCATGTAGCCACTGTTGTAGTACCACTAAACTATATGAGTAGAAGAACACAGCCTTTTTGCAAAAGCAAAGTTAGACATTGGGCACCAATAAAAGGTTACAAAACAGTGACAGTAGGACATGACAGTTTACAAACACATTAACACCTTTCAAGAGTAGAGCGGCATGACACAAAACGCATCGACAAAAGCAAAATGGGCTGGTATTTCAAATTAGTCCAAAAGCAAGTACAAAATGCTGTAACATCAGCTAATTTTTGCAGCCTTGCGGCTTGAGACCACCACCAACGGGGCGCTTTCTACATTTCATAGCGAAGAGCTCGAAGAGGGTGGCTGAATCATTGCTATCACCTATTTCTAAGGGCGTTGCATCAGGTGTCTCCTCCGTAGCTCTGTCCTTCCCCACACCTTTTGTATCCTCCGTGCCTTTAGGCAACTCTACACCTTCACCCTCCTCTGCACCTTTAACCTGCTCTGCACTTTCAGTAGCTTCCCTCGCCTCTTTAGCCTCCTTCGCGCTTTTAGCCTCCTCTACACCTTCAGCCCCCTCTGCACCTTTAGCCTCCTTAGCACTTTCAGTAGCTTCCCCCGCCGCTCTGGCCTCCTCATTGCTTTTAGCCTCCTCAGTGTCTTTGGGCTCCTCTGCACCTGCAGCCTCCTGTGCACTTTGAGTAGCTTCCGCTGCCCTATTTCCGTTCTTCCTCCTCTTTCTACTTGCCTTGTCCTTTGCAGATGTTGATGCCGTAGCCAAAACCTCTGCCTATGAGAGAACTTCAACTGTCACCTCCTCAACAGCTGGCATCTCTTCATTGTTCTTCTCGCCTTGGTCAGTCTCTTGCTCCAGCAACCTCCTCAATCAGATCACTTCCCCCCTGTTTTTTCTCCTCCGGTCCCTTTTCGTCTTTGTCTCTCTCCTGCACTTCCGCTTTTAGTCGATCTTCCCCCATGCTTGAGTCTACAACAGGCTCAGCCCCTTTCCCTTCCCTTGTGTTGGCATCAAGGTCTTGCAGTATTTTCTGCACTGACTTGTAAGGATCTTCTTTAAACATGTAAGTGGCATCTGACTTACTGTGACCAGGGAGATCCTTCCTGTCCTTTGGGGTGGTGTCATGGGTGTCCGCACCGAAAGATTCTCTACCTACATATGCACAAAGATGAAAGACAAGATTAGATCATCAGTTCAAACAATATAAACATACAGTGTCCAACACAAACACCCCACTTACTCTTCAATAATGACCTCCCTGACACCCAGGCCTTTGCCTTTGAAGGGATTGCGGTGTTGCAACGTGCCTTCACGCACATATCTCTTGTTCTCAACACAGCTGCAAAACACAATGGATGGTACTGATGCCTGTAGGGAAGCATGAAGGTACCAACCACGTAAGAAGCCTCCAAAGCCTCCCCACAGGCAACACAAGTACCAAACACATGAATTGTGTTGGCAGGGTCCACAACATGAGGCCTTGGAGTCAATGTATATTTCATCCCCCTCTTCACATCACCACACAACTTATGTACAAATTCTTGATGGTCTTGGGTCTCCAAGCATTCATTGTGGAGCTTCACATACTCCATCTGCAAAACAGACATACTCTATCTACTTATCCACCAAAACAAACAATTAGCAAGGAAGTACACAAGCAGTACAAAAACTGAACCAGAATAGGTACCAAAACAGGTAAATTGTACCATAACAGTTTTAAACAGCACTAAATGGGTACAATGAAGTTTCAACAACTCCCAAGCCAAACCCAAGCAGAATAAAAACAGTACTAAAAAGGGTCGGATTGTACCAAAATAGTTTTAAACAACACTAAATTGGTACATGAAGTACCAAAAACTACCAGAACAGTACTAAAAAAGGTTGGATTGTACCAAAATAGTTTTAAACAACACAAAATTGGTACATGAAGTACCAAAAACTACCAAAACAATACCAAAAATGTAGCAAAGCAGTACCAAAATAATATCAAATAGTAGCAGAATAGTACCAAATACTACTAAAATAGTACCAAATAGGTTACAGACAGTGCTAAAAAGGTAGCAAATCAGTACCAAAATAGTAGCAAACAGTAGCAAAATAGCACCAAATAGGAAACAAAACAATACCAAAACAAAACCAAAAAGTAGCAAAATAGTACCAAAATAGGTAACAAAATAGTACCAAAACCAATGACAAACCAAAACAGTACCAAAAGGTTAACAAATCAGTCTCAAAAAAGTACCAAAAGGTAACTAAACAGTACCAAAACATGTAAATTATGCCAAAACAGTTGTAAACAGCAATAATTTGGTACAATTAAGTACCAAAAACACACGACTCCCAAAAATACCCAAAAGACCCAAAAACTTGTCACAGTGAAATTCCAAACTAGTACCAAAATAGTGCAAAAAGTACCAAACAAATCAAAGAAAACAAAAAATACCAAAGATAATACCTAGATAGCACCCAAGACATATTTAGCACTACCATATAAGACCAAATAAAAGCTCAACTTCAGTACCAAAACACTTCAAAAGAGTACCACATGAAGCAAAGACGCACAAAAAGTACCAAAGTTAGTGCCAACATTGAACCCAAGATGTAACTGCAATACCTTAAAGACTCTAAAACTTGTAGCTAGAAAGTACCAAAGCAGTATCATAATAGGTCAGAAGAGTTTCAAATGAACAGCAAAGCACCAAAAGTACATGGGTGCAACCAATTATCCAAGACAACCAAAGGTGCCCTATTAGACTAAACTCAATAACCTGAAAGTACCAAAATAGCACAAAAATAGTTCAATAGAGTACCAAATGAAATAAAGAAGCACCATTAAGTACCAAGAAAGGCAGCAGCACAACACCAAGTGTTATAAAAAATACCAAAACAAGTAAAGAAAGTACCAAAACAGTTCAAGAAGTTCCAAAACCACCAAAAATGTCAGCAGATAAACCAATCAAGAAGTGAAACATGCCAAATTGCCAAACCATGTGCAAATTAAACACTATCAACAGTCAAACACAATGCAATAGGCCAGAAATACAATACCTCCTGTTGTTCAACCTCCGCTTGGAGCATCCGGAACAGGGATTTGTTGCTGAAGCTGAACAATGCGTGCTTCCAGGGTATCGATGTCTTCCATCAAACTCTTCGCCACGTCCTTTCTACCTTCATATACCAGTAGCTGGTCCTTGTTTGCTTGAATAGAGGCCTTCAGGCTTCTGAGGTTTGACCATCCTGGATGTGACACTGGGTCTGCCAGTCTTTGCAGCAATGCCTCTAAATCAGGTAGGTAGTCAGCAATTACCCCTCTGCAAGCATTATCTGGTTCTGTGCAGATATTACTATCACTTTGAGTCATCCGGGCCTTCTTATCTGAATGCAGGACACTGCCATGTTAGGAAGCATTTTGCCTCCTCCATGCCTCAATTTTACGCTCAGGCCCACCACTCCTAGATGATATCATCTGCAACACTCCTTTCCCAAACCGGGCCCATGCTACTTTATGCCCTGCTGGGTCTTTTTTCGCTGCATGGCATTTCTCAAAAGCGTAGCACGTAGCAAATTTGTTGGTCAATTCACCACATGAAGGGGGCCCCTGATAAACTTTGGAGAATAGAAGTCTGCAGTCTTCCACCAGTTGTGGCTGTAAATGGTTTAAATAGATCTTGCTGTTCTTTTGGTACTTGAACTTGAATACAGTTAACCATTGGTCGGGTGGCATGTCCTCATCAGTCAAGTCCTTGAAGAGTTTGCCCTCAAGACTGAGACCGTACTCTTCATGCAAGTCCTGTGCCGTGTAACAGAACCTGGTTTGTTGAGGGTACTCCTCCATTTTGTTCTTACCTAAAATGTGTTCAAAACAAATCAGAGAATTGCTGACTCCTATAGATTAAATGTGGTGCCCGACATTATGTCTAATGTGAGGTGATGCCCTATAGAACCAATTGTGGTACTCAAAGAGTACCAAATTTGCTACTGCAAAGTACCAAATATAGTACTGTTCATTTAACTTCAAATGTCAGTGCAGGGAGTGAACATGCACCATTTACTTAGCACATGCATATGCCAATGAATAGCGTACCACGTCTTGACTTGCTGGTAGATTTTGATTCATCGTCGTCGAAGAGGAGTGAGGTCCGTTCGGAGTCGACCTTGCACTGTTTTGCACTTGCCCTTGTGTTGGGACTGGCTATGTGCTCCGGCTTTGTTTGTTGGGGGGGTGTGGTGGAAGCACCCTTCTTGTTGCTGCTGCCAGGAGGCACCATGCCCTCCTTTGCCTTCGCTTTCGGTTTGCATGTTGAAGGTGACGCTCCCAAATATAGTACTGTTCATTTAACTTCAAATGTCAGTGCAGGGAGTTAACATGCACCATTTACTTAGCACATGCATATGCCAATGAATAGCGTACCACGTCTTGACTTGCTGGTAGATTTTGATTCATCGTTGTCAAAGAGGAGTGAGGTCCATTCGGAGTCGACCTTGCACTGTTTTGCACTTGCCCTTGTGTTGGGACTGGCTATGTGCTCCGGCTTTGTTTGTTGGGAGGGTGTGGTGGAAGCACCCTTCTTGTTGCTGCTGCCAGGAGGCACCATTCCCTCCTTTGCCTTCGCTTTCGGTTTGCATGTTGAAGGTGACACTCTGCTGGCAGCAGCTCCCTTGGCCTTTGGGGTCCTCATGGCTAGACGACTGCTCTAGAGCAGAGCAGCTCTGCTACAATCGAATGCGAGAGAGAGAGAGAGAGAGAGAGAGAGAGAGAGAGATGGTGCGACCAGACGACCCCCGCTTAGTTCAAACAGAAATGAGCAAAAACAATAAAAAATTAAAACCATAAAAAATTGAAACCACTACCACCACTAATGACACCGCTACTCTCACGGGGTGGTACTGCACAAAAGATTCTCAAAGATCTTAAAAATAGTTCCTAAATACAAACCTTTTACCCTCAAATTCCCCCCCCCCCAAAGTACCAAAAAGGTGGAAAACAAATTGGCCCTTTTCTTGTACCACCAACCCTTGCTTTCACCCATATGTAAGGAAGGGGAGTTCTTTAAAGGAGGTGCATATTTCACATAAGATGAAGAGTTGAAAATGTACAAGGTTTATTAGTAAAAAACTATGAGCAATATTAAAAATATGAGATAATTGGGTATAATGATTCCATTTTGACACATATGTAAGGAAGGGGAGTTCTTTAAAGGAGGTGCATATTTCACATGCTTGAATGAGTTTTAAACTCATAAAAATTGAGATATTTCATCTCTCCTCTCTCCTCATTCAAGTCTAGTTCCAAAAAGTTAGCTTAACTGACCTAAAAATGGTCAAAAATTGACCAAACTGATTTGGAAAATTCTAGAATCAGTTTGTTTGGTTAGGAGCTCAATTTTTCCTATAAATAGAAGCTTCCTCCTTGTTGAAAAATATATAGTGTTTATGCATCGTTACTCTACTCCACCTAAGCCAAGAACTGTGAATTCATTAATAATTCACGAGTTTTTGGAGCTTCCCTCTTTCTTCAATCCCCATTAGTGGCTCCATCAACATACTTAACCAATTGATTGGTTGGGGGCCTCTACCATGAACAAAGAATCAAGCAATTTGTAAGGTAATTAGTGAATTTTGATCATTTTCTATAATTTCTCAATGTTTCTCTCTTCTCAACCCCTCTCAAGCTTGAGAAGCTTAATTGGAATGGTTTTTGAATGTTATTGAAGTTAATTGATGAATGGTAGTGAAGAGTTACATAATTTGATGAATGCTATTGAAGCTAATTGATTAATGATAGTTAAGAATTACATAAATTTCCATTTATGCTTGATTCAAATGGTTTTTATGTAATTTCTCTCTCTCACTCAAGAAATGGTCAGACTCATGACCCTTCTCAATCCAAATGAAGCTTTTCATAAAGCTTTTCTTTAATCCAAGATTAATCTATACTTGAGGCCAAATTAATGGCTTTTTTCTATGCTTTTAGTTTATGTATTTCATGAATATTGATGATTCAATCCATTATGGATTATTGATCCAATTAGGGATCATTCTAATTATTTCTTAATGATAAGCTTTATCCCTTAGAAAAATTGAGATTTATCAGTCATAGCAACGGAGCTATGGCAAAATTTTTATAAAAATTACGCATAAAATAATTTCATTCAAAGCATGAAAAGAGGACTTCCTACCATATTCTAGGAATTATCATTCTAGATTAAGTGAAGATATTCATTGTAATCATAGAGAAATTGATTTTTATATTATGCATAATTGATTTTCATGCATAGAGGTATACATAAAAGATGATTATTTTAACATAAAAGTGTTACTTTTATCATAATTGAATTTCATGCATAGAGCTATGCATAAAAGATGATTATTTTATTATAAAAGTGTTACTTTTAGCATAATTTAATTTCATGCATAGAGGTATGCATAAAAGATGATTATTTTATTATAAAAGTGTTACTTTTATCATAATTGAATTTCATGCATAGAGGTATGCATAAAAGATGATTATTTTATTATAAAAGTGTGACTTTTAGCATAATTGAATTTCATGCATAGAGGTATGCATAAAAGATGATTATTTTATTATAAAAGTGTGACTTTTATCATATTTGAATTTCATGCATAGAGGTATGCATAAAAGATGATTATTTTATTATAAAAGTGTTACTTTTATCATATTTGAATTTCATGCATAGAGGTATGCATAAAAGTTGATTATTTTATTGTAAAAGTGTGACTTTTATCATATTGGATTTCATGCATAGAGGTATGCATAAAAGATATTCTTTTTATACTAAAAGTGTGATTTTCATCATAAATGGATTTTATGCATAACTTAGATGCATAAGAGAAATTCTTTTATTCTAAAAGTGTAATTCCTACCAAATTGAATTTATGCATAAGAAGATGCATAAAAATTTGATTTTTAATTCAAAAGTGTCATTCTCATCTAAATTGAATTTATGCATAGGAAGATGCATAAAAGATTGATTTTTAATTCAAAAGTGTCATTATTATCTAAATTGAATTTATGCATAGGAAGATGCATAAAAGATTGAATTTTAATTCAAAAGTGTCATTTTCATTTAAAATGAATTTATGCATAGGAAGATGCATAAAAGATTGATTTTACTTCGGAAGTATTCATCTCCTTAAATGGAATTTATGCATAAATAAATGTGTAAAGAAATCTTATATCAAATATAAGAATTCTCTTGTATTCTATAAATAGATATGAGATGTGATAAGAGGTGTATAAGATGTGATAAGAGGTGATAAGATGCTTATGAAATAAGTTAGGAGGTGATAAGATGAATTAAGATGTGATAAGATGTGTATGGGATGAGGTAAGAAGTGTATGTGATAGGATAAGATGTATATGGGTTGTGATAGGGCGAGAATGGATGTGATGTAAAAGATTAGATGTGAAGGCATATGGGGTTATATGAATGGGAATGTGGAAATGGATGTATGTATGTGGATGTGTGGATGTGGAGATGGGAGTGTGGATGTATGAATGCAAAAATGGATGTATGCATGAAGATGTATATGCATAGATGTGAATGTGGATGTAGATGTGGATGTATAGATGTGAATGAGAATATGGAAGTGGATGTATGTGAATGTATAGATGTGAATGGGAATGTGGAAGTGGATGTATGTGAATGTGGATGTAGATGAGGATGTATAGATGTGAATGTGGAATGTGGATGTGGATGTATGTATGTATGCGGATGTATAGATATGAATGGGAATGTGGATGTGGATGTATGTGAATGTGGATGTAGATGTGGATGTATAGATGTGAATGTGGAATGTGGATGTGGATGTGGATGTATGTATGTATGTGGATGTAGATGTGGATGTATAGATGTGAATGGGAATGTCGATGTGGATATATGTATGTATGTGGATGTGGATGTATGAATGAGGACGTGATAGTGGATATATGTATGTATGTGGATGTGGATGTATGAATGAGGACGTGATAGTGGATGTATGCGTGTGGATGTGGATGTATGGATGTGGATATGGATGTGTATGTATGAATGTGGATATGGGATGTGGATGTATAAATGAGGATGTGAAAATGGAGGTAAGCATGTAGATGTGGATGTATGGATGTGAATGTGGATGTGGATGTGGATGTATGGATGTGGATAGGGATGTGTATGTATGAATGTGAATATGGAATGTGGATGTATAAATGAGGATGTAAAAATGGATGTATGCATGTAGATGTGGATGTATGGATGTGAATGTGAATGTGTATGTGAATTAATGTGTCGTCGATATGAGAAAATGGATGAGAATGAGTACACATTGAATGGAATGTGGAATAAAAACTGTGGACTAAGGAGGGATAATGTGGAAAGACGAGAGTTTGATTTAGAAACTGTATTTTGTGACTGTTTGTAAATGACAGTTTTATGTCAAGAATGCTGGGGAAGCATTTTGACCATCTTGTAGATTAAGGTCATGAAGACCTAACTGTTAAAGTTGAAACTGCTGACGGAGAGTCAATGGAGGACGTCTCGCATAGTAAGGTCAACCGAGGTCTTGACCAGCCTCGGTTCGATTTAAATGGTGAGCTTCCAGTACAGACGGTGGATGAGGGACCAAGGAAGCGGCCTATGAGTGAAGCGCTAGGTCACCTGCGAAGGATCCTAGAGGGTGCTGACCATACGGTGCTTGGGCTCTGGGTCGCCGAAGATACCCACACGTGCGTCGTGGAAGATATTGGAACAAGAAATAAGAGTTGTTTTCTGAAATCGGGCATGGATCTGGTTGATTGACCTTACTGGTCCTCAACGGATGAGTCCATGGCTCTTTTATATGGATCTGTGGGTTGATCTTGCTGATCTTCCACGGAGATTCCATTCTGCTATATGAATATATTGCCGTTTACTATGAGCTAGGAACTATGGAAAAGGCCCCTGAGTGAACAGGTGGTGAGCGTTCTGGTTGCCAATGATGCCATAAGTATACCGATGAATGAATGACTGAAAATAAGGATTCAACCAGAGACTATGAGGATTGTCATCAGTGATATAATGGTTTCATTAAAGGATTGTTTTAAAGTTAGCTGATGCTAAGAAAAAGGCAATTTCATATTGGGTGTGTAAGTGGTGTGACTAGTTTTATGTTTGCATGAACTTCCGACTAGGGGGCCTTGGAACTCTTTTCCTTGGTACCCGGGACAAAACCTAACCAAATTCTTAATTGGATCCCATCACTATAGTGGTTGGGCGGTTGGCTAACCCATGGGATAGGATGGGGTTAGGCTGGACTGATGGATCTGTAAATCGAGACTCAATTTCTGTTATTACAATAGATGAAGTAAGTCCCGGATAGGAATCAACGGTTGTGCCTCTTGATGGGGAAAAAAGCGTTGATCCCAATGATCCAAGTGTAAGTTTCTTCCTTGATCTGACCGAGTATCTTTATAGGTGCAGTCGGATCAGTTTGATCACTAATGGTCTTGACTACGTTAGAGTAAAAAGTTATCCTGGAGGAATCGCCCGTGCTTTCCGGATAAGGGAAGTTTTTTCGGGTTCGGTTTTGGAAAAAACGACGAATTAGTCTTTTGTCCGGATATCCGTGGACGAGGCCCCGAGTATGGGACCCTGCCTCGCGCGCAAGAAGTGCTACTTTCGCTGCTAGTAACCCGAATCCATTGTGTGGTGGAAATAGGGATCTCACAGTTGGTATCAGAGAAAATTGGTTAATAAAGATCATCTAAGAAGCTAAATATGTCAAAAATTTATCAAGAAGCACAAAAAGGTTATAATTGTGTGATATAATTCATACAAATTGATATTCAAACTGAAAAATTCATAAATTAGTAATTGGGTCTTCAAATGGAAGTACCGCAATTATATGGAACCCTGACTTGCTTGAGGCCTAGACATGATGGTATTTACCTTATAGTTCCAAGTATTATGATGACCCGTATATACCGAGGGTATAATTGTAGCTCTTTACCGGCAGTATATACGAGTAAATCTAAGACTTGAAATTATAAGCGTTAATGCTATCCAAATGATGATTTCGAATGTGGTTAATATGATTTTAATTTTGTTTGAGAACTGATGAATTGATTTGGATTCTGATTGAAAAATGATGATTTCTGAAATTTAGTTGAAATATAATAACCTGAGAAAAACTACAATGAGGATGAATGGGACGAGTCCCTGTGATGATAAATGATGATAATGATTTCAGCAAATCACTATGAGATTAGTGGATTGTGCTGTCAAATTGCTACTGTTAACACTTGACCGTTAGATCAAGTTAAGGGATGACAAATTGAGAACTTACTTGACTGAAATTCCCGTGGAGGAATGTTCAGAAGGAATTTTTCGGTCTAATGGACCATTATCATGTTAAAGATATGAATGATATGATCTGAATGAATTGTTATTTAATGATGAGTTCTAAGGGATATTTATCCCAGTATTTTGTTGGATTGACCAGAATATAAGGAACCCCAGAATAAAATTGGATCTTAAGAAAAAAAGTTGTCCTCTACCTTGCGAGATGAGGACATCTTGCACTTTTTTAAGTGGCGTAGAATGTAAGATTCGTCCCCAGCCTTCGAGGTATACAGGAGTAAGAATCTTCCTTTTTGATCTTATAATTATTCCCTCTCTAAAATAAAAGAAAGATTCTGTTTAAAAAAGGAAGACCCTTTCCCTAGAATACTTCTCAGGAGTCACGCCTATTTTAAGGATTCAGAACAATGAGTTCAGAAGTGAAAATCGGTGTTTTGGATACCAAGGTTTTGGTTTTCATTCGAGTACAGCCCAAAAGAAGTTCTTTATCTCTTGGGGAGTATAAGAAGTTATCCCCCAGATATTGTGAGCCTTATATCTGAATTCAATGAAAGTAGGTGACTTAGCCTACAAGCTTCTTTTACCTCCTCATCTCAAAGTTCTTAATGTATTTCATAGAAATATGTGCCAAACCCAAATCATGGAAAGACGGTAAAACTTCAGTGACAAGATACCATTGGCTTCTAAGTTACGCTAGCTCCTTCCTTTATATAAAGACCTTGTTTCTAACTGTTTTAACCTAGAGAGAGAAAATATTCTAGAGAGAGAATATTTAGATTTTTAATATTTTTGGATAGAAAATTATCTCATCTTATTAAAATAAGTTTCCCTGAAACAAAAATTCAAAAAGAACTTTCCAATGTGCAATTAGAATTTATTGGAAATGGGTATAAAGGACCTTAGTCTAAGAGTCTAGATTTTCAGAAATTTTTGGATTATGGTCCAATTAAGGTTCCTATGTGCCAATAGCATCAATCCATGTGTAGGGAGGAGATAAATCCAATTTTGTAAAAGAAGATACCCAAAAATGAGTAAATGCTCACATAAGACTATGTACAAGGTTTATTAGTAAGAAACTTTGAGTAATATCAAAAATATGAGATATTTTGGGTATCCAAAAAATGAGTAAGAAACTTTTGAGTAATATCAAAAATATGAGATATTTTGGGTATCCAAAAAATGAGTAAATTCTGACATAAGATGAAGAGTTGAAAATGTACAAGGTTTATTAGTAAAAAATTATGAGCAATATTAAAAATATGAGATATTTTAGGTATAATGATTCCATTTTGAAAAATATATAAGGAAGGGGAGTTCTTTAAAGGAGGTGCATATTTCACATAAGATGAAGAGTTGAAAATGTACAAGGTTTATTAGTAAAAAACTATAAGCAATATTAAAAATATGAGATAATTGGGTATAATGATTCTATTTTGACACATATGTAAGGAAGGGGAGTTCTTTAAAGGAGGTGCATATTTCACATGCTTGAATGAGATATTTCATCTCTCCTCTCTCCTCATTCAAGTCTAGTTTCAAAAAATTAGCTTAACTGACCTAAAAATGGTCAAAAATTGACCAAACTGATTTGGAAAATTCTAGAATCAGTTTGTTTGGTTAGGAGCTCAATTTTTCCTATAAATAGAAGCTTCCTCCTTGTTGAAAAATATATAGTGTTTATGCATCGTTACTCTACTCCACCTAAGCCAAGAACTGTGAATTCATTAATAATTCACGAGTTTTTGGAGCTTCCCTCTTTCTTCAATCCCCATTAGTGGCTCCATCAACATACTTAACCAATTGATTGGTTGGGGGCCTCTACCATGAACAAAGAATCAAGCAATTTGTAAGGTAATTAGTGAATTTTGATCATTTTCTATAATTTCTCAATGTTTCTCTCTTCTCAACCCCTCTCAAGCTTGAGAAGCTTAATTGGAATGGTTTTTGAATGTTATTGAAGTTAATTGATGAATGGTAGTAAAGAGTTACATAATTTGATGAATGCTATTGAAGCTAATTGATTAATGATAGTTAAGAATTACATAAATTTCCATTTATGCTTGATTCAAATGGTTTTTATGTAATTTCTCTCTCTCACTCAAGAAATGGTCAGACTCATGACCCTTCTCAATCCAAATGAAGCTTTTCATAAAGCTTTTCCTTAATCCAAGATTACAATTAGGGATCATTCTAATTATTTCTTAATGATAAGCTTTATCCCTTAGAAAAATTGAGATTTATCAGTCATAGCAACGGAGCTATGGCAAAATTTTTATAAAAATTACGCATAAAATAATTTCATTCAAAGCATGAAAAGAGGACTTCCTACCATATTCTAGGAATTATCATCCTAGATTAAGTGAAGATATTCATTGTAATCATAGAGAAATTGATTTTTATATTATGCATGATTGATTTTCATGCATAGAGGTATGCATAAAAGATGATTATTTTAACATAAAAGTGTTACTTTTATCATAATTGAATTTCATGCATAGAGCTATGCATAAAAGATGATTATTTTATTATAAAAGTGTTACTTTTAGCATAATTTAATTTCATGTATAGAGGTATGCATAAAAGATGATTATTTTATTATAAAAGTGTTACTTTTATCATAATTGAATTTCATGCATAGAGGTATGCATAAAAGATGATTATTTTATTATGAAAGTGTGACTTTTAGCATAATTGAATTTCATGCATAGAGGTATGCATAAAAGATGATTATTTTATTATAAAAGTGTGACTTTTATCATATTTGAATTTCATGCATAGAGGTATGCATAAAAGATGATTATTTTATTATAAAAGTGTTACTTTTATCATATTTGAATTTCATGCATAGAGGTATGCATAAAAGTTGATTATTTTATTGTAAAAATGTGACTTTTATCATATTGGATTTCATGCATAGAGGTATGCATAAAAGATATTCTTTTTATACTAAAAGTGTGATTTTCATCATAAATGGATTTTATGCATAACTTAGATGCATAAGAGAAATTCTTTTATTCTAAAAGTGTAATTCCTACCAAATTGAATTTATGCATAAGAAGATGCATAAAAATTTGATTTTTAATTCAAAAGTGTCATTCTCATCTAAATTGAATTTATGCATAGGAAGATGCATAAAAGATTGATTTTTAATTCAAAAGTGTCATTATCATCTAAATTGAATTTATGCATAGGAAGATGCATAAAAGATTGAATTTTAATTCAAAAGTGTCATTTTCATTTAAAATGAATTTATGCATAGGAAGATGCATAAAAGATTGATTTTACTTCGGAAGTATTCATCTCCTTAAATGGAATTTATGCATAAATAAATGTGTAAAGAAATCTTATATCAAATATAAGAATTCTCTTGTATTCTATAAATAGATATGAGATGTGATAAGAGGTGTATAAGATGTGATAAGAGGTGATAAGATGCTTATGAAATAAGTTAGGAGGTGATAAGATGAATTAAGATGTGATAAGATGTGTATGGGATGAGGTAAGAAGTGTATGTGATAGGATAAGATGTATATGGGTTGTGATAGGGCGAGAATGGATGTGATGTAAAAGATTAGATGTGAAGGCATATGGGGTTATATGAATGGGAATGTGGAAATGGATGTATGTATGTGGATGTGTGGATGTGGAGATGGGAGTGTGGATGTATGAATGCAAAAATGGATGTATGCATGAAGATGTATATGCATAGATGTGAATGTGGATGTAGATGTGGATGTATAGATGTGAATGGGAATATGGAAGTGGATGTATGTGAATGTATAGATGTGAATGGGAATGTGGAAGTGGATGTATGTGAATGTGGATGTAGATGAGGATGTATAGATGTGAATGTGGAATGTGGATGTGGATGTATGTATGTATGTGGATGTAGATGTGGATGTATAGATATGAATGGGAATGTGGATGTGGATGTATGTGAATGTGGATGTAGATGTGGATGTATAGATGTGAATGTGGAATGTGGATGTGGATGTGGATGTATGTATGTATGTGGATGTAGATGTGGATGTATAGATGTGAATGGGAATGTGGATGTGGATATATGTATGTATGTGGATGTGGATGTATGAATGAGGACGTGATAGTGGATATATGTATGTATGTGGATGTGGATGTATGAATGAGGACGTGATAGTGGATATATGCAAGTGGATGTGGATGTATGGATGTGGATATGGATGTATGGATGTGGATATGGATGTGTATGTATAAATGTGGATATGGGATGTGGATGTATAAATGAGGATGTGAAAATGGAGGTAAGCATGTAGATGTGGATGTATGGATGTGAATGTGGATGTATGGATGTGGATACGGATGTGTATGTATGAATGTGGATATGGGATGTGGAACATGTGCCGAAAACAACGTTTAGGACATCTTTAAGGTACTTTGAGTTTTGAGTTATGCCTTTTGGTCTAGTTGATGCTATTGCTACTTCTATATTTAGAAAAATTTGTGATGTTTTTATTGATGATATATTAGTCTTTAGACAAAATGAACAAGAACATATTGAGCACCTTAGAAAAGTATTTCAATTATAGAGAAAAAACAAATTATTTACCAAAAAAATCTAATTTTTTTGAAAGTAAAAGTTGAACAAAGATCAAAGTAATTATTCAACTTATGAAAAAGAACTATTTAAAATTGTGCACGCTTTTAAAAAGTGGAGTCATTATTTGTATAGTGCCAATTTGGAAGTATTGTCTGACCATGAAAGTCTTAAATGGTTAAGTACTCAAAAGGAGTTAAAAGGTAGGAAGGCTAGATGGGCTGAAATCCTACAAGAGTTTGATTTTCAAATCAGATATAGAAAATGAAAATTTAAGGTCTTGGGGGGCAGATGCTCTAAGTCGAGCACCCATGATAAATGAGTTGAGTTTTACTCAATCAGAAAGTGAGTTGCTGGCTCACTTAAAAGAAAAATGTGCTAATGACCTTAGCTATCAAGTATTTTAGAATTACTTGATTAAAAGAGATAACTCTCAAATAGGAAAATGCAGTTGTGATGCTAGTGATAAAATGATATCACTTAAAAAGAAAGTGGTTCAAAGGAATCACTATCTTTAAAGGAATCACTTAAAGAAGGGTCAAAAGTGAAAAATATCGTTAATGTTTGGTAAAGATAGTTAATGTCTAGTAAAAGCAGCATGTCTATCTATAAATAAAAGTCTAAATTCTTGGAAAAGAGGAAAGACTATAAATTCTCATGGTGGTGATATAATAAAGTGATGTTTGTTTCGACCACATCGTAAAGATATGAGTATGTGCTTGTAAAAGAAAGTAATGACATGTACTCATTTGTGAAAAGAAAAGTTGACCATATTAAAGAGGCATTATTACGAGTTGTTATGGATTCATGGTAGTAGACATGGTACAAGGAACCTTATAATTGTTTCTATATATGCATAAAAAGTTATCAAGCAAATGAGTTGCTTGAAAAAGGTCTACAAATAAAAAGAAATGTCTATGTGGACATTGTTTCACTTATTGAAGTGTAACGAAAAAGAAGTTATTACCTAGACCCAAATTCAAGCATGTTCAAAATTTTAAAAGGCAGGGTCTAGTGTTAATGACCGGTTACTCAAGGTACTTGGGGGAATGGGATGCCTAGTGATGTGTGTTGCCAACGTACGAGTAATCAAAAGGAGTTGACCGAGAAAGGTTGAGGTTGTCTCATCCAAAATAATTTCTCGATTGAGTCAATGGTTGAGAAGTAAAAGGAATTGGCCAAGGGAGTAAATGGTTACTTTACTCTTCATTACATATGGTATGCAAGGTCAGTCAACTAGTACGTAAGGTACTAAAAGGTAATAGAACAATCTTATTTGGGAATTGTGTCTCACTGAGAGGAAGTTATTCGTAAGATTGGATCTAGTTAGTGCGTACAAGTGTGCACTAGGAAAAGGGTTAATGGTAACAAGGTAAAGCTTCTGAGTGATCATGACACTCGAGAAGTAAAAAAGAGCAATGAAAAGTCATTAACTGTATACAAGCCTCTGATCAAGACATATGCAAAGTTGGTGGACATAATCATACTGGTTTTTCCTCATGTTTAGCATCAACCAAAACAAAATATTCATTTTAGAAGAAGATGTTAAAGGCCAACCTCAGTGTTCTAAGGGTAACATAAAGTTCAACACCATGTCAAATCTGTATGGTGTAATGACACTTACATGGATAGTAGGTGTTTCTAAAAGAAAAAGATACTCTCTCATAGAAAGGGAGTTTAAGATACATGAATAAGGAAGTAATATCCTCTACTAAAGGTAGTGTTTTTATAATTGAAATACTTATTTAAAAGAGAACTTATTCCAAGTTGAGTGGCTACACTAAAGTAAAGTTTTCCTAAGTTTGATTTCAAGGATGAAAAATTTTCTTTTAAGGGGGAAGAAATGTTATGAGACTGACAGGAAACACTGTAAGGTAAGACTAGAAAAGATTATTTATATATAAAAGGTTTGCATATAAATAAGTTTTAGGGGATTTCAAATTGGAAATACCTAAAGCAATGGTTAATAGGCATTAAGGTCAATGTAAAAGGGATGTAGATGGTGCATAAGGGAATCCCAAAGGCCAAAGAAGTAGGTGCGCCCTTCTAGGGGGAGTTAAGGAGGCATTGGATAGTGAAAGGGCCATGCCTAGCCATTGAAAGGTCAAGGGGCTGAAGTTGGAAGGTCATGCATCACCTAGGTCTATATAACCATGTTTTTAGGGTCCATTTGGGATATGTTTGGGTGGAGAATTAAAGTTCTACTCTTACAAGTCCTCAAGCTATTGATGGAAGGAACATTATAAGCAATGGCATCGCTTAGAATAAACCAACGTAGCTAGTTGAAACTTGAAAAGACTTTAAACAAAAATCTATACATCTGCTCGCACAACAAAAAGGTATACCAATGGAAAGGTCAAGCTATTTCCCTAACTTACAAAAATATGGAAGCCAACTTGCTGTCCAAAAATGGTTCGAGCTACCACCATTAAGCAATGAGAGGATATGCTAACACATATAGGTCAATAATAGGAAGGCTATGAAAAGAAGTCCCAAGAAACCAAAGTTCCTACCCCACGTAACTGCATTGAAATAAAAGCATATAAATAAAGGCATAAATAGAAGTTGTAAATGTCTTATCTAACTAGTAGCAAAGTTAAAGGATTTAGGTTTCATCTACACCCAGTTAGCATGCACAAACAAAGAGAAATGAAAACATCCCATGCATACTTTTTTCAGAAACACTACCTATAGTTATTTAACTGACTACCTACACAGTTCCCAAAGTGCCATAAAACACCATAGTTTGGGCAAAATCCATATATGGACACAAGATATATTAAGAGGAGATTAAATCACTTTCCTGCACCTTAAAGTGTGACACTGCGAGCAGAGCCAAGACCATGCCTGAAACAGGTAAGCAAAGCTGATTGCCATTGTACTAGAGTCTAAATGAAGGAACTCCAATAGAAATTTCTCAAAATCCCCACTCAAAGAACATACAAACTCCCGCTCTCAAGGAATGGTACTAATCAGGCAACCAAAACTATTAACCAAATCACATTATGATAGGTCAACTAGTGTGGTTTACACCAGCCCTAAGGATTAAAAAAATGGAATAGTTTTTGAATCTTAATCTCACAACAAAAATATAACCGTGCAGGAACCGAATCGCTCTCACAGAAAGCTAGAGCTAATTGCAGTCTTTGGCCAAGACACATAGCTATGCTACATGCTGCTAGATGGCTTTGGCGGCCTCGTGGAGTCCTCTAGCCAAGCCATCATGGGCAAGAGCCTTTTTAAGCACAAGTTGCAAGCCCATCAGGATGTCCATGGGTTTGAGTGTTGGCCTCGAAGAAGACAGCTTCTCAGCAAGAACATCTTCCTCTCCGTTAGTTGTTTCTTTCGAGAAGGAGAAGAACACTCTACACAATCAGTGTAGAAAAGAGCTACATTTGCTCAAGTGAAAGATGTAGATACACATTAACTCACTATAATCAAGAAAATGGCTATTGGCAAAGCTTTTGGCATGCTTTTAACAACATGGGGCCACCTAAGATTCAAGAAGCACTTAATGACGCACAATAAAAATATCAAGAACACCAAGAAGCATGCTAATCTCCCTTGTCATAGGCTTTTAAGAAAAGCAACAAACATCATTAATCTAGAATTAAGAAAGAATCATGCATGTTACTAATCTCTATTCTTGCAAGAAATGCATATGGATTAGGTATTAGGCTTCTAATCAAGAGCTTGTGGGCAAGGAGAAGATCAAAGATTCTCCTCTCATCTCGTGATGGCCAAAGTGTTATCATATCCTTGTTAGCATGGGGGGAAAACACATGATCCTACACACATAGCCATAGTGTTCACATGTACACATGAGCATGTTGTAAGAGACATAGATCAAGAACAAGATAAAAGATACAAGCAAAACATCATAGTGTATTCCATATCCATAATCTATATTGTATCCAATTTGCATACAAGAGGGGCTTTATATAGCCATCTAACCATGTTAATCTTAGGATACCCATGTGACTATTGGGCTCCCATAACCTCCACAAGATCCTAACTCCCCACTAGCCCTCTTGTACCCACTTCTTGATATATGACATCATTTAGTATCCAAATCCCACAGCTCATTAGCCTAAGCTAATGCTACAATGCTAGGGGGTGTACACACCCAAGTGAATGCCAAAATGCTAGGGGGTGTCACACCTGTCTAGGGGGTGTCACACCTGTCAACACCCTCCTCTTTCCTCTCTCCTCTCCACTTGATTAGGGTTTTGAGGACAGAGAGAGAGAGAGAGAGAGAGAGAGAGAGAGAGAGAGAGAGAGAGAGATGATGATGATGATGATGATGATGATGATAATGATGAGATTATATTAATATCTATAAGATGATGAGTTGATGAGAGAGAGAGAGAGAGATGATGATGATGATATTATTTTCCATAAGAGGCCATATAAGTCTATTGGTGGAAGACCAGTTATGGGACTCATAGTCAAACAAGAGACATGAGGAAAATGAGAGAGAGAGAGAGAGAGAGAGAGAGAGAGAGAGAGAGAGAGAGAGAGAGAGAGAGAGAGAGAGAAGACAATATTATTATCCATGAGAGGCCATAAATGGTCTATGGGAGAAATATAAGTGAAAGATCAATCATGGGACTCATAGTCAAATGAAATAAAATGAGTAACACCAGTGAAGGATTCCATAGAGTCTGATGTAAAGAATAATGTGGATGTAGCTGGATGTAGCAAATAGAGACCAACAATCACATGCTCTTAGTGGAACAGGAGATTCCTTTAGGTCTATTGTTAGACCTTGGTCAAGAAGGTTGAGGCAGAATGCCAAGAATTATGACACATCATTTACTAATACTATAGGTGCTTAAAATTTAGCAAACTCACATGTATCACGAAAGGGAAAAGAGAAGATGGATCTTGACCTTTGTTACACCATGTGTACAAAGGGCTAAAGTAGTGTTTAAAACACCTAGTATAGTGATCCAAATGTACCCAAGTCTATGAGAGAAATATCGAGTGAACAGGTTGACATATGATGTGTATACATCCCATCGTTATGCTTATATGGTTAATAAAGCAAGAGATAGAGACCACATGTTTTGAGGAGGCACTTGGACATTGGTAGATGCCATGGATGAAGAGATGGCTACATTGGATGCAAATGAGACACGAAAAGATGCAGGGGGGAAGAGAGCTTAAGCTCTTGCAAGCACACACACACACTCACAAAACCCTAATAGAGAACACACAAGGTGAGAGGCTGAAAATCTTCTTCTTCTTCACTCAACACTCATCACACAATATACAAGATAAGAGTACACATAATATGGAAGGTACTCAACCAATACATACACGGGTTCTCTATATTGTGAACCCAACTAAATGAGCTGGCGCTATAACTATGCCAGTTTGAGAGGTAGCGATTGCATTTGTGCAATGCTACATTGATATGGGTGATGGGTGATGGGTGAGTTGTGGAACACCTCGATTAAGAGGGGGTGTTGAGAGATGTAATCGCGGTGTTGTGTGTATGTGGAAAAGCACCCTAGAGGTGCAAGATATTGTAGCAAGATAAGAATGCCACATGTAATATTGCATGGTGTGTGAGAGTTGACCAAAAGAGTGGAAAAGGAGTTGCCACATGGATGATGTGTAAAGTGGGATAAGGCTAGAGAGCCTATATCATTGTATGGTTCATTGTGATATGCAATACAAGGGAATAGTGTTGAGTGTGCAATCTCTCTCTCTAGTTATGGAGTTTTTAGTGTGGTATAACCCACCTTAATCTTATGCTTAATCTATGTCCTTCACCATGATCAATCCCATTTCTAGAATCTTAACAAGACATGGGAGTTGGTGCATTTTGCTCAGGAGAAGAAGGCAATTGGATGAAAGTTGGTCTATAAAGTAAAGCAGAATTCAGATGGGTCTATGAGCGAGTGCAAGGCAAGATTGGCAACCAAGGAATATGCACATACATATGGGATTAACTATGAGGGGACTTTTAGCTCGATTTCTAGGATGTCCTAGAGAGCACTCATTATTATGGGTGTGGCTAAGGGATGGTCTTTAAAGAATGCTTTCTTACATGGTGATTTATAGGAGGAGGTCTATATGGTGTAGCCACCATGCACATCGACAGGTTACATAAAACCTTATATGGCTTGAAACAGGCACCTAGAGCATGGTCAAACAAGATAGGAGAGTATCTTGTCACTATTACATTTCATATATCTACACCAATTTTTTACTATATGTGAAAAGACTGACAAGAGTGGAATTATTCTAGCAGTCATCTATATTGACGACTTGATTGTATCATGGGGGATAGTGACATTGACATTCATAAGGTGAAGATGCTCATTTAGAAGTTTAAAATGAAGGATTTAGGTGAGTTGTGATACTTCTTGCGTATAGAGGTGATTAGATCACATGATGTAATTTGGCTATTACGGAGGCAGTACGCTTTGGACATACTATTCAAGTATGGATGATAGGTGGTAAATTCAATCTCAATTCCATTGTAGAAAAAAACAAAATTGGCTGCAAATATAAGTGATCTTTTGGAGGACCCTACTATGTACATATACATTGTAGGGAGTTTAATTTAAATGATTATCACTAGGCTAGATTTGAGCTATGTTGTTAGGTTGATGAGACAGTTTATGGAGGCCCTGATAAAGCCACAGTTGGATGTAACTAAAAGATACTCAGGTATATAAAGTCCACAGTACACAATGGAATTTTCTATGAGGCTAGAGTACAAGTATAGGTACATGGATATAAAGATGCAAATAAATTAGGCTGATGGTATCTCATAAAGGAGACCTACTAGACGCTTTATTTTTCCTTTGGGAGTGATGCCAGTTAGAGCATTAAGAAGTAACCAACGGTTGCTTGTTGAGTATAGAGGCTAAGTACAGAGGGGCACGATGATGACATCATGTGAGGTAGCTTGGTTAAAAAAGCTACTAGCAGACATGAGAGAGCCCATGGATAGGGCTATTGCCATTAGTTGTGAAAACATGAGTAGTACACAATTGGACTAGCCTAGTGTATCATGCTAGGACGAAGCACATTGTGGTGCATTATCACTTTGTGAGAGAGAAGGTCCTAGCAACAACAAGTGATGTGGATTTGATGTATATAAGCACAGAGGATCATGCAGTTGACATATTCACAAAGGCATTGGATACAAAGAAGCTTCGAATGTTTAGGAGCTTACTATGGAGTTGAGCTCAAGGGGGAGTTTTAAGATATTGATATAAATGACATGCTAAGATGACAGCTTTGCACACTTACACCACTGGCATTGTTGGTGAGATAATGGGTGATATGTTGCCAGTGGTTTACAAGTTGTGTGATAGACATTTTGATATACTTGAGTTATAGCATAGTTATAGCACCATCTTATATAGTCAGGTTCACACTATGGATCGACCTTTGTATGTCATAGTAGGAGAGTAATATATCTTATATTATGCACTCTTATCTTTATGTTGTGGGGTTATAGAGAAGAGAAGAGAATAGAAGAAAATTAAGCTATCCATATCCCTTTGTGTACTTGTCTACTCTTATGTGTGTGTGTGTTTGCTTGTAAAAGGAGCTCAAGCTCACCCTCTCTCCCACATTCTTCTCATACTAGTAACTGTCGTAGAACCCTCTCAGCATGTTGTCGTGTGTATAGGTAGCTCCGAGTACACCAATCCAAGGTGCCGATGCTTTTGTTCTCTTTGTGTGAAGCTTGGTAGTGTGCAGACTTGTTTTGGAGGCAGGATCACAAGCAGATTTGTTTTAGTGACAATTAGAGCAGCATGATCTTGGCAATATGAGCACATCTCAAAGCCAGATACTAGGAAGTGGTAATTTGTGGTAGTCCTAATAATAGAGGCTTCCTCAACTGAGTAGAAAATTTACTATAAAAAGAGCAACATGGTGAATTAGAAGCTCTTCAATGAGGCACCTTTTTCTCGACATGTGATTCTCAGTGGTGGTCTGAGTAAAGGTCACAAAAGATAAGGTTTTCTCTTTGCAAACCTTAGGGAAAGGGTCTTCATATCTAGTGTAAAAATCCCCTCCATATGAACTTGTCCACATGTAATTCATTCTTTATGCTTCTTTTTACATGGATTTAAAAATATCCAAGTTAAAGCATGTTTTTTTGTGGTCATAGGAACCACATCATGTTTTTTGTGGTCATGGGAAGAACCACATCATAAGAGGAATTAATAGTGGTTTCACACAAAAATTCTTCAATGCCTACTTCATGTAAGTCATCTAATGTGAAACATCTCAAAATTAAGAAAGCCAAAAGAAGAAAAAGATCACAAAACTCACAAAATCTCACTACTATGCATATTTTTATATTTTGTTTATGCTAAGGCTTTATCATTACCTCATTATTCCTATGCAAATGCCAATGCTTTATGATTTTCAGATGCACATGTATGGGAAAGGAGGGTTTTAGAAGTTAAGATTTGATCTTTTCTTTGCTTCCTTGTAGGAGAGATAGACATTACCTTTGAGTCAAGGTAAGAACCTCTCATAAATGGCAACTACACCACTTCCCATCGAAAACTTTGTAGGCCATGCCTTCCATACTTGGAAAGTAAAGATGATATTTCTCCTAATGAAAGATGGTATTTGGGGAATTGTCAGTTCCTAAGGACTAGTTCATAAGCCTCCAACTTAGAAGGAGAACTTGATTAGAAGTAAAGATGAAATTCCTCTTAATAATGAAAGAAGGTGTTTGGGGAATTGTCAAAGGACTAGTTACTACTAAGCCTCCAACTAGAGAAGGATAACTTGCTTGCCAAGAAAAAGACGATAAAGCCTTTGTCATGATTACCCTAGAACGTGATGATAGCTATATTCATCATGTTAGGGATTGTGACTCTTCTCAAGTTGCTTGAAAAACTTGGACGAAGCTTTTGGATCCCAAGTACTTAGGTTGAAGGTGGAGTTCTGCACGTAGACATGAATATGGAATCTAACATTGGCATCCCACATCAACAAAATGAAGAGCTTGATGGCCCAACTAGTTGACATTAAGGAAGAGGTAAAAGTAAGTGATGTTATTACCATGTTACCTAAGCATATGCCACCAAAATTTGAAAACATTTTACCTACTTTGAAGTACATGAAGGATCCCACACTTGAAGGCACAGACAGCACTTACTTTGAAGAAGAGAAAGGGATCAAAAGAACTTATGGAAGTAGACCACTTCCTCTTTGTGTATTTAAATATATTTCTTGAAATAACTTGTGGGGCTCAAAATAGTGTCCTCTTATAAATATGTTGACTTCTTCAAAAGTAGCTTGCTTTATTAGACGTGTAAGCTAATTTACTCAAAAATAGATGTGAGCCTAAAACCATATAAATGTGTACATCTCTTGTAAAATCAAATATGCACAAGGGAGCTTTCACATGTCCATATATATATATATATATATATATATATATATATATATATATATATATATATATATATATATATATATATATAGAGAGAGAGAGAGAGAGAGAGAGAGAGAGAGAGAGAGATGACCTGCGTATGCGTAAAGTAAGCTATGATCGCCCGGATTTAGAAAGACATCCAAATCTAAATCCATCAAGGAGAATTCATAGATAATAGGAAATGTGGGGATATAAATATTCCTTGAATTAACCCCTCATAACACACGCACACACACACACACACACACACACACACACACACATGCACATGCACACACACACCCACACACATACACATGCACATACACACACCCACATGCATGCATGCACGCACGTAGGCATACACCCACCCACATGCATGCATACATGCATGTAGACACACTGTGCATGCACACATGCATGTAGGCACACACACACATGCATGCGCGTAGTACGGGCGCATGCACACACACACACACACAAAAGACATGCATATGTG
This sequence comes from Cibotium barometz, assembly GCF_041138505.1. NCBI lineage: Eukaryota > Viridiplantae > Streptophyta > Polypodiopsida > Cyatheales > Cibotiaceae > Cibotium > Cibotium barometz. The sequence continues at coordinate 56,894,322 of NC_141051.1, forward strand.
TGTGTGTGCATAGACATGTATATGTGTGCGTACACATGTATACGTGAGTGTGTGGAAGAGAAAGTTGTTCCACCATGCTTCTCAACCCACTAGTGGATCAAGGAGCATGGTGTGATCTACCTGTGTGGTACCTCAATATTAGGGTTCTGCTAGTGCATATTGGAGTCAACTTTGTGTGGTATCTCATTGTCTGTTTGGTGCATATCAGAATTGACTTTTGATCTTTGTAGATGCCCAAATCAACGGTAGAGCTTACAAGGCAAAATGATTAAAGTCATCATCCTCATTCATGGAAATGAAGTGCTTGGTTCCATGATCATCAGCCTCGAAATGTTGCATGAGTAAAGGATGGGATGCAAATAAGTAGATTTTTCTTAAGGGCATGGTTAACAGAGTCCATGGAAGCCTCTTCTTATATAAAAGAAAGGCTATGTGGAATGGGTAATGCAAAGCAAAGTCAACAAAAAACATAGAAGTGCTAGTGGAAATTGGGAGGTTATGTGTGTAAGTAATGCTCTGTGTGGGAGACTATGCAGCACGAATTCTACAAGGATGGGAACAAAACCAAGCAGTGTGGCACAAATCCCTTTTTTAATGTGAAAAAGCATATATTTTTTTTACCCTTGTTAAAGTAGTGGGATGGAAAATCTTCAAATTTTCACTTTGGACCTTTGCAACACCTCCAAATCTTTTGGTGTTGGTGGGAGTGCAGGTTACCCTAACCTCGAAGAGATGTGGTAGTGCAAAAATATGTACCCCCTTTCACCTCAGCTCTTACATTTATTTATGCACACTTTGATTATGTATGCATAATGCACCCATCTTGCAAGTATTTTATGTGTTTAGTGAGCATTTTTGGAGGAGAGGGTAAACTATTTTACGTGTTTAGCTTGCAAGCAGTGCTTGAAAAAAATATTTTTTTCAACCCTTATAATTAAAGGCAACGCGTAGGCTTAATTGAGATTCAGACAAGAAAATCACTAGAAATCGTACAAATGATGGGATTTATAACAAAATTGTGTAAATTTTAACCCTTAAAATTAAAGTCGATGTCGAATCTCGACCGGATTATTTAATGGTAGCCGGGAAAATTACACCAAGAACCGGGTTATGTGGGCAGTGCTTTGCAAGTGTGTTACATTGTACTGGAAGATTTGAAGAGGCATGAGGTACTTTGAACGGTTGAACCTTTGGATTGAAGAGATCTCAATCCACCTTGAGCTTTGAACTTTTTTTGGGTACAGTCAGAGGCCCACGTGAGGCATTATACACGTAGGATCAGCGCAAGCGCAAAAGTTTCCGTGGGGCCAGCTCAGCAATCGAGTGGTCACGTCTTTTTTGGAAAGATACGATATGGATCTAGCTACTCAGACGTCAACACGTGAGCATTATTTGGTCCAGGCTGCTGACATGGCGGCACGATATGTAACTTTAAATCGACACGTGGCATTGCATGGGCTTGGATGGTGGCCAAGTGGGTGAGTTGTTAATGACGTGGCGATGAACTGGCAGAGCATGTGTACACATATAGTAAACAAGTCGACCCCCCGCTTTCTCTTTTGGGAGCAGAGTCTCAGAGAGATGAGGGCGGTGAGTCAGGCTTTCCTCTTGCAGATTAGGGTTTCCTCTCTACATTAGGGTTACGTCCTGTTTTATCAACCTCATTCAGCTTAACTTTTTCCGGTTTTTCTCTGTGCTGTATATGGCGATGAAAGCTTAGGTTCCTGCAGGTTGGGGATAGGACTGACGTTGAGAGTTAGCGTTGGTAACGGTTACGATTTCTCATCACAGATAAGCTGTGAGCTTCTGATGGCCGTGACGGTGTGGCCAGGGATTCTTGTGTAACCTGCCATTATTTGCAGATTTGGTCTCTGTGCGTGGTGGGGCGATGGAGCGCAGGAGCTCTTCCACCTCATCTTCTCAGGGCCGTGGAGTTGTGGCGGTGGTGGGCGTGGGCCCGGGCCTCGGCTTCTCCATAGCTCGCCGCTTCGCCCGTGAGGGGTACTCCGTGGTCATCCTCTCCCGAACATACGGTAATTGCCTTTCTTGGTAATCCCTTGAACCTTCGTTAGGCAGGTTAGCACAGAGAGATTAGAGTTAGAGAGTCCACCCTAACGCCCTAACCCATATTAAATCATGGAGCTCCCTAACATGCTTAATCACAGAGAGATTGGATAGAGAGTAATGTCCCCTTACGCTTTCCATCTCTAACCCTAACCTGCTAAACTGTATATGCATTAAAAAGCACATATTGTATATTTTGGTTTGAGTCATCTTAATAATTTTAGGTTTCACTTGGAAGTTGGCCCTGATGATGTATAATCATCTGATCATTGATTTGGCCATTGGGTAGACATTGGAGCTTCAGTAGTCATAGACATTGCAGCATGGTATTAAGAATTCTTTCATGTCTGCAGAAAAGCTTGCAAGGTTGGTAGTCCAGATAATGACCCTTGAAAGAACAGCTCATGTTTCTGCCATCAGCATCGATTGCTCTGACCCCCAATCGGTGCGCGATGCATTCGAATCTGTCCGTTCAATAGGTGTTGTCGAAGTTCTGGTATGTGCAAAAGTAAACATCCCACTGTTTTCTAGAATCTCAAATTTCATATCATTGTGTTCTTGCAACTCTTGTTGTTTGATGTGTATTGGGGGGCGGGGTTCATGTAGGTGTATAATGTCAACATGCAATTATCATACCCACCCCCTCATTTCCTGGACATCAATCCCGAGTCATTCCAACAGTCGTTGACATTACCTTCACTAGGGGCCTTCTATTCTGTTCAGCAGGTTTGTGAATATGTGACATCATGGCTGATCTTAATGCACTCTCTCGGCTTTGAAAATCGCACAATGTGCACAAATGCACATACATGCATGTGATTGCACGCACATGCATGAGGGTGCACATGCAGCTGTGCTGTATGGCACTCACTCCCTTTTCTTCCATTTTACTAATAACTGTTTTTCCCATATCTTCATCAGGTTTTACCAGGCATGCTTCAAAGCAGAAGGGGTACCATTCTTTTTACAGGTGCAACGGCCTCTACTCAAGGAGAAGCTGGGTCTTCCGAATTAGGTCTTTAACCTTGGGCTTCACCTTTGATTGCAAAAAGCATTGTGTGTTTTCAGCTAGTTGCTAAAACTTTCTGAATTTTGAGATGATGTTATTGGGTTTTCCGAGCAGCATGTGGCAAGTTTGCGTTGAGGGCTTTATCGCAATGCCTGTCAAAGGAATTTCAACCCCAAGGAATCCATGTGGCCCATATCATACTAGATGGTGTTGTAAGATGCAACAGGTGCATTGCAATTTGGCAACCTCTGATTATTTGCATTTGACTTACATGGCTGTGTTTAGGTTTTAACCAAATAGAGACTGTTGCTGTACTCACAGATTAGAAGGCAGCATAGGGAAGCCTTGTTTGGACCCGGATAGTGTTGCAGAGGTCTACTGGCAGATTCATATGCAACATCCAAGTGCATGGACACAAGAGCTAGATCTTAAGCCTTTTTCTTCTGCCAGATGATGCCGTTTGTGGTGCATGGAAGATGATAAATTGTGCGAGGGGAAAAGATGCAGGCATGGTAGTTTCTGGCTTGTCATATGTGTTGCTAATGATGGTCGTGTTGATTCCTTTCTAATTGGTGATTGTGTCCATATATTAGGGCATCAAATACACGTAATCTCTGTTAAGAGCCTTTACAATGCAGATAGCTTACTCAACAGGTTTTCAGAAAACCTACTGTCAGCCTCTTGCAGTACGGATGCTTATGGCTATTCCAGGCCTGCATCATTTGTAATTACTTCAACTAGAACCTTTGTATGACATTTTTCGATCACATCATTTATTGGCAATGAAGTGGCCCATTTTGGGTTAGGGCAATTGACTCAAATAAAAAATTAGTCATGAGGTTGCGTTGTAATGTGGTAAGCATGTTGTAAGCGGTCACCTTTCTAGAAAAAAGGTTTGCATTGAGCATGCCATTGTATATCATCTGAAAGTCATAATGCTGTAGGCTTTTTATAAGTTCAGTCCATGTGTCTTTCTGACTGTGTGTTCTTGAGGCTGGTTTTTTTTATGATCACCATGTGTAGGGCGGTGCTGCCCACAAGGAATTTTAGGTGCAGATTGTAACATTAGCTATGCAGTCTCATTCTAGAGCAGAATTCGATTCAATGCAAGTATATATGAGAGGTTCTTGCATCTGGGATGCAATGACAGAATATTCATGTGGGTGAGCTTTCAGAAGCTTGCAAGTTGGGAAGCAAACACTTGAAACTAGCTCAGAGAACACAGCCTCTTCAAAATTTTTTTCCCACCCATCCTCCCTTCACAAGACCACATGAACCCTTGAGATGGTAGATTTGCTCGAGATGGCGGAAAAACCTGTGAAGATCCCCACCCTCCCGACGTTCCCGTTGGATTGATAGTTGGACGGGAACAACTTATGGCATTTGGAAGGTGGTGATGGAGTCTGTTTTGGAATCTTATGATTTGGCTGACTTGTCATGGTTGGTGTTTCAAGGCCAGGTTTGGCAGAGGACTCTTCACTATCAATAAAAAAGCAGGAGGCCTAGGCACAGTTGTGGGATTGTGTTAATGCCCGTGTGCTCTTTTATCTTTCTTACCTGCACACCTCAAGTGATCAATCATATCAAACACATGACGCTGGCTTGAGGGATTTGGTAGCAATTGGCTTCTTTCTCTATACAATCGGGTATCACCCATGAAGAGAGTTTCCTTGGAAGTGCGGATGCGAGTGATGAATCTAGCAAAGTCTTCAATGATGCGGGAGCATATCAACAAACTCCAGGCTCTTCAACAGGAGGTTCTTCACGTTGGGAAGGAGATATCATTAGAGGATATAGCTATTACCTTGTTGTCTCATTTATCATCTCATTACTCAGCTTTCTATTGCTCTTTGATCACCAGTGACAGGAGGTTCTTCACGTTGGGAAGGAGATATCATTAGAGGATATAGCCATTACCTTGTCTCATTTATCATCTCATTACTCAGCTTTCTATTGCTCTTTGATCACCAGTGGGAGGCTTAGCACCATTACTTGGGAGGAGCTTGTGCTAACGATATTGGATTAGGAGGAGCGGTTTCTGAACCCTCCATAGGGCGGAGGTTCTAAGTGCTAGTGGTCAAAAGGCCGCAACAACAAGGACAAAGGGAAGTCTTCATAGTCGAAGTCTTTTGAGAAGAAGCCCGATTAAGATTGTGATGCTTTGAAGGCCGAGCGGACTTGTAACCATTGTGGCAAGAAGGGTCATTATTGGAGGAAATGTCCTTAGTAGAGCATCGAGAAAGGTGAAGATTCCTTAGCTGCAGTCGCGAAGACTCCAACTTTTGTGTACTTGGAGATTACGGACACCAGAGCTTCATCTTCTTCGAGTAGGGAGGCGGTCGGTCTCTCACCGTCGGGGATACTTGGGGAGTGGATTCTAGATAGTGGTGCTTCTAGTCACATGACTCCTTCTCGAGAGTTATTATAGGACTTTTGGAGGCAAACAGGTCACATCTTTATTGGTGACAAGTCCACTATCTCGATTCACAGTGAGAGTAGGTTGGAGGTCGTCCTCAATGGTAGAGGGGAGAAGCATTCCTCTCCAGTTCTTTATGTTTCATCTCTTGGTTTTCATCTTTTGTCAATGCATGAGGCTTGCAAGATTGGCATGCAGGTGGAGTTTGATGAGCATTCAGTTGCTACCTGGGACAAAGTAGTATGCCAGGTTGTTTGGGAAGGCAGAGTGGAGAATGGGATTTACAAACTCTCAACGCTCTCTTCTCTTACAACTCGGTGATTTGTGGCATTTTCGTTTTGGCCACTTGAATGTGGACACGCTGTGGCGAGCTTTTCGGGACCAGATGGTGGATGGCTTGCAAGATGTTGGCTACTTCATGTAGTTCTTGCATTCTTGGGAAGCAGCATAGGGAGTCTTTTCCGAAAGAGATTGCCAGGCAGGCTTCGAAACCACTGGAGTTGGTTCACATTGACTTGTGTGGGCCTATGCAGACACCCCATCCTTGGGAGGACCCTTGTATTTCATGCTGATTGTGGATGATTGTAGCAGGTTCACATGGGTGTATTTTTTGCTACATAAGGAACAAGTCTTTGCTCCGTTCAAGGACTAGTATGCCTTGGTGGAAAAGGAGACTAAATTGTAGGTGAGGATTGTTCGGGCTGATAAAGGAGGGGAGTTCTCTAATGCTTTTGTGCGGCTTTGTGTGGAGCATGACATCAAGCAGGAGTTGGCCAATACAGGGTTGCCTTTCAGAGAATGGAGTGGTTGAGCGAAAGAATCGGAATGTGGTGGAGATGGTGAGGACAATGTTGGAGCATCACGACCTTCGTCATCCACTTTGGAGAGAGGTTGTGGCTACGGCTGTCCACATCCTCAACCGATCTTCGATGACTACAGTGCCTAAGATGACTCTGTTTGAGGCTTATTTTGGCAAGAAACCTCATGTCTCCCATTTTCATGTTTTTGGAAGTGATGCATTCCAAAGAAGCAGAGGGGGAAGCTCGATTCCAAGTCCCATAAGCTTGTGTTTGTGGGATATAACTCTCTTTCACATGCTATATGACTCGGAGCGGAATGAGGTGGTTGTCCACTATAACAGAGATGATAAGCATGTTCCAGCTTCCACTATTGAGGAGCCACTGCTTCTTGGAGAGCCATATGAGTATGAGGATGAGTCCCGGGTTATTTTTACAGCTAGCTAGTCTCAGTTAGTAGGAGAGGTTGATGTCGAGGTTGGATATTTGCCAGCTTCCACTATTGAGGAGCCACCGCTTCTTGGAGAGCCATATGAGTATGAGGATGAGTCCCGGGTTATTTTTCCAGCTAGCTAGGAGAGGTTGATCTCGAGGTTGTATATTTGCCACAACGGCTGAAGGCTCCGCATTCTGTTTGGGTACCGAAGTGGTGGTTGGATACCATTCGAGAGTCTGCTGTGACAGTGTATTCCTTCGAGTGGACCACGGAGGATGGACCGTGAAGATCACAGAGTTCGTGACAAAGGTCAGTAAGAGGAGCATTTACAAGTAAATTATGCATTATGTTCGTGTACCGAAGTGGTTGTTGGATACCATTTGAGAGTCTGTTGTGACAGTGTATTCCTCTGAGTGGACCACGGAGGATAAACCTTGAAGATCACATAGAGTTAGTGACAAATGTCAGTAAGAGGAGCATTTACAGGTAAATTATGCCTTGATGTTTCGTATCATTAGGAACTCAATGGAGTCTTTTTGGGCCCTTTAATTTGCCATTGCCTAATGGAGGTGATTAAGAAATAGACAAATAGGGAGATTACATGTGGACTGAAACCAATGGTTTGTAAGAGCCTAGAAGGTAGTGGTCAAACTTAGAATAATAGGCTAAATAGGCTCCTTTTTAATTTTTAAAATCACCTAAAACTTAAAAAATTTATACGTATATGAATTTTTTTCTTATTTTTTTTATAGAAAAGGATAGCTACAGCCTGCAGCCATCATTAAGTAAGGTCTCTAAAGTGATAAGAGGCCCAAAAACCAGTTCCTATCATTATCTTGCATTCAATGCACATTCCCTTCACTTTTCACTATCCCTCTCTCCCACGTTCCCTCCAAAACGCTCAGGTGACTTTATAGACTCTAGCTTTTTTGTATGTATAAATATATATATATATGTGTGTGTGTGTGTGTGTGTGTGTATATGTGTGTGTGTATATATATATATATGTGTGTATATGTATATATATATATATATGTGTGTGTGTGTATATAGATATGTGTGTATATATATATATATATGTGTATATATATATATGTGTGTGTGTGTGTGTGTATATATATGTGTGTGTGTGTGTGTGTGTTTGTGTGTGTTTTTTCCTGTGTGTATAGTGCTTTTATATTTTTTTTAATGAAATGTTCATTGGCACTGAGCATACAAAAAAAATTGGACTCAACAAAGAATTTAACATAACTCAAAAAGTCCTTTAGTTCTTCTTGCATTAACAGTTTTCATTATTTGACGCCTAAGAGACAAATTACCGCGAGATTTTTACCTTTTTTTGCCAATCAGAACGCGATAGAACCAGTTGAACATTTCATGGAGCACATTACTCTTGACTTTGCCACCACCATGGCGAGTGCCCTTAAAATACATGGCCTTTGCTTGGTAATGTGATTTCTCCATGCCTTGATTGCTCCAAAGTGCTAAAGAGCCATATCTATCAAGAAAGTATGGCCCATGTGCATACAATATATGCTGCATAGAAAATTACAAAAAGTCAACAAACAGTATGAAGAACATACTACAAGGACACAAGAAATATAACATTACCATGTAGTGAGTAATGTGTGTTTCTCCCCATGCCTCGACCATTTCTTCTGTAAATCTACAAGTGGCTTGTTTAAGTGCCTCAATACCATGGTCATCCAGGTGAGGTCGCTCTAGAAGATCGACCAAATTATCACACACCTCCCATACACGTGCACGTTTTAGGCCAAGCCTGGCATCATTTCCTCGATATGTTGTAACATCACATATCTTCTTCCAAATTTCAAAGTTAGTGTGGCTATGAGAACCCAAGTGGTTTGATAGCAAGTGTCTTGCCTTTGATCCACCGATGCAAATTTTATTAGGGTTGTTTTGTGTAGGGTTTGATTTTCTGTCCTTTGTCAAGACCACTGCTCTAGCATGAAATCCAATAGAGGAAAGTACACCCTCTAGTGCACATATTGACTCTTCTCGTCGATCTTCGGGCTCCATGTTCCAGACATAGTTTATGTGGAGCATCAATAGCTTATCCAAAATCCCGAGTCTTGCATGTAATGTGCACACATGCACTTGACATAGTGGAATGTCCAAGATTGGGTTCCAAGCATTGTCCTCCTAGTCACGACTAGGTGGCTTGCTCTGGTCACAACTTAATATGCCATTATGCCATACCTTTGATCCTTTCCTCTGTTCAGCATAAAAAACGATTGCTTTTTTTGCACCCACCTGTTTTTGACTTTTGGCTTTGCTAGGTTGTTTCCCTTTTATTCTTGAGTCTACTGCTATCTTGGAATGACAACAGTAAACACATGAGAATATATTATTCGCACCTGTTTTACAACCCAACATACACTTTAAGGTTTTTAGATCGCCACCCAAGTGCCATTCAACGTTAAAGCAGCCTATCCCGAGAACATCAAGCTTTTGACCATTGACCTGACAAGAGACGACATGTTGAATGCCAGACCGTTCAAAATACCACCTCAAGGTATCATGGTTCTCTTTTGGGAGGACCCATGCTGCTTGCCACCAGATGTTCTTCTCTGATTGAATGATGTAGTAGTCTTGCTTATGCCCTTGACCCCTATTATTGCTGTCTTGAGTTGCATCCAACTCTTGGGTCTCTAAAGGCTTTCCTCTAAGTGCTCGGCTCATCAAGGTTAAACTAACACGCTCCAGTCTTTGACCTTTAACCACTTGACATTCATCCAGCTTCAAGACAAACACGGCATTTCCACCTGTCTCTTCAAGTGTGAGGCCATAGTACTTAATCATTTCTTTTTGTAGCACTTCCATGTCAATGTAGACATTGTTATATGCATTGTATTCAAAGGGTTGTTTGTTGGCATTGGCATAATATCCTCCACCCACTTGTACCCACCATTAAACATGGATGCAATATCACCATTAGCACACTTCTTTGCCATCTGTAAGCTATAAAGTGTTGGAAGCATGGATTGCGTAACTCCCTTTGCTCACAACCCTAAAGTGATTGACTTGTAGTACATTGCTCTGTAACCTTTCTGGCTAATACCTGCTGAGTCACATATATCAAGCATCTCTTTGGGTGTGACAATTTCTTTGATTTCCTTCAAGAAATGTTGACGAAGGGTCTCCCGCAGCTTATCATTACCAGAACTTGTTATCATTTCTATGATATCCTTCTCCTGAAGGACATGCTGAAGAAGGGAGACATTAACATTGTCCTCAGCGTTGTTACATCCTAGTATAGCTGTTGCACATGCCCTACAATCGCAAGAGTCACCCATGAGAGATGCTTTATTCATTAATTGCTTCTCAAAGTTGCTATAATTCTTACAAAAATTTTTACCTGGTTGTTTGTTTACGCCTCTTGCATGCGCCTGCTGTCTTAGAAAGTAACCCAACAGCTTTACATTTTCTTTGCCTTCTTACGTGATATCCAATGGGAAGGTGAGTGAAATGGTGAACACGACGCCGAAGATTATGAGTGGAGTGTTGAAGACGAACATAATTATCGATAAATTGATTTATTGTGCGCACACGATCCGCTAAATTATTCTTCTGCACCTCAAGCTCCTCTGAGAGCTCTTTAATCCTTTGCATCAAACTATTGATCTGCTTAGTCGATGCTGTTTGAAGCTGGTCGAAGGCAAATTGTGTTTGCCTCTTTTCAGCTGCCTCATCTAGCCACAACATGTGTAATCTCCTACAATAGCCAAACCATTACCAACAAACTTAAAAAAACTTGTAATGCTTTTGAATGGTGAAGGGGCACCAGATATTGGATCTGGTGGATAAAGATTTCCATCAATCCAAAGATCAATGGCCTTTTCTCCTTGCATTCGTCGAAGCTGATCGTATGAAATATTGGGTGCAACATGCCTACTGCGTAGGTATGTTGCATTCGAAGCTGATTGTATGAAATATTGGGTGCAACATGCCTACTGTGTAGGGTTGCGTATTCTGTCTCCAAATCAACCTGAAGGCGGATCTTAGAAGGCTTATTGGTGATGTCTTGTAGTGCCATCTACAAGAAAGTAGGCTTGAAAGCTTGGGTTGAATAGGAGTGGAAGGAGCAGGATATGGTATCAAAAAATAATGGGAAGAATGGAGATGAGGGTTGCTTCTCTAGAGCAGCATTGTGGATAGAGAAAGAAGCCAGAAAGGGAGCCAAAGAAACATAGAGAGGGTTGGCAATGGTGAGACGGAAATGCAAAGGAGACAATGCATCATGGGAAGCTTCTTTAGTGCAAGCTATGGCTGCTAAGCAATATAGAGAGAGAATACATCATGAAAAGGTTCTTCTGTGCAAGTCATGGCTACTACTGTGGGTTTGGAGAGAGGACCAAGTATTGTAGAGAGAATGCTCTTGGTAAGCTTTTTCCTTGCAAGCCATGGCTACTACTGTGGGTTTGGAGAGAGAAGGCTCATTTAGGAGTACAGACCTGCTAGCTATGGAGAGAGGACCAAGTATTGTAGAGAGAATGCTCATGGTAAGCTTCTTCCTTGCAAGCCAATGGCTACTACTGTGGGTTTGGAGAGAGAAGGCTCATTTAGGAGTATAGATCTGCTAGCTATGGCTTTTGGAGTAGAGAAAGATGCTTTTTTCCATGGAGAAGGAGTGCACGGCGTTTTAGAGAGAGGATTTAGAGAGAGAAATAGATCTGGTGCACACACAAAAAAGGGGGGAAGAAAGTGACAAATTTTTGGAATGTTTGGAGTTCAGAAAGGTAGAGAAGGCTATGATAACTGACTGACAGCCCATTACAAAGCTTTAAAGTCACCTAGGTGGCCAGATCTAAGAATATCTCCTTTTTTTTATTTTTCTTTGTTTTTGTGAAAAATCAAATATATGCTTTTAGGACTAGGCCTCTAGGCTTGGTCAAAGATGGATTAGCATTTTAAGCATTTCACTAAACATCCAAATTAAAGGGCCCAAGAAGACTCCATTGAGTTCCTAATGCATTCGGGACAAGGACCCTACGTCACTTAAGGAAGCTCTTTCCCAAGAGACTTAGAGGAAAGCCATGCAAGTGGAACTAGAGTCCATAGAGAAGAATGAAACTTGGGATTTGGTACCGAGGCCATCAAAATGGTCAGTCATTGATGTCAAGAGGGTCTACAAGACCAAGTATATGTCCGATGGGTCCGTGGACAAGCAAAGTCCATACTTGTGGCTAAGGGCTATGCTCAGTGTGGCCAGGCATCGACTATGAGGACACTTTTGCATCGATAGCTAGGATGACCACGATTCCGACAGTTCTTGTCCTTGCCTCTTCTCAGATGGATGTGAAATTTGTGTTCCTGAATGGTGACTTGCAGGAGGAGGTGTATGTTGATCAAGCTCTAGACTTTGAGGTTCCAAGATCAAAAGGTATGGTTTATAGGTTGCGGAAGGCCTTGTATGGTCTTAAATAGGCTCCCAAGGCTTGGAACCAGAAGATTGATTCTTTCTTTCTAAGAAAGGGTTTTAAGAGATCAGTTGTGCGTAGATATGAACTTGTATCTCTTTCGGGAATGCGGTATGGTCACATTGATTATTCTCTGTGGATGATCTTATTGTCATTGGCAGTCATGTGGAGCACATAGCTGTGATGACGAAGGCTACCTTGTTACAGGAGTTTGAGATGACGGACTTAGGCTTACTTCTTTTCTTTTTGGGATTGAAGATTTGGTAGACCTAGAGGTAGTTCTTTGTTTCTCAGCAGCGGTATTTTCATGAGTTGCTGGAGGCCTTTGGGATGCAGAACTGCAAGTCTATTTCCTCTCCCGAATACCAAACTTACTGTACATGATCCTTGTGAGCAGCCTTGTGAGTAGGTTGATGGCTCTTTATATCGGAAACTTGTTGTAAGCCCAATGGGGTGTGTAGGACAAACTCAATCATGTGTCCAAGAGATAAAGATATATAGAGAGAGAGGAGAGAGAGAAGGGAATAGGGATCTTGCACATTACACCACATTGAGCGCAGAACAACCCCGCCCTCTTTCAAGAATTTATTTAGGAACAATCCACAAGCATGCTGGCTAGGATCAATACTACAAAAGCAATCAAATATGCCAATGTAGAATCCCTAAGTTGAAGTCGGTGTTGAGGCGCACGATCGATGATGTTGAGCACACTATTTAGATGATCCACAAGAATCTCTCACCGGGCTAGTACCAGATCTAATATCAAGATCCAAGTCTAATTCCAAGTTCAAGTCTAGATCCAAATCCAAGTCAAAGTCCAAGTTCAAGTCTGAATCCAAGTTCAAGTCCGAATCCAAGTCCAAGTCCAAATTACAGATCCAAGTTGCAATCCAAGTTCAAGTATCACTTGCTTATCCCATGAATAATCTCCTCAACTCCTACATCCTTGTCGATGAAGGAAACCATGGAAAAGCTCTTTCTGGCAAGAAAATTGATATAAAATCTGTATTAATGGTTTTCAGGTGATAAAAACCTCCAAAAAGCAATTTTTAGGGTTTTTGAAAATTTCAGTCCATACATGTCTGAACGGTTGTACGGATCTGTATAGTCATACGGATAGATGATGATGTGGCATTGCAGTTGATGAAGGCACTCTGAATTAGGCAACAATGAAAAACTCCATGATTTGGTTCATGATCAAGAAGATGATGATGGAGAAGATGGTCTCCGTGCTTCAACGAAGATGGCAATGCCTTAAAGATGAAGAGATTGTTCTCCAACTTCATGCTCAAGAGAGGCTCATGCTTCTTTTATACTTGGGGAAGCCTTGCTTTTTGCCAAAAAGTGATGCTTTTTCTTTGCTTTTGCCTTTTACTTTGGTTTTGGTCTTTTAAATAGTGAAATATTACTCAACTTTAATCAAAAGTTCTTGTTTTTCTTTTCTGGCTTCCAGGCCTTGATATTTGGCTATAGAGTTGCTTTTTAAAAAAGTGGCTTTTAGCTTTTTGGTCTGGCTTAGTCTCCTCTTTCCAATGGTGCCGTTGGCTCGTGGTCAACCCTGTTGGACTTTTTGCTTTTTCTTGCTTTTTGACCAAGAATGGTGCTTTTTCTTAATCAAACCTTATGGACCCTGTTCCCATGTCTTCTTCCACCTGTTTGGTGTCTCGGCATCGGTTTCATCATGTGAAATAGATCTAAGAGGGCCAGATAGTTACACTTGTTGGTTCATTGATTTGGTTTTTGAACACCAAATTGGACTTGAGTTTTCCAGTGGGGTTGTCGAGCTCATTTATGCAGGCACCTTTGAAGACTCATTGGGACTCATTGGGACACGAGATTGCAGATCGTGCGGTATCTGCAGGGTAGGAGGATCTTGGACTCTTTTATAACAGTCGAGGGGGGAAGAAGGACCGAGTCAGTCTCTGAGGTTGGAGTGACTCTAATTGGGGAGAAGATCTGGACATGAGGAGATCTACTTCAAGATATGGTTTTACCCTTAGCATAGAAGTGATTTCTTGGAGTAGCGAGAGGCAGTCAGCTATTGCCTTATCTTCCACTGAGGTAGAGTATCAGGCTGCTTGTGGTGCTGCTTGCGAGGTGGTGTGGTTGCGGAGGTACTTGGCAAGATTGGGTTTCCACCAAAGGAGCTCATAGTCATCTAGTGCGACAACCAGAGCTGTATAGTTATTGCTTGGAACCCAATCTTCCATGCTCAGACCAAGCATATAGAGATGCAATATCACTTTGTTTAAGAGAAGATTTTGGCTGGTGACATCTTGCTAGTTTTTTGTTCGATGGAGGACAATGCGGCGGACCTCTTCACACGAAGCCTCTACCTCAGCAGATGCTTTGTCAACACTCCAGCTCACTAGGGTTGGTTCCACAGCTAAGAGCTAAGAGGGGGCGTAAGCAGTCATCTCCTGTCTGTACCATATTACACAGTAGGGAGTGAGGGCCAGTGATGTGGTGTGCCCACCCATGTGAGAAGTCTCCATTTTTTGTCCATGTTTTCCCAGTTTCTTCTAGTTGTGGGGGGCTGTTCTTTTTTCTCTCTCCTGTCGGTTTGTAGGAGGTGGCCGACTTGGGGCTGGTTGACCAGCCATGGGGCATATAGAGGGGCTGTTGGCCTGTTTTCCATTGGCCGACTAGTAGCCCGAGCCCCTATATATACCACTTCATCCCCCCCCTCCACAGTTTTGTACCAGATCTTGTGCATATAACAGTTTGTACAACACTTCTCTATCCAACACTTTTGTGTTTTTCTTCTCTCAGTTTTCTCTCATTTCCACTGCACATTTCGGCAGTTGATGATTAGATGGTGAAATATATGAAATCATTGCATAGGGGGTTTTTAATAAGGCAATAGAGAGACCATGCACATTCACACACACACACTCTCTCTCTCTCTCTCTCTCTCTCTCACACACACACACACACACACACACACACACACACACACACACAAACCCTGGTCCGCAAGCATGCACACCGCATCGTTTCATCAATTTATCAACTATTGGTAGTAAATATGGACCCCCTTCAACCTTGTGTGAGCATGAAACACTTGTTTCTTTAGGTGGAAAAGTTTCAACCTGCTTGTATAATGCAACAAGCGTGTGGGAGATGAGAAAAAATAGTCCAACGTGCCTTGTGCACTTCCTATATCCTTACAGCATAAAAAATGTGTATAGTGTTCCAAAAACGTTCGAAATTCAAAATTTTAAAAACCTTAGTTTTCTACGTTAATAGGTTATATCTTAGTTCCAAGATTAGATTAGAACTTTGGCACATCAAACGTTGGGGGTTTGAAGTTTCATCTTAGATTACCTTGAAGGATATTTTTTTCCCCTTCTAAATTTTACTTATGCAATGTGCAATAACATTCTATTTAAGTTGAATTCACAGTTTCTCAAAGTTTCAATTTTAACTAACATGAGACATCGGACATTTTTTGTGGGGTCCCTGCCCCCTCTGTGGTCCCCATGCCGGCGGTGGAAGCGGCATTGGCCTCACGCGCGGGGCGCGGATCCACACTCGGTTCCTCATCCGCGGATGTATGGGGGACGAGAGGCTAGCCCGGGCGGTCTCTCCGAGACCGGGCTCGGAAGACTCCTCTCGCTCGGAAAGCAGGGGCGATTTTGCCATGGGAAAAATCTTCTAACGGGGGGATTATTCTAATGAGTCAAAGTCTTAACTAGATTCTCAGTGAGTTCGGTCAGGATAAACTAGTATAGTTCCGGTAGTCTATTCTTTGTGATTAGTAACTGGAATTGGTCTCACGAAGTTTTTACTTGATTAAGATCGAGAGAGGGACAAGTAGGTTTACTGTCCGTCCCTCTCGTAGTCTAACCAAATTCATTCGGTTTAGTTCTACAAGGATTCCCCTCAGATAAACATCTAGTTTTGGGTAAATATCCATTTAGTGATTTTACCAATTAAAATATTCAAAGATATTCCTTCTATCACCTAATTTCTCAACCTTAAATCATTAGGTAGAATTATGGTGGAAATTCATCTTTTGATACTAAAATTTAATTCAAATCCATCTTTTCTTAATTGTTTTTTGGAATAAACTTGAAATCTCTCTTTTTCGCATTTTAATGAGTGCAATCCAATTATCATGGGAATTCCTCTTTTACCATAAATTAAATCTATTTTAATTTTTTCTTAAAAATTACATAAAAATATCCATTAATTTCATTAAGCTAAAAATTTTCCTTTGCTCATTTAAATATTTGAATTCCAATATGGTGGGAATTCCTCTTTCATCATTTAAACTTATCTATGCAAAAAGATAAATTTAACTAAATATTCTCTTAAAATTTAAATAAAAATCTTCATTAATTTCTTTACATTAGGAATTACACTTTTCTCATTTAAATATTTGAATTCCAATATGGTGGGAATTTCCCTTTTATCATTTAAACTTATCTATACAAAAAGATAAATTTAACTAAATTTTCTCTTAAAATTTAAATATAAATCTTCATCAATTCCTTTACACTAGGAATTACACTTTCCTCATTTAAATATTTGAATTCCAATATGGTGGGAATTTCTTTTCATCATTTAAATTTATCTATGCAAAAAGATAAATTTAACTAAAATTCTTTTTTAAATTTTAAATAAAATATACATTATTTTAGCATCCCAATTTTTCTCTTACTTCATTGGAATACATGGATTTCCATTGTCATGGGGATTACTCTTTTAACATAAAAATGGAATACTGAAAATTTATCTTTTTTCTAATAAACTATTTATGCATAAACATAAAAATTAATTTTTTCATGATTATAATGAGAATCATTCAATTAATCTAGGATGATTAATCCTAGAATATGCTAGGAAGTTCTCTTTTCATATTATGAATGAAAATGATTTATGTGTTAATTTTTTTAAAATTTTGCTATAGCTCCGCTGCTATTACTGATACTTCTCAATAATTTGAAAGCATAAAGTTTAGTAATATCCCTATGATTAGAATAACCATTAATTGGATCAATATCCAATTATGGACTTGATTCTTAATTTTTTCATAAATTAAATAGCATTAAAGCATTAAAAAGCCACTTATTTGGCCTCTAACTTGACAAGCATAGAAATTACTTTTAGATTAGAGAATTGCCTCATGAGAAGCTTCATTTGAATATAGAATAGGTCATAAGAATGACCATTCTTTGGGGATAGAGAGAAATGCTTAAAAAAATATTATAATTTAAGCATAAATAGAAATTTATGTGTTTTATCACTACAATTCATTAAAGAACTTCAATTTTAGTAAAAAGACATTCATTTGAATGCTTCTCAAGCTTGAGAGGGGTTGAGAAGAGAGAAACATTTGGAGATTAAAGAAAAAAGACCATAAACCACATTTTACCTCCTAGATTGCTTGATTCTTTGATCAAAGTAGGGGTCCCCAACCAATCAATTGGTTTGGTATGTTGATGAAGTCTCCAAGGAAGATTGAAGAGAGAGAGAGAAGCTCCAATCTCTTCAATTTGTAGAGGATTTTTAGAGGATAATAGAAAATAAGCTTATCTTAGAGTAATACCAGCATAGTTTAGTTCATAGATGAGAATACAAAAGAATGAGGGTCTATTTATAGGTGAGGGAGGCCACTAACTGAGTTCTAGAATTTTCCAGCTTTAGTTTGGCTGAATTTGGACAAGTTTTGGACCAGTTTGGCTCCCTTCTTTATTTGGTTTGATCTAGGAGAGAGGAGAGATAAAAATATTCTATTATTTTTGAGTTTAAAACTCATCCACACATGTGAAATAGGCTACTCTTTGAAGGGCCCCCTTCTCCTTACCAATATGTCAAAAATGAATGATTACTCTAAAATATCTCATTTTTTATTAATATTTCATAATTTTTAACTAATAAATCTAGTACTTAGTCAACTCTTCATCTTATGTGGGCATTTACTCATTTTTGGGTATTTTCTTTTATTCTTTGGATTTATCTTATCCCAACACTTGGATTAATCTTATTGGTCCATAGGAACCTTAATCCAAAATTTTCAGAAAATCTTGACCCTTAGGCTAAGGTCTTCTAAATCATTTCTAATTAATTCCAATTGCACCTCGAAAAATCTATTTTGATTTTTTGTTTCAGGGAAACATTTTTTTGATATTACTAGAATTTATTTATCCAAAAATATCCCAATATTGATTTACCACTCTCTAGAAATTTTTTTATCTCACTAGGCCAAACAAGGAAAAATAATATTTTCTTGTATTCAGAAACATAGAATGATTTCAAGGGATTGACGTAGAGGCTTTTTTGTTATTCAGGCTGAAGAGGAATCTTACATCCTCTCCCACTTGAAAAACGCGAGATGTCCTCATCTCGCAAAGTGGGGGTAATCCTTCAGCAACTCTTCTTCCTTCTCCCAGGTGGTGTCTTCTAGAGGGAAGAACTTTCACTTTACTAAGAATTCTCTGAGAACTCTTCTCTTGAGAATCTTCTCCCGAACGTTAAGGATTTCCTCAACTTGGAGTACTATCTGGCCTTGAGTCGGAGAGATCAAGCATGTGACTCGGGCTAGGTATATACTTCTTAAGCAAATTGACATGGAATACATCATGTACCTTGAGATGGGGAGGCAGAAGAAGTTTATAGGCTAGATCGCCCACTTTCTTTATGACAACATACGGCCCACAGTATCTGGGAGAGAGCTTTCCCTGAGGGTAAGGAACTTCTTTTTGATCGTACTCGAATGAAGACCATATCTGACTCTTCAAACTCTCTCTCTGACCTCTTTTTATCTGCATAATGCTTTTGTTTGTCTTGGGCTGCCTTTATATCTTTATGGATTGATTGCATCTGCTGGTCCATGTCATCGAGCATTTGTCTGGACATTTCGACTCTGATTAATGGGTCAGACCAAGTCAACGGTGTAAGGCAATCTTGTCCATACAAAGCTTTAAAAGGACTCATCCCAATGCTTCGATGATAAGAAGCATTGTAAGCAAATTTGACCAGATGCAGATGACTTGACCACTTCTTGGGTTCCCTGTCGTAGCATGACCGAAGGATATCTTCTATTACCTGATTCACCCTTTCTATCTGGCCATCAGTTTTTCGGGGTGATAGGCTGTGCTGAGATCCAAGAAAGTTCCTACTGCTTCAAAGAACGCAGTCCAAAATTTTGATGTGAATTTGGGATCTCTATCACTTACTATCCTCTTGGGTAAACCATGCAATCTGAAGATCTCCTTAAGGAAAACTCTGGCAACATCCACTATGCAGAGTATGTTTCTTTCACTGGAATTAGATGGGCAACTTTGGTTAGCCTGTCAACTACCACAAAAATGGAGTTGTAACCTGATTGCACTGAGGATAATCCAGTGACAAAGTCCATACTGATGCATTCCCACTTCATCTGTGGAATGTCTAGAGGCTGCAGTTTCCTGGCATCTTTACTCTCTCTGCTACCTTGACTCTTTGGCACATCAAGCAATTTCGCACATGATCAAGTACATTCTTTTTGAGTCTTGGGGCCAGAAGAAGCTTTTCTTCACACACAGACATATAGGTTTTTATAAACCCTGGATGTCCAGCTATCAGGCTATCATGGGCTTCTCTCAGAATTCTTCCCTTTATTCCCTCATCATTGGGGATACATAGCCGATTATTATAATACATGCATCCTTCATCGAGTTTGTATCCAAGAACTTGACTCATTTCTTGAGGAGTCTTGCTTTCCTGCATCAGAAGGGTAGCAATAGGGGGGCACATAATTTGTCCTTCAAGATTTTCTCCTTTGCTTCATTGATCAATGGATTTGACACCACTATTATTGCAAGCAAGGAGGCTTTTCTGATGAGCGCATCTGCAACCACATTTTCTTTCCCCCAGCCCCGATACTTTATTTCAAAATCAAATTCCTGCAGGGTTTGCATCCATCACTGCGTGACCTTCCTGCATTAGAGCATCGCCTAAGGCAAACTCACCGAAGGGTTTGGTAAAATTAAGGACAAGGTTGGTTACTAAGGCTGTCATTAGCTCGTCAAAGGCACTCTGACACATTGCAGTCCACTAAAAAAGTGCTCTTCTTGAGAAGGTTAGTTAAGGGGATGCTATCTGAGCATACCTAGGTATAAAGATCCTATACCCTCCGGTTAACCCTAGGAATCCTCTGACTTCCTTTACTGACTTGGGTTCTGGCTATTCTACCACTGCTTGGATCTTTGCGATTAACCCTAGGAATCCTATGACTTCCTTTACTGACTTAGATTCTGGCCATTCTACGACTGCTTGGATCTTTGCGGGGGTCAGGAGAAATCCCATCCTTTGACACTATGAATCCCAACCTAGCCAACAAAGAAAGAGCATTTGCTCTTCTTTGCAAAGAGTTGGTGTTCTCTTAGGATTTCCAGGACCTTGCGCACATGATCTTCATGGTCTGCAACATTCTTTGAGTATACCAAGATATCATCAAAGAAGACAAGAGCAAAATCATCCAAGTATTCTCTGAGAATATCTTGCCCCGACGACTGAATGTCGTCGGGGCATTAGTCAATCCAAACGGCATGACTGTGAACTCATAATGCCGGAGTATTGAATGCTGTCTTTGGGATGTCCTGCTCCTTGATTCTGATCTGGTAGTACTCGGATTTGAGATCTATCTTTGTGAACATTTGGGTCCCACTTAACCGATCTAGAAGTTCATCAATCCTAGGAATAGGATACTTATTCTTAATTGTTAATTGATTCAGTCCTCTATAGTCAATACAGAGTCTTAACGTTCCATCTTTCTTCTTTTGAAAGAGAACGGGCGCACCCCAAGGTGAGACACTGGGTCTGATGAATCCCTATTCTAATAGTTGTCTTAACTGTTCCTTAAGTTCTATGGCTTTAGGGACTTGCATTTTGTATGCACGCTGGGCTACTGGTGGCTGAGCTCCGGGGGTTAATTCGATCTCATGATCTACTTCACGAGATGGAGGCATCTCAGTGAGCTCTTTAGGAAAAACATCTGCATACTCACTTAACCACTCTGGTTCTTTAGCCTTGCATTTTATGTCTACTGGATTCATTTTAACAACATACATAGCTTGCCTCTTTCCGAGCCCTTTTAATAATTTGGAAGCCTTGACTAATTGTAGCGTTGGGGATTCGGAAATTCCAATTTCTTGAACTTTACTCTTGTGAAGGTCAAGGAAAGAGATGGTTCCTTTGTCACAATGAATGTGTCAGCCTGATTCTTTTGGAGCCAATCCATTCCAAGGATTCCATCATATATTCCCAAGGGTAGGACTCTAAACTGGCACTCTTTTACATTCCCATCTAGGCTAAACTGAATAAGGTCAGTCTCAAGGTGAGTGAAAAGAATCTTCCCACTGGCTAATTTCACTTGCATAGGTTTCCCTGATTTTTGATTTAGGGCTAATTTATGCAGACATCCTGGGGAAATAAAAGAATGAGTACTGCTTGTATCAATCAAAAGCTTGAATTGCTTACCCTGGTACTCTGCTGGAGTTTGGAGGACTGAGAATTGACGGTTATTCCCCTAATGCTCTATTATTGCATAGATTTGTCCTTTTCTCTTCCTCTACTTCCTCAGCTGCTATGGTGACTGCTCTGGCTGCTGCAGCTTGAGATGGAACTCTCTCTCTTTGGTTATTCCAATTTTGGGAGAGAGTTCAGAGACTGCTTTGCGTGGAGGCTGCAGGCTGCTGAGCCGGCACTCTTCTTGGGAGGGAGTTCGGAGACTGCTTTGCGTGGAGGCTGTAGGCTACTGAGCCGGCACTCTTCTTGGGTTACCTTGATTCTGGTGCGGGGAACCCTAATTAGATTGATTCTGGTGCGGGGAACCCTTGAGTTCGGAGACTACTTTGCGTGGAGGCTGTAGGCTACTGAGCCGGCACTCTTCTTGGGTTACCTTGATTCTGGTGCGGGGAACCCTAATTAGATTGATATGAAGGAGTCGATCTCTGAACTCTGGGACCCTAGATTCCTTGGCCTATCAAAGGAGATGGGCAATCCTTGAGCTGGTGCCCGAATCCCTGACATCTGAAGCATTTGTTCTCGCTTCGAAGCTCTTTCCTTTGCATTCTAGAGAGAGCCGGAGTTCGTGAGAATGTACTTCGGGGAAAGGTCTTCCTTCATTTTTGAAGCTTCCCGTCTCCACATTGTGGTTAGGACCTTGGTGTCTCTTTGGAGGCGGAAAGTTGGAAGAGCTTCCCGGTGTCTGAAATCTTTTAAAGGATGAGGGAGCTAGCTTTGGCAGGACTTTCACGGTGAAGGCTTTGGCAAAGTCCTTCGCTATTCTGACAGCTTCAGCCATGGACACTGGCTTGGCATTCTTGACCACTGTGTGTCCAAGGGTTCGTTCATTCCCCAAATGAACCTAGCCATGAGTTGCTCTTCATTTAGAGGTGGTGAATATTTGAGTAGAAGAGTGAAGGCCTGGTGATATTCCTCGATGGTTTTGCTCCCCTGCTTTAGCCCTAAGAATTCGTTCATTTTGGTTTCCAAAAACCCAGGGGGACAAAATCTCTTCCACAAATAGGTTTTAAGGTCGTTCCAAGACTGAGTATTCATGTCTAGACGGTTGGTGTCACAATGGTTCCTCCAAGCCACCCTAGCTATTTCCACTATTTTCAGCCTGGGTAAGAGCCATTTTGCTTCGCTCATTGTAGCCTATGACGTCAAAATATTGTTCCATAGCTTCCACCCATTTCTCCAGAGCCTCGCCCAGGTTCTCCCCTTCTCCTTTAAAGGGTCCTATGGCTGAGTTCTATGAAGAGCCTTGCGAACGTCGGGGTCAAGCTCATCATCTTCAAAGAGAGGGTCTGGCTGACGGCCACATAAAAGCATTAAAAAGGCACTTATTTATAGGTGAGAAAGGCCCCTAACTGAGTCCAACTGAGTTCTATAATTTTCCAACTTCAGTTTGGCTGAATTTGGACAAGTTTTGCACCAGTTTGGCTCCCTTTGTAATTTGGTTTGATCTAGGAGAGGGGAGAGATAAAAACATTCTATTATTTTTGAGTTTAAAACTCATCCACATATGTGAGATAGGTGCCTCCTTGAAGGGCCCCCTTTTCCATACAAATGTGTCAAAAATTAATGATTCTCCAAAATATCTCATTTTTTTATTAATACTTCCTAATTTTTAACTAATAAATCTAGTACTTACTCAACTCTTCATCTTATGTGGGCATTTACTCATTTTTGGGTATTTTTTTTATTCTTTGGATTTATCTTATCCCAAAAACTTGGATTAATCTTATTGGTCCATAGGAACCTTAATCCAAAATTTTTAAAAAATCTTGACCTTAGGCTAAGGTCTTCTAAATCATTTTTAATTAATTCCAATTGTACCTTGGAAATTCTATTTTGATTTTTTGGTTCAGGAAAACATTTTTTTGATATTAGTAGAATTTATTTATCCAAAAATATCCCAATATTGATTTACCACTCTCTAGAAATTTTTTATCTCACTAGGCCAAACAAGGAAAAATAATATTTTCTTGTATTCAGAAACATAGAACGATTACAAGGGATTGAAGTAGAGGCTTATTTGTTATTCAGGGGGTTGAGGAGGAATCTTACATTTTTATTATGATTTGGGACATAAAAATAAGGTTATTTTTTTAAAATTTAGAAATGCAAGAAACTTCTCATTATTAGTTGCTTCACTAAAAGCTAACTTTGCAAGTGAAGCCTTCAATGGAGGCACGCATCAAGGTGATTTCTTAACTTGCATTTATGATGTTTTGTATATTAGTATGCTTTCCAACCACATGTACAATAGTCAACCTTTTACACATATCAAAGGAGCATTTTAGTTAACAAAAAAAAACTCTCATGTTGCATCCATATAGCCCCCCCAACCCACAAATTTGGTCCCACCTCTCATCTTCACACACAAAAGATGATTGATCCCATCTAATATGATATACAAGCTGCAAAAAAATGGCTACCAACATAGGCATAGTGGTAAAGCCTCTGGGGGTCTTCTTTTCCATAGCCTCTTCCTTGTTCCATATCTTCACATCAGGCCTCTCTCCAATTGGGTTCTCTATCAATGCCAAGAAGGTGTGAATTGGTTGTTTCTCCTTTAAGTACCACCTCTGTGTTTTAGGCCGAAACTTCGGCAATCCAGCTCTTTGTGTCACCAAATCCCTCAAATATTTCCTTGAATATATTTATAGCATTTCACAAGTTTGTTAGGTTCTCCTAGCGTGTGCAGCTATCCCATCATCTTGTGAGTGACACATTCTATTCCAACTTGTAATGATTGTACCAACTCCACAAATGTGTTGTCATTCATCTTATTCACATACTATACAGATCAGTAGTAGTGCACACAACTATGCATCAACTCAACAACATCTAACCCCAGCCTTTAACCCTTTTGAAATACCAAACAGTTCCTAGAAACCCAAATTTTCCATAGACAAGTATATCTCGCTAGGCTAAAAACTGCATCAGTGGCCCCCTCTAACCTAGTCAATTTTCCCATTAACGAGTCTCCTCAAGAACCCCTTAGACCTACGTTAGCACATACCTGATTGTCTATCTTACTTCACAACCCCTTGATGGTAGGGCATCCCCAAAAAGCATGTTTACCATCCTCTACTGTTGAGACACACCTAGCCCCTGAGGTAAAATTCATGTGCACCAACTTACAACCAAGATGGAGAGCACACATGCATACTCTCCACAAAAAGGTTTGAGCTTTCTAAGGTATCTTCAGACTCCATATAACAGTTTCCACCTCTTCTTCCAAGTACCCGTGCTCTCCACCTTACCCTCCAAATTCTATTGTTGTAGGCCACATTCAACTTACTCTTTATCATCTCCTGAGATAGAAATTTGGTGGTCACCCTCACCAACTTGGCCCCATTTATCCATGCCTAATCCATCAACCAACATGCCTCACTAAAGGCTGTAGAATTCTAGCCTCTCCCCACCTCCTCTAAAGCTTGTCTTGCCACCTCGAGTTCTCTCTGATGAATCCCAAACTCATTCCTTACTTGCACCAAATCCTTCCACCCTTCCTGAGACTCATCACAACAATCTCCAATCCATCTCATTCCCTTGTTGTTAAGCCTCTTGGCTATTCTTACATTTAGCTAGGCTAAGGGAGGAGTGAACTTGTGTGACCACCATATCCCTAAGCTAAGCAGATAATTCCATGTGACCCTTGTACATCCTTCCCACTTCAGTAATCCCATCACCTCTTTCCACTTGTAACATAGGAACCTGCAAAAGAGAGAGCTTTGAATTCTCAGTGGAGCATGTGAGAATAACTTTCCTCTCCAATCTAGTCATGTCCACACTTCCCCTTACACTATACACTAGACTCCTCTATCACCTCCCTTACCATTCTAGCCCATATCTCCTCCTGATGTAAACATTTTGGTAGGACTTGCCACTCTAGCCTCAACATGAATGGGAAAATGCAGATTCCTAGCCCTCCCAAGTCTTTGGGCATACTCTCTCCCAAGCAAGCCAGGTTAAATATCCCCTGCTCTATCTATTTTTCTTTTCCAAATGAACTTCCTAATTGGAGACATAATCCTATTTGGGCATACTATCTCCCAGCAAACCAGGCTAAATATCCCTTGCTATCCCTATTGCTTTTCCAAATGAACTTCCTAATTGGAGACATAATCCTATTTGGGCATACTATCTCCCAGCAAACCAGGCTAAATATCCCTTGCTATCCCTATTGCTTTTCCAAATGAACTTCCTAATTGGAGCCATAATCCTCTTCCAATGGCATTTTCTAAAGTCCACCATTGGAAACAAAAACATCACATATGCATTCAAAACTGAGTTCACAATAGCCACTTTGTCATGAAAAGACCCCTTGATTCCTTCCCATTTCTTTATTTTGTCCAGGATTCTATCTATTGCCCAATTAGCCAAATCCTTATTAGTCACCCCAACCCTAAAAGGAGCCCCTAAGTGCCTGACAATGTGCCCCTAAAAGGAGCCCCTAAGTGCCTGACAATGTGCCCCTTTCTTATAACCTCACACCCCCATCTTTCCATATCAAAGTCATCCTCTTCAGTCAAGCTATTAATTCTGGATTTGTGTATGTTACATGTGGACCCAGAGGCATTAGTAAACAATTATACTATTTACATGGCTTGTCTTACATTGTCATTATCAACATGTAGAAATAGCAATAAATCATCTACAACAAACTACACCACTAATTCCTCTCCATTTTCCATTTTTAGAGCTGTCACCAATCCTTTCCTACAAGAATCCTCCTCTAGAGCCACTATCAATGGATGAGATACAATGGAAAATAACAATGGAGCCAAAGGACACCCTTGTCTTACCGACCTATATATCTCAAATCCCCCTACCAGTCTTCCATTTATCAAGACTAAACCCCTGCACAGTAGTCAGAGCATAGATGACTGCGGTCATTCTTCTTCCAAATCCTAACTTCTCCATGGTTCTTGCTAGGAGGGACAATGCACCCTCATAAGCTTTTTCTAGGTAGTAATAAACACTTTTGTCTTGACCTCTGAGCCACCTCTTTGCCCATCATAGTAGGATAGATGTTATCATAAATAGACCTCCCTTTTATAAACCCATACCGCCTCTTGGTAGAATAGGGCCAATCCTCAAAGCTATGACCTTGGCCAAGATTTTATAAATAACAAAGTGATTAAAAAAATAGGTCTCCAGTGATGGCAAGCTTCCTATTTGGGTAGTAACTTCACAATCCCCTCTTTCAAGCCCTTGTCCATCATCCTTGTGGTGGCAAATGCATCCTTGCATGTAATCCACACAAGATCCTTTACTACTGATGGTGGCCAAAAAGAAATGAAAAACTCCATAGTCAATCCATCCCACCCTGGAGATTTCTCCTTGCCCAAATTTGTAAGGCTATCCAACATTCCTCTAACTCTAAGTCTCTCTCCATCCAGTTAGCCCTATTAGCTTCCATCCCCTTATTAGTCATTCTCAGCATGTTCCCCTCTGCCTAGAACCTTCTCTGAGAGCTGTCTTCTTTTAGACTTAGAGTAGCCCCTAGAAAACTCACCCACTTTTGAGCTATTTCTTTAATATCCCTAATCTCCTGTCCCCTCTCATCCCTAATATGCTCGATTAGCTCCTTGCCCCCTTTCTCATTAGTCAATCTGAATAGGTATTTGGTAGGTTTTCTCTTGTAATTAAAAGCTCTCCATCTATCCCCACTTTCCCTTTCTCTAGCCATCCTATCATCTTCTTTCCCCAATTTAGCTTGGCACTAAGCATATTGATTAACTTCAGCACATCTTCTTTCCCCAATTTAGCTTGGCACTAAGCATATTGATTAACTTCAGCACCATACAAGCCCCCCCATCACAAGTGCTCCATCAACTCTCCCAGTTCCCTCCTGGCCTGCTGCCTCTTCTCCTTTTCTCTCAATTTCCCTAACCTCCTAATATTTCCATGCATTTCATTAGCAAACCATCTCCATGACCCATTCTTCCTTCCCCTGCATCTCCACCTTCTAATTGCCTCCTCGCATGGACATTGGGCATCCAATCTTGAAATCCATTCCCACATTTCCCCTCTTACTTTATGTTATGGGAACCATACACATTAATCACCCACACCCTCTCCCATTCAGCCTAAATTTCTATCACCAAAATTATGCCATTTGGGTGGTTTTCTATAATACTAGGCATTAGCTCCTTCTTAACAATGGTCATGACCCCACTAAACCTTACTTTAGTCCCCCCCATACACAATCGTCGAGTCCCTGTACCCATCCTTCCTCAAGAACTTCACCCCAAACAGTTTATGTTCTTGTATTTCCACCACTGAAAGTCTCCATTACTTGACTGATCCCCAAAATGCTACATTTTTCTTCTCTCTCAACCGCTTGACATTCCAAGTACACAAAATCACTTCATTAATTTTGCTCATTCAAGGGTAGTGGGAAGGAACCATGTCCACATTAGTCTCCTTTTCAATTGTTATTTTGACACCTTGGGGGTCCTTTGTCTCCAATTGAATAGCTCTCCATGCAGTCTCCACTTGCGAGTAAAACCTACCCATCGATGAAGTTGCACTATCCTCAACTCCTAAAGGGCTAAATGGGTTACAATAAATAGGGGCCCCATACCCTCTAGTAGTTGAGCCCCTTCGATCTATTTTGTTGAGGCTTTTCCTCGCTTCCTCTTTTACCTACCTATGATTGTAGCCTCCTTTTCCTTTTTCTCTCAACTTTGTCCACCCTTGATCTCCAATCCCCCCTTCATCATTTGTCACCTTCTTCTTTCCCCTCTTATCCCTATCAACACCCTTGTCAGTTCTCTCATCCTTAATCCCTTCAACCGATTCTTCCCTTTTACCCTCCTCCCCTTTTGTTTCCCCATTCAGTCCCTCCTCCTTTGGTATCAATATGCCCAACTCCCTGCATTTATAGCAAGCCCCAGGAAATGCCCCAAACACCATCTTCAGCTCCATCTTCCCTACCTCTCCCAAGTCTACCTCCAAGACTGTAAGAGTCTCTTGCAATGTATTCCATGGAATACACACCTTGTTAGAAGTTCTCACACCTTTGTCATCCCTCAACATGAATAACACGACTGGATTGACTTCACCAATTCCCCCATCACCAGTCTCATCCAGGGTGGTAACCCTTGTATTTCTACCCACACTGGGCACGCCTCTTGCAAGCTATTACTAACATTAAAGATGAGGTCAAACGACATCATATGAATTAGCTTTTGACCCATGAACAAAGGATCTTTGGCAAACAAATCCACCACCACCTAACCTTTTACAAACAATACATTATAGAACCTCTTGATCAGATAATATATCTATGACACCACCCTTTCATGTAAAACTTCATCTCACAACCATTTCCCTAGCTCCATCTTACTCGGTGACTTACTAGAACACATCAAAACAATATTGCACATAGAAAACATTCATATCTACCTCTTCACAAACTCTAAGGCGATACTTTCACATACCTTCCTTCCTTTGGTCAATTTCTCATGTGAGTCCTTGCAACCCATCTGTGTCAAAATCCAATTAAAATATGTTTTCTTCATCTACCTACCTTCGTCTTCTTCTCTGCGAGCTCTCTTCATATCATCCTACATTGCACTCTTTTTTCATGGAGGGTCTTATTCATCTCATCCCAAAAGAGGGGATAAGACAAACATAAGCCACTAATGGTGAGGCCAACTACACTGCTTGGGACTTCTTATAAAATCATAGCAAAAACAATTAGTATAAGGTTGCACAATCTTGCAAAATGTGGATAAGACACTCACACTGGGTTCCTAGGGGAGGATAATTTTTGAAAATGTATTCTTCTTTCGGGAGGTGGTGGGATGGGCCAAAGCAAGCAAGCCCTTAGCCATTCTACTACTTGATTTCGAGAAATCATATGATAGAGTTGATTGGGGTTTTCTCGAAGGAACCCTTAGATGTGTGCATGGGGTTCTCTCATAGCTGTATGTTGGCATGTGTGAGAAGAATCCAAGGGAGAGGACGAGCTTGAGCTCCTTGATTTTTGCAAGCAAACACACACATGAGGTGACAAGCAAACACACATGAGTAGACAAGCACATGAGAAGACAAGCACACGAGAGATGGATGGATGAATTTTCTTATATTATCTTCTTATCTTTGTTGAGAAACATGGGTATCCTGGACATGTGCATGGCTATGGCGAGGGTGAATTAATCCTACACTAATTATAATGTGATTAGTGCTAAGCTAAGCAAAGCACTAATTAATCCTACACTAATTATAATGTGATTAGTGCTAAGCTAAGATAAGGACTAATTAATCCTACACTAATTATAATGTGATTAGTGCTAAGCTAAGCTAAGGACTAATCACATTATAATGTGATTAGTGCTAATCATTGTTGAGAAACATGGGTATCCTGGACATATGTATGGCTATGGTGGTGGGTGGCGAGGGTGAATTAATCCTACACTAATTAGAATGTGATTAGTGCTAAGCTAGGCTAAGGTGGATGATACCTAAATGCAATCATAATGATAAATAAACTAAACTAATTAAAGTTTAGACTTAAGTAAAAGTATGTTACAAGATTAGGTCTTGTACTCATAAAGAGGCTTGAGAGCTTGCTTGACTAGCTACTTCTAGATTGTTAGGAGTATTTACATTTACATCCCTTCCCTTAGTTGATTAGGAGTAATTACATTTGCATCACTTCCATTAGGTCCTCTTTGGCTACTCTTAGGTGTGGTAGAGCATTCTTAAAAACACATAGACTTGCCTACTCATTTGGTGGCTTACAACATATAGATTGATTAGGTTAGGGTAGCAGTTGGTAGCTCCTTTGTTTTCTTAGTGCTGCTACTTGCTTGAGATCTCCTTGCTTTTTCTTGATGAAGATCCATTGTTGCTTCCTTGGCTCTTGGTCTTTTGCTCTTGGATTAGAATTTGGATTTTGCCTGCCTTGCTTATCTTCGTGTCCACTTTTTGGTGTTGTCTTCTTCATTATGCCTTTCAACTTAATTTTGATTCTTGTGCTTGGTGCTTTGATTCTTCTTTGTTAAGTGCCATTTGTGCTTCATTGTATACGCTTTCATGTGTGGGTTCCTTGCATGCAGTCACCTCATGCGTGTGTGCTTTTGGCATGCTTAGGAGAGTGATTGATGCATCTATGATTTACTTATGACATTTGTATGCACATGTGTGTACCCATATTTTCTTACCCAAGGATGTATCCCTTCCCCATATAATGTCATGAGATGCTATTTAAGAAAGGTCTTTTCTATTGAGCCTTGTTTGGATTCAATGGTAGTGTCTATTTCTTATACAAGTTGGCAATATACTAGAATCAATGGTAGTGTCTATTTCAATGCTAGTGTCTATTTCTTGTACAAGTTGGCAATATACTAGAATCAATGGTAGTGTCTATTTCTTGTACAAGTTGGCAATATACTAGAATCAATTTGCATGATGAGATGAGAGATTTTTAAATGCTAATACAAGGTTTAATGATTAAGGAAGGAAGGAATAACAAAAAGTGTAAAATTTAAAAATTTTGCATAGCTATACCTTCTTGCAAATTTGATATCTTTTGCGTTTGGAGTCCGATTGTGCTCAAAATTTATGGGGTCATAGAACACTCTCACAACTTTGTTAGAAGAAAATCTTTTACCATTTTAGAGTAGCAAGGCTTTGAGCGGCTGTGTTTTTAGCTATCCAAAATTTCCAAAAATCACTCTTAAGCTTAGTACTCACAATTATAAGATTGAGGCTTGTGCTCATAAAGAGGCTTGAGAGCTTGCTTCATTCTTCATTGCTTGAAAATGACCCCTTTCATATGAGTTGATACATGGGTTACCTTGGGCTTACGGGATAATTCCAGCTTGCTCATGTGGCTTCTTAGTAGTTTTGGTACATGTTTGTGCTTACTCATACTCACTCTGTACCTTTCTTATGCTTAGTGGCACCACATTTGTCAACATTCTGTACAACCATAACAAAAAGAGATAAGAGAATATACTATAAGGGAAAGTACTCTCCTACATTTGGTACATGGGTGGTACAAGAGTTACTGTGGGCTCACTTTATGGGATAATTCTAGCTTGCTCATGGGCTAGTTGGACTCACTTATTGGGATAATTCTAGCTTACTCATGTGGCTTCTTACTAGTTTTGGTACATGTTTAGGCTTACTCATACTCACTCCCTACCTTTCTTGTGCTTAGTGGCACCACATTTGTCAAAATTCTCTATAACCATAATAAAAAGAGATAAGAGAACATACTATAAGAGAAAGTACTCTCCTACTATAATATAGAAAGGTCAGTCCATAGAGTGAACCCACCACCGACTACATGAGCTAGCACTGTAACTATGCCATAACTCTAGTACACCAAAGTGACATAGCCTGTAAACCACTTGTGGTATATCACTCATAATCTCACCAACCTAGCCCATGATGTAAGTGCAGAAGCTATCACACCAAGGTGGGCTATCCATATCCAAAGGGGAGAGATATCAAGATCAACTAGTATTGTGGCCCCTTGAGCTCAACTCCACACGTTAGACTCCAAGTAAGCTCCTAAACTTGTGGAGCTTCGTGAAGATGTTAAGCCACTTGATCCTCTATGTTGACATATACGAAATCCACCACACCTTATAGAATCTTCTCCCTCAAAAAATGATAATATACCTCAATGTGTTTCGTCCTAGTAAGATAGGCTGGATTACAAGCCAGTTATATGCTACTCATGTTGTCACAATAAATGATAATGGATCTATGCCACGGGCTCACCCATATCACCAAGTAGCTTTTGATGCCAAGATACCATGCAAGCTACAATAGCAGTGTCCTTGTACTCTACCTTTGTACTTGACAAGGCAAGTGTCTGCTATTTCTTAGTGGTTCGACTCACAACAGCTCTCCCAAAATAGATCTCTTGCCTGAGACACTACCAACCTAATCAGTATTTGTATACCCATGTAGCTATATCTCTCTACCAGCCTCCGTAGACAAGTCCATAATCAACAATGGAATTTATGTATCTATGAATTTGTCTAACCACATCCAAGTGTGGCTTCCTGGGGACCTACTTAAACTAACTCACAAGTCTACGAATATAGCTTAAATCTGACCTAGTAATGGTTATGTAGAACAAGATCTCCACTATGCATATGCACATAGTGGGGTCCTCCAAAAGCTCACTTGTATCTATGAAGAAGCAGGGTGACCAGTTTGGGGGGCTACGCTGGAGGTTTTTAAGGGCAGAAGAGGTAAGACGACTTCTCTGTTTTGAAATTTCCCAGGTACCAGGAGCCAGAGAAGCTCATAGGCAAAAAACCTTAGGAGGCCTATTGCATGAGGTGGTGTACGTGGAAGGGACTCGAAGCCTTTGCATGGTAGGTGGCTACACAGAGTTGGCGGATGATGTGTTTCAGCATGTTGATGTTGTGTGGTGGGTGGCTGCAAGCCAAGAAGCGCAGAAGAAATGAGGGAATGCCTTGGGGTTTCAAAGAGAACATCTGTATTTGTTTTCTCTGAAGCTTGGAATATGGATATATGTGATGTGTCATGAAGCAGCCACTGTTGAAGCTGGAAAGAGGAAACAAGAGGGAGCATTAGAGCTGATGGCATGTTGGTTGTGCTGATTTGTTTTCTTTGAGGTAGACAGTCTGGGGTCTTTGGCTATGTGGCCATGAGGTAGTTGGTGTGGAAGCTGGGGGGGAATAGAAGACAAAAGGGGTGTCCTTCTATACTATGGTGGTCTTGATTGGCTGAAGCAGTTTGATTAGCTGGGAGATGCCCTTCTTGATACTCGAGCTGTCATGCTTAGAGACAGGCCTGTTGTTGTTGCTGCTTGGATTTGTGGAAGGGTCAGTTGCATGAGGTTTTGAGATTGTTGAGGTCGTGATCCTATTGCTGTTGTACCAGTGCCTAACCACTCGCAAGCAGGTTGTTTGCATACTACGTCAAGGGTGTTTTCTCTAGAGACAGCTGTTGGTTTGCTAGAGTGTTTCAGAAGGTGAGAGAAGGCAGTAAATGCTTTTTTGTCTCTTTGAAAGAGACTAGTCATTGGTCTTCTGTTGTGAGACATCCTAGATATTGTGTGGTGGGACTGTAGACAGAGATATGCTCTCATGAGGTATTAGATACAGAGAGCTCTTCTTGTAGCATCCAATGGGCTGTCCAGAAACATAGAAGAGAAGCTACACGAGGAGGATTTTGGCTAGGAAAGTTGCTGAATTTGCTAAATTTTAGATCTGTTTTGGGCGTTTTGATTTGCTGTATTTTTGTGGAGGTGTTCCCAAGGTGTTGCAGGCCGCCAAGAGTAAGAGGAAAAGAGGTGTTTTCTGAATTTTAAATTGGATGCAACAAAACAGCAGTAGGGGGGTAAAACAGAACCAGTTTTGTAAAGTATGGAGTCAGTTATATGCAAGTTTTGTGGATTGCTTTGGAGCTGAATTGTAAACTGAATGTAATCTCTTGTGTGAGAGCATACTGGACGGGTTTTTTGTGAAGTTTTGTGTAAAGAGGCAAAGCTGAAACTAAACTCTTGAATGCATACTTGTAATAGTTACTATCCTAAAAATGCCAGTTTTGTAAACTTGAAGAAAAGCTTTGAGGATAGCCCACCTCAGATATGTATTGAGTCCTCGAGTTTGGTCTAGACATCAAAGAACTGTACTTTGAAGATGATTCTATGTTTGAGGTTGTTTATTCTGAGAGTGATGTCAGCCATAGTTCATATCGATGAAGGGGAATGGGCTGATTTTGAATGGTTGTTAGATGAAGATGTGGTTTTGAGGATGTAATGGATGTTCAACTCTGTAAAGACGAAGACTTGTATTGAAATAAAGTTTTGTTCATACTCTTGGGTTTGGTGTTTTTGGTGTGTTTGTACCAGTGTGTGAAAGTGTGACACTCTATAAAGGCATATATAGCTATACCGCTTCCGTGTCATCACTTTTTGGTGCCTCCACCACAGAGGAAGAAATTTCCTTCAGTTTGTGAAAGAAGACAAGGGTTTGTGTGAAGAAATATTGAAGAGATGGCTCAGGACTTTCCAGAATATTGGGGATTACCGCATGAAAGTGCATTTAAATTTCAGGAAAAGATGGAATTTAGAGCTTTGATGAAAGACAGGGCAACCTCGGAGATCCTCTCTCAGATTTTGACTTATTTCTTATAGGATGATGCAAAAGCATGGCTACAGATTTTTGTGACTACACACAGGAATGCTCATCAATAGGACCCTGAGTACCGTGTAACTAGAGCTGCATTTTTGACACAGTTTGCCCATGTAAGAAGTCCGAATGATGTGTGGAAAGAGTTGTGTAAAATTCAGCAGAAGGATGGACAGGATGTGGATCAGTATTTGATTGAGTTTGGTAGACTGTGGAGTCTATGGTGTGAGGCTTTGATTCCTGAAGTACCCCCGCAGATGATAAAGAGAGATCGGTTTGTGGCTGGTTTGGAGCCAACCCTCCATCTGAAGGTGGAGCTGAAGAATCTGGATAGCTTTGAGGAAGCTGTGAGAGTTGCTCGAGAGAAGGAGTAGAAGGTGAAGCATCTGAGGCAGTTGGGAATACAGGAAGAGCCAAAGAAGTTTGTGAAGATGCCAGAGACTGAGAGTATGCATCCTAAAAGAGAAGCTGATGTTGTTCCTGAACAGGAGGATACTTTGAAGAGAGACATTCATGATGCAGTGGAACTCATGAGGTCTTTAAGTTTGAATTGGATGGAAGCAGGTGGAAGGGGAAGAAGCCGGGGTGTTCCAAATAATAGAAGAGATATTTTGCCAACAAGTGAAGGAAATATGGGAGGATCAGCAAAGAACGAGGCTATTATTTAAGCAATGTCAAATGCTAGAATTGCGGCGGGGAGCGGGGACATATCAGCCCTCAATGTGATAAACCACCCAGGGTGGGTGGTTAAATGTATCGTGTGATACAAAGAACTAATGATTAATCAGGAGATCACAGTATTGAGGTAAAAGATCCAAGTTAGCCCTGGAGTTAAACGAGAAGATAAAGGAAAGGGACCCGCTAATAGCTTGATTGGAGTGGAGACTATTCCAAAGATCATGCCTGTGGCCAAGAGGACAAGAAGTACAATGGCGAAAGCTGAGCCGTCTTCTAAGAAAGGAAAGCATGTCCGATTTGACATCAGCCCTCAACCAGAGAAGAAGAAAAGGAAGCCAAGAAGACTCTATAAAACTTCAGATTTACGTATCGGTCAAGGCCAAGAAGAATACACCCTGATGGGTGATTTAAAGGAAGGGCAACCAATATAACATTCGCCCAATTGCTTGGATTGTGTCCGAAGCTCAAGAGAGAGTGGAAGAAGTTGGCAAATCTGAGGAAAACAAATGAGTAGAAGCCCACACAAGGTGAAATAGAGTTGATGTCTGTGGAAGACCTTCCTGATATCTGTCCGTCGGTTGATGCTTGGTGTGGAGGTGTGAGTGTTGGAGAGGCATATGTGGATGGCGGTGCACAAATCAGCGTGATGACTCAGTCCTGCATGGAGAGATTGGGGTTAAAGCTAAATGCTAATTCAGATTTTAGACTTTGATTGGCGAATCATGCAAAAGTGAAGTGTCTGGGTAAATGTACAGGAGTACCAGTGACTGCTTTTGGTGTGATTTGCAGTATAAATTGCCATATTATGTCGACTGGTTTGGGAGCTTATCCGCTGATTGTAGGTAGGTCTTGGCTCAGACAGGTGGGTGCCATCCAAAATTGGAGGAGGGGTACTATAACTGTACATAATAAGAGAGGAAGAGCCAGGAAGTCCAATATGAGTAGCAAGCTGGAAATGAAGAGTGAGCCTGAAGAAACAAGTGTTGATGAATATACAAATAGTGAAACTGAGGAAGAAAGTTCTACTTCTGATGATGAAGGTCAAGTATCATTTTTAGTGAAAGAAGAAGATGAGTATATAATGCAAGCTAAAGAGATGTCAAAGGAGGAAGAAGTTGAGTATATAATGCAAGCTGAAGAGATGTCAAAGGAGGAAGAAGAGAGTAGACTTGAAGATATGGACAGTCTGATGCAGCCTCCATCACCCAGTGTAGAGAAAGAGAAGCTATTACAGGGTATGTTGAATCCCAGTTGCCAGTGGAAAAAGAGGAATATATGAAGGTAATACATAAATTTCCAGATTTGTTCATTACCTCCATATGTAGCCAGTGGAAAAAGAGGAATATATGAAGGTAATACATAAATTTCCAGATTTGTTCATTACCTCCATATGAAGAGATCCGAGGGTTCAAATGTGAACCAATGCCTATAGTATTGAAGGAGCGTGTGAAGCCAGTATTTCAGAAGTTGAGAAGAATAAATAGAGAGCTTTTGCCCGTGTTGAGAGAAGAGTTGAGTAAATTATTGAAGGTAGGATTAATTTATCCAGTAGATCACTCAGATTGGGCAAATCCAGTGGTCATTACTCCAAAGCATACAGGTGGGTGGAGAGTCTGTATTGATTATAAGCCTCTAAATGCTGCAACAAAAAGCAATCACTATCCTCTGCCATTCATTGATTGATGACATTTTAGACAGGGTGGCTGGGTATGAGAGGTGTAGTGTATGCGATGGCTTCTCTGGGTATTTTCAGATTTCAATTGCTGAGAAAGACCAAGCTAAAACCACTATCATTACACCGTGGGGTTGCTATTGTTATGGAGTAGTACCATTTGGTTTTAAAAATGTGCCCTCATGGTATCAGAGGAATACTAATAGAGTACTCGCACCTCTTACAGATGCATTCGTGAGAGCTTTTTTGGATGATATATGTGTATATAGTTCTCAAAAGGAGCATGGCGATAAATTGGGGCAAGTATTTTCTAAAATGGATGATGCAGGTGGACAGTTGAATCCCAAAAAGTGTCATTTAGGATGATGCAGGTGGACAGTTGAATCCCAAAAAGTGTCATTTAGGATGCTCAAAAGTGAATCTGTTGGGCCATATGATATCTCAAAATGGAACTAAACCTGATCCAAAGAAAATAAAAGCTCTTATCTTATTATCTGCACCATCAACATCTAGGTAGCTCTCTGCAGACTTTTGTCCAGAAGGTAAAGTATATGGCGAGATTTATTCATTTAGTATCTCAACTGCTTTATCCTCTTCAACAAGCCATGAAGAAAGACCTGTTGCAATGGAATGAAGAACGCGAGGAAGTGTTTGAGAAAGTGAAGGAGGTATTTCCAGTGTAAAAGCCCCACTTTTCTCCCAGGTCTTTTATGTGAATCCATCTTTTGGTCCGAATGTGGTTGGAGCAATTTTAATGCAGAGAGGAGATGAGTCCAGATACATGAAACTTGTATATTATGCAAGTAGAGTGAAGACAGAAGCAGAAAGGAAATATATAGAGGATGAATTGGTTTTGTCAAGTCTGGTATATGCTTGCAGGAAGTTTAGATCATATCTCTTGATAAGACCATTTGTGGTTCTGACAAACTATACTCTTCTCCCTCAGTTGGTGAACAATACTTCACTCTCAAAAGGTATGATGCGATGGTTGGTGGAGCTTCAAGAATATGATTTCTTATTTTTGATTGAAGATACTTGCAAGATCTTCTGACATATAAGGAAGGCCCGATCCTGGTGAAGGAGGTGGATTCAAAGATAGAAAAAGAGGAACAAATTATCATTCTCAGAGCTCATGTCTTGTTCTTTGATGGTTCGTATAAGAGGAGTATACATCAAGACATCGGGGGTTATATAATCTAGGATTTAGAAGGCGGGTTGATTCTAAAAGATGGAATACGTCTGAAAGCCGAAAGTAATAATGAGGCTGAATATGCAGCGTTGTTTAAGGGGCTACAGGCTGCTCTAAAACAAAAAATTCAGAAGCTGATTATAAAAGGAGATTCCATGTTAGTAGTAAAGCAGGTCTTGGGTAGTTGGCGGGCGAAGAATCCGAGATTAAAAGGATGTCTGATGTTAGAAGGCTGCTGCATCAATTTACAGCATGGAGTATTTAACATGTGCGGCGGGAGGACAATCATATTGCACATGAGCTAGCCCAGGAGGTAATTGATCAGGATCCAATACTTGCAAAAATTGAAGAGCCCTGATATAGAGGGAGAGAATACCTGTCTAAGGTGGTGGATTACTTACTCTCAGGTTGCTTGCCTGAGGAGCTCAAAAAAGGCCAAAAGTATCATTTTATCAGGAGAAGTAAGCATTATGTCATGATTGGTGGAGGTGAATTGTACATGCAACAAGGAGCTGATTAGGTATTGAGAAGGATTCCCTGGAGGGAAGAAATATATCATATTCTATCTTCAAATCATGAGGGAGCTTGTTGAGGTCATTATGCATTTAAGATTGCTTTGAAGAAGATATTACTGGAGGGTTATGTATGGCCTTTCATCCAGAGGGATATTCAACACTGGTGCAGGTCTTGCCATGAGTGCCAAAGAATGGGAAAAAGAATCTTAAAAATGGAGCCGAGAAATATCATGCTGGTATATGACATTTTTGAGAGGTGGGGGGTGGATGCAGTTAGACCATTTCCTAGAACGGCCAGAGGGAAGTGTTATATGCTTACTACAGTGGATTACCTATCAAAATGGGCAGAAGTAAAGGCAGTGAAGAGAGTAGATAGTAAGGAAGTGGCTCACTTTGTGTATGAATATATAGGCTGCAGATTTGGTATTCCTCTGGAGTTGTTGTCAGATAATGGTCTTAAATTTCGAGGAGAGGTAGTTGACCACTTATGCAAAAGATTGAACATCAATCACAAGTATACCACTCCTTATCACCCTCAATGCAATGGTTTGAATGAAAAATTCAATGGTGAATTTAAGCTGATGATGACTAAAATGACAGAAAGTCATATAAAAAATTGGGATGTAGAGATGAATCATGTATTATGGGCATATAGAGTTGCGATGAAATCTGGCACACAATTCTCACCATTAATTTAGTTTATGGGAAAGAAGCACTGATGCCTATTGATGTAGAAATTCCAGCTTTGAAATTTCTCATTGAAGAAGGATATGAGCCTATCAATTGTTAAAGAGAAAGATTGTTAGCTTTGCAAACAGTCCAATTAGACAGAGAACTAGCTTTTGATCATTATGCCACTATGCAATTGAAAAGACAAGAGAAAGAGAATGAGGAGGTGAAGCAAAAAAAAATCGAAGAAGGTGATCTAGTTCTTCTCAGGTATAATAGCAAGCTGGATAGTACATTTCATACTGCATTCCACACAAAGTGGGAAGGTCCATACAAAGTTGAGAAAAAGTTTGATAATGGAAGCTATCAGCTTACTAATTTAAATGGAAAGAAGCATAAAAGAAGGGTGAATGGTCTGCGATTAAAGAAATATTTTGCTCGGTTGATGTTAGCCTTAAAAGAAAAAGATCGGGAAGCTTATGATGCATGTTAGGAGGTTGTGGAGAGTACAGGGGAAGATCTAAATATCACATCTCTGTTTGTACAGCTGCTGGACATGAATGTCTCAGCAAAAATAGTGGGCTACTAAATATGTGTGGACAAAAACAGAGACCAATGATGTGTATATATTGTGCAGAATACAAAGAGCTTCAGGATCATGTAATCAGTTTGGGTCAGTTTTGAGTTTTGGTTGAGATTAAATTTAATGTACAGAAGGGGGAAAGTAAAGAGAAAAAAATAAAAAGGTTCTAGCACAATTTCCAAGGTTTTTAAGAGGGATTAAGGTAGACTGTGTGATGCATGTTGATGACTCGACACCTATGTGTCAGTGGAAGCTTGATTTGGAATAGGTGGCAGGCATGTAGGCCAATGCCAAGTGTCAGCTCAGGACGCTGGAGAACTTGCCTGTTTTGGGGAGCCTGTGAGAGTCGATTTGAGAGTTTTTTTGGAGCGTGGAGCTGAAGTAGGCATCTATTTTTCTTGAGATTGGAGGTGCTGTGAAGCTATGGATGTGAGGAGGCCGACAGGCTACTGCCATAACCTGTGAGCAATTGAGAGAGAGAGAGTGGAAGAGAAGAGAGGAGGAGAAGGGAAAAGAAGGGACTTCCCTTCCTTGCTGCAGACGACGACATCTCACACATCAAGGTGACCTTCGAAGACATCCAG
The DNA here is from genome assembly GCF_041138505.1 of Cibotium barometz. NCBI lineage: Eukaryota > Viridiplantae > Streptophyta > Polypodiopsida > Cyatheales > Cibotiaceae > Cibotium > Cibotium barometz. Next base: position 56,935,018 of record NC_141051.1, read on the forward strand.
AGGCAAGAGCCAGAAGAAGCAGGGCGACTAGTTTGGGGGGCTACGCTAGAGCTTTTCAGGGGCAGAAGAGGTAAGATGACTTCTCTGTTTTGAAATTTCCCAGGTACCAGGAGCCAGAGAAGCTCATAGGTAAAAAACCTTAGGAGGCCTATTGCATGAGGTGGTGTATGTGGAAGGGACTCAAAGCCTTTGCATGGTAGGTGGCTACACAGAGTTGGCGGATGACGTGTTTCAGCATGATGTTGTGTGGTGGCTGCAAGCCAAGAAGCGCAGAAGAAATGAGGGAATGCCTTGGGGTTTCGAAGAGAACATCTGTATTTGTTTTCTTTCAAGCTTGGAATATGGATATATTCGGATGTGTCGTGAAGCAACCACTATGGAAGCTGGAAAGAGGAAACAAGAGGGAGAGTTAGAGCTGATGGCATGCTGGTTGCTGATTTGTTTTCTCTGAGGCGAACAGTCTGGGGTCTTTGGCTATGTGGCCATGAGGTAGTTGGTGTGGAAGCTGGGGGGGAATAGAAGACAAAAGGGGTGTCCTTCTATGTTACGGTGGTCTTGATTGGCTGAAGCAGTTTGATTAGCTGGGAGATGCCCTTCTTGAAACTCGAGCTGTGATGCTTTGAGACAGGCGTGTTGTTGTTGCTGCTTGGATTTGTGGAAGGGTAAGTTGCATGAGGTTTTGAGATTGTTGAGGTCGTGATCCTATTACTGTTGTACCAGTGCCTAACCACTCGCAAGCAGGTTGTTTACATACTACGTCAAGGGTGTTTTCTCTGGAGGCGGCTGTTGGTTTGCTAGAGTGTTTCAGAAGGTGAGAAGAAGGCAGCGAATTCTTTTTTGTCTCTTTGAGAGAGACTAGTCATTGGTCTTCTGTTGTGAGACATCCCGGATATTGTGTGGTGGCTGTAGACAGAGATATGCTCTCATGAGGTATTAGATACAGAGAGCTCTTCTTGTAACATCCAATGGGTTGTCCAAAAACATAGAAGAGAAGCTACACGAGGAGGATTTTGGCCAAGAAAGTTGATGAATTTGCTGAATTTCATATTTGTTTTGGGCGTTTTGATTTGCTATATTTTTGTGGAGGTGTTCCCAAGGTGTTGCAGGCTAGGAGCAAGAGGAAAAGAGGTGTTTTTTGACTTTAAGTTGGCTGCAGCAAAACAGCAGCAGGGGGTAAAACAAAACCAGTTTTGTAAAGTCTAGAGTCAGTTATATGCAAGTTTTGTGGATTGCTTTGGAGGTGAATTGTAAACTGAATGTAATCTCCTGTGTGAGAGCATACTGGACGGGTTTTCTGTGAAGTTTTGTGTAAAGAGTCAAAGCTGGAACTGAACTCTTGAATGCATGCTTGTAATAGTTGCTGTCTTGAAAATTACGGTTTTGTAAACTTGAAGAAAAGCTTTGAGGATAGCCCACCTTAGATATGTATCTTGTCCTAGAGTTTGGTACGGACATTGAAGAACTGTACTTTGAAGATGATTCTATGTTTGAGGTTGTTTATTCTAAGAGTGTTTATTCTATGTTTGAGGTTGTTTATTCTAAGAGTGATGCAGGGTATTGGTCAGTCATAGTTCATATCGATGAAGGGGAGTGGGTTGATTTTGAATGGGTGTTAGATGAAGATGGTTCTGAGGATGTAATGGATGTTCAACTCTGTAAAGACGAAGACTTGTATTGAAATAAAGTTTTGTTCATACTCTTGGGTATGGTGTTTTGGGTGTGTTTGTACCAGTGTGTGAAAGTGTGACACTCTATAAAGGCATATATAGCTATACCGCTTCCGTGTCATCACTTTTTGGTGCCTCCACAGTGAGGAAGAAATTTCCTTCGGTTTGTGAAAGAAGACAAGGGTTTGTGTGAAGAAAGATTGAAGAGATGGCTCAGGACTTTCCAGAATATTGGGGATTACCGCATGAAAGTTCATTTAAATTTCTGGAAAAGATGGAATTTAGAGCTTTGATGAAAGACAGGGCAACCCTAGAGATCTGCAGCAGTCGGATTTATATCTGGTATCTCCGGTGCCTCTTCATGCTCGCCTTCTATGTAGTCCCAATAGCCTTTTCCCATCAGGAAATTCGTCAACCTGAACCTCCAAGCATGGAAGTTATTCTTATCCAGCTTCTCAGCCACAATCTGTGTTATGCCATCATTAGACATCTTGCCAAACACACAATTTTACCAGAAACTGCACTCTGGTTTTTCCTGCACAAATGCTATATTTTCTGCAGCGGTACTGTAGTACTCTCAAATGTCACAACCAGTGACTTCAATGTGCATACATACACCCAATGGCAACTGTAGACCTCTTTGCAGCACCCACAGTGTCTGCACAGTCAATCTGTCTTCTTGAAGTTCTTAAAACGGAGTTCTGCAGAGAATCGATGACTTACCTGCAGTGTTCGAAATCGCTTGCTTTTTGAAAAACGGAGGTCCAGACGCGCCCGAAACGCGTTTTCGGCCCGAAATTTACAGTCCGATAGGACTATATAGTTGCCCTATAGCTTTACTCCCGCGAAGAAAGCTCCTCAATCAGAGACCATTTGCCGGTGCCTCCCGTAGAGCTCCCGACAAGGGTGTAGTCATTAACACAATAGGGAAGAGTAGTTGAAGCTCTTACCCTCGTACCGCTTCCTGTGGTTCTCTTGCTTGCAGCTCAGCCCTTAGCACGAACCACGCTCTGATACCATGAAAAGATGCAGGGGGGAAGAGAGCTTGAGCTCTTGCAAGCACACACACACACTCACAAAACCCTAATAGAGAACACACAAGGTGAGAGGCTGAAAATCTTCTTCTTCTCTACTCAACACTCAACACCATATACAAGATAAGAGTACACATAATATGAAAGGTACTCAACCAATACATACACGGGTTCTCTATAGTGTGAACCCAACTAAATGAGCTAGCGCTATAACTATGCCAGTCTCTAGAATGGCTGTCACACAGCCTGTCATCCCACTGGCCGCATATCACCCAAGATCTCACCAACCATGCTAGTGGTGTAAGTGTGGGGCCTATCCCCCAGGCGGGTCATCAGTGGCCACCGCCTCACTAGACGAGCTCGATATCTCAACATCTTGGTCATGGAGATTATTTATGTATAGTTTTTCTTGGTTATGAGTTCTTTGATTAAGCATTATTTTCAGTTATATGAAAAAAAATGCACACTCATATTATCATTTGGATTTGCATTTGTGAGGATTTGAGAGAGATTTGGAGCTGCCATTCTCAAGTTTGAGAGGAGATTTGCAACAAGGAGGTTGCATAGAAGCTGCCCAAGAGTTGTAAATGGGATTTTTGCAACATAGGAAACCTGCTCATCATCATGGAAGCTGAAAATGGAGATCTCAGCAAAACAAGTATGAAGACTATGGAGTGTTCAGTGTCAACAAGGAAGCTGCCAAACAAGGAGACAAAGGTGTCTCAAGAAGGTTGTTTTGTGAAGTTTTGCCTCAAAGTTTTGGTTTTGAGCATGGAAAAATGCTCAATGTTGAAGGGTTGCTGGTTGTTGGTATATGTGGATCCCATGGCTCTTGCATTTGGGGAAAGGGCATGTTTTAAGATACATGTTTTGCTTGGCTGAAGCAAGCAAGGTTTGAGACTCAAGATGGAGTCCATGTGTGTGCACCAAGAGTGGGATGCACTTGTGGATGTTGCTCAAGAAGATGAGCAAAATGGTGTGAGAGCCATTAAAGGCTTTCATGTTGATTATGCACCTGCTGGTTTCTAAAGAGAAACCTCGTGAACAAAAGAACCCTTAAAAAGATGGTTGCATGCAAAGCAGGGCATGCATATTGGAGCTCAATGGTGAGCTCATGTGGCCATGTTGATGGCTATAAGAGATAACAGAGAGTTGGAGCAACCAAAACTGGTCTCACTGGTAGGTACACCAGCCAAGAGAGGCTTGAAAATTGTGCAATGGAAACTTCACTACAATGGTGCTGCAAGAACAGTGAAAGATGGAGTTTTCCACCAAAGTTCACATAGGAGCTATGGAAATTATTCTAGAATAGAAGGCAGAGAATTCTAGGCTTAACACATGGTATAGATAAGGAAGAGAAAAAGTTGCTCGTATTTGACTGCTGTTGAAAGGGCTGGAGTCAAAACAACAGTCAAAGAGAGGAGTTACAACAGTAAAGCATTGGGAGCATACTAAATAGTTGAGCCCAGGCTGCTTGCAATTGGAGTGCAAGCCTAAGGACATGGCTATGGCGATGATGAGCTTTAGCAAACCGGCAGCTTCACTAGAGAAACAACATGAAGAAGGCAACACAACAGTTGAGCCAAGTTGCATGAGGAAGATAAGATCGTGAGGCATCGCCGCCTAGAGAAGGAAGGTAGCCAAAACTAGAGTAGCTTGTATTTGAAGAAAAGGAAGCTTGTGAGTGAGAAAGAAGCACACATGGTGCACACTGAAACAACCTTGACCAAGGTTTCACTTATGTTGGCGACTTGAACCCTGGTCGTCAAGGCTACAATACTGTTGTGCGAGATTAGCATGTGGTTATGGCAACAGTCTTGTGAAGGTAGTGTGCAAGCAAGCACTCAAGGTCGCCATGGAAGTTGTGGTACAACAAGAAACGTATTCGCCGCCTACAGCATGTGCAGGTTCAGAGTGGGCGCAGTCATCAGCAACAATAAATTATTATTTATTTTTTGGAAAGGTCCACAACCTTTCAAAATCTCAAAGGGTCTATTTTGGTAAAGCCCTTGTTCACATGCTTTTTAAGAAGCATATACTTTGTAATTGATTACACACACACTTGGGTTCACTACTTGGCTTTGGCCAAAATGTGTTGTATTTTTTTTTCACCCATGAATGAGAAGGGTAACCGTACCCGAGCTTGAAGCTCAAAATGAGGATTTTTTTGTAATCACCCATGGTATTAGGGTTGCGTGATGCATGTGCAAGGTGCATATGCATGGTTCCCACCCAAACTTCCATGTTCAAATCGGACTCAGTGGTTTCACTGTGAGCGAGTTGGCTCAAAATGGACTAGGTGTCTAAGATGTTAGACACGTGCACACATGTTCATTTGATGGACACCCCAATGTATCATTGAGGGGGAGTGTTGAGAGGTAGCGATTGCGGTTGTGCAATGCTACATTGATGGGTGATGTGTGAGTTGTGGAACACCTCGATTAAGAGGGGGTGTTGAGAGATGTAATCGTGGTGTTGTGTGTATGTGGGAAGGCACCCTAGAGGTGCAAGATATTGTGGCAAGATAAGAATGCCATATGTAATATTGTATGGTGTGTGAGTGTTGACCAAAAGAGTGGAAAAGGGAGTGCCACATGGATGATGATGTGTAAAGTGGGATAAGGCTAGAAAGCCTATATCATTGTATGGTTCATTTTGAGATATGCAATAGAATTTAGTGTTGAGTGTGCAATCTCTCTCTCTCTCTCTCTCTCTTGTTATGGAGTTCTTAGTGTGGTTTAATCCACCCTAATTATGTTGCTTAATCTATGTCTATCACCATGATCAATCCCATTTTAGGATTGTTAACACTTTCCACAGGTCAATCAGAAACTGGGCAAAGGGTGATGCTTTCAAGTGAATAGGAGCCATGACACCACCATATTAAACCATGACAAAGGTTTTCATCTACCACCTTTAGGTACGAATAACTACTGATTCAACCAAATATTTCAACATGATGGACCAAATCTGATCTTGCTGCATAAAAGAGGCAAAAAACTTTGCATTCATAGATATACATTAAGTTTAAGCATGAAGAATACCTAGGCCATCAAATCTCTTAGGTCTAGTTACCCTATCCCAAGCTATCCAAGCCATATGTCTTTTAGTAGAAGATCTCCTCCAAAGAAATGCCCTAACCTTTGAAAGAATTTCTTTCCAATGAACCTTCTTGAAGTGAACCAAGAGATAAAAGAACTGAATATAAGGCAATAAAATGGAATTAATCACCTTGACCCTTCCAGCAAGACTGAGGAAATGAAAAGACCATTTTTGAATTTTATTCAAAATTCTCCTGTAACGCCTACACTGCACTAGCTGGTTGTTAGTCCCCTGAACCCCAAGAGGTGCCCCTAAATGTCTGAATACCGTGCCCTTGGAGACAACATTACCATCCCAACATGAAACATCAAAAGAGTCATCTTCTGAAAGAGATATCATTTTGGACTTAAAAATGTTACACTTGGACCCAGAGGCTTTGCCAAACATTTCCACTAATTTTAATGCCTCCCGTACATTATGAGCAGTAGCTTGTAAAAAAACAATAAAGAATCATCAGCAAAACACTTGATCAAAAGTTGTTGAGAAGAAGACATTTTCAACCCCTGAATAATACCCAATTTGGCTACATTCTCTAAGGCCAAAATGAGAGGGTGAGTCACCACAGCAAACAACAGAGGGGCAAGTGGACAACCCTCTGAAAAGATGCAGGGGGGAAGAGAACTTGAGCTCTTGCAAGCACACACACACACTCACAAAACCCTAATAGAGAACACACAAGGTGAGAGGCTGAAAATCTTCTTCTTCTCTACTCAACACTCAACACACCAACCATATACAAGAATAAGAGTACACACAATATGAAAGGTACTCAACCAATACATACACGGGTTCTCTATAGTGTGAACCCGACTAAATGAGCTGGCGCTATAACTATGCCAGTCTCTAGAGTGGCTGTCACACAGCCTGTCATCCCACTGGCCGCATATCACCCAAGATCTCACCAACCATGCCAGTGGTGTAAGTGCGGGGCCTATCCCCCAGGCGGGTCATCAGTGTCCACCGCCTCACTAGAGCTCGATATCTCAACACTCCCCCTCGAGCTCAAATCCATCTCATGTACACCAAGCGAAGCCCTAAATCTGCGGAGCTTCTCTGTACCCAATGCTTTGGTGAAGATGTCAGCTACCTGATCCTCTGTGCTGACATAGACAAGGTCAAGGTCTCCTGCCAAGACCCTCTCTCTGACGAAGTGGTAGTGGACCTCTATGTGCTTCGTACGAGCATGAAAGACTGGGTTCCTGGCCAACTGTATACTACTAATGTTGTCACAGAAAATGACAACTTGTCTATCCACTGATAGACCCAAATCTGCAAGTAGCTTTCTCAACCAAGCTACCTCACATGCTGCCATAGCAGCTCCTCTGTACTCGGCCTCTGTACTCGATAGAGCAACCGTCGGCTGCTTCTTGCTGCTCCAAGTCACAGCAGCACTCCCCAAAGAAAACATGAATCCACTGGTAGATCTTCTGTCTGAGATACTACCAGCCCAATCAGCGTCTGTGTACCCATGTACACATATCTCTGTCCCAGTCTCATAGAATAGTCCATAATGCAAAGTAGACTTCACATACCTCAGTATGCGTCTCACTGCATCCAAATGCGATTTCCGTGGAACCTGCATAAACTGACTCACCAACCCAACAGCATAGCTCAAATCTGGTCTGGTGATCGTCATGTAGATCAAACTTCCTACTATGCTCCTGTACATAGTAGGATCCTCCAAGATCTCTCCTGAATCTGCACTCAACTTGCCATTCTGATCCAATGGCACAGAAATAGGCTTACAGCCTGTCATACCATACTTGGACAACATGTCCAAGCCATACTGTCTCTGCAGTAATCCAATACCATGTGGTGACCTAATCACCTCAATGCCCAAGAAATATCTGAGCTCCCCCAGATCCTTCATCTCAAACTTCTGTCTTAGCAAGATCTTTACATCAAAGATCTCTGCATCATGGTCCCCCGTAATGATCAAGTCATCTACATAGATGACAACAAGCACAACTCCTCTATCACCATGTCTCACATACAATGAGAAATCTGCATTGGCTACATGAAAGCCAATAGTGACAAGATATTCAGAAATCTTGTCAGACCATGCTCTTGGTGCTTGCTTTAAGCCATACAAGGCTTTCCTCAACCTGCAAACATGCTCGGGGTGACCCACATCCTCATAACCAGGTGGCTGCAACATATACACCTCTTCTTGCAAATCCCCATGCAAGAATGCATTCTTTACATCCATCTGATGTAAAGACCATTGCTTTGACGCAGCCACTGCTATCACAACTCTCACCGTTGCCATCTTGGCAACTGGGCTGAAAGTTTCCTCATAATCAATTCCATATGTCTGCGCATATCCTTTGGCTACCAATCTAGCCTTGTACCTGTTTATGCTTCCATCACTGTTATGTTTAACTTTGTACACCCACTTGCATCCAATGGCTTTCTTGCCTTTAGGCAATTGCACTAAGTTCCAAGTTTCATTTCCATATAGTGCATCCATCTCCTCATCCATAGCTTTCTCCCAACACACATTTCCAACAGCCTCATCAATGCATGTGGGCTCAACAACCTGCACAACCTTTGCCATATATGCATAGTGATGTGCCACATAACCATCATAGGTAAATCTCTGCACAGGGTTTTTCACTCTCCCAGATCTTCGCAGCTTTTCATTCATGGCTTCCATAGCCTTCTTTACACCAGGTGTTCTCATAGCTGGGATCCCAAGCTCCTCATCAAGGCTCATATCTGAGCCACTAGACTCGCTTACCCTCAACTCACGTGTAGCAGGGTTATAACACCTGTATCCCTTTTGCTCAAGGGAATATCCAATAAACACACATTTTTCAGCTTTCGGATCCAGCTTAGTTCTCAGCTCATCTGGCACATGCACATATGCAATGCATCCAAAAACTTTCAGATGAGACAAATCTGGTTTTCTGCCAGTAAACCTCTCCTCTGGAGTTACATCATGTATGGCTGCAGTTGGAGTCCTGTTCATGATGTATACTGCTGTAGAAACAGCCTCAGCCCAATAGCAATGCGGCATATTCTTCTCTTCCATCAATGCCCGTGCAATCTCAGCAATGTGCCTGTTTTTCCGCTCAGCAACTCCATTTTGCTGCGGAGTATATCTGCATGTGAACTGTCTCCGAATACCTTTCTTCTTCAAGAATTCAGAGAACTCATTGGAGAAGTACTCTCCCCCTCCATCTGACCTTAGGCACTTTACATATTTCCCTGTTTGCTTTTCAACCAAAACTCTGAAATTCTGAAAGTGAGTGAACACCTCACTCTTCTCCTTCATGAAATATACCCACACTTTTCTTGTGTGGTCATCAATGAAAGTGACATAGTACCTACAGCCTCCCATAGATATGGTCTTCGTAGGACCCCATACATCTGAATGCACAACATCTAGTGCATTTCTGCTCACATATTTGTTACGTGGAAACACATGCTTTGTTTGCTTCCCAAATTGGCATGCTTCAGATATTTTCTGCATACCTTCCACTTTAAATTTTGGCAGCCCTGTCACAATTCCTTTTGTCTGCATAGACTTCAATCTCTGCACATTTACATGTCCAATTCTTTTATGCCATATGTCTGTGTCTGCAACAACTCGTGAACCATTTGCAAACATCGCAGCACTCATTTCAGGCATGTCTACATTCAACGTAAACATTCTGCCCACTCTGTTGCCTTTTGCAACCAACCTGCACTTGTCTTTAAAATCTTCAACATAACGCCCATCAGGGTTAAACCGAACCTGCAAACCCTGCTCAATCATCTGGCCAACTGAAACCAGATTCTTTGTTATGTTCGGTACATGAAGTACATCTGCAAGGTACTTCACTTTGCGATCCTGCATAGACAATGGCACATCTCCAATGTGGGCAATTGGATGAGCAGTGTCATCTCCTGTTTCCACAAAACCTGGTCTTTCCGGGTTTTTCATCTCCTTGAACCACTCCCCATGACTCGTCATGTGGTTCGAAGCGCCTGAATCCACATACCATACATTATCTTTTTGTGCTGCATTAACATTTTCAGACATGGCATTCACAACATGCTGCATAACAAACAACCTTTCATTATCCTCATTATTTCTGCTTGAGGATGCATAGTTGTTTTGCTGCACTTTCCCATTTTGCATGTCAGCTTGCTTCTTATAACATTCTGACTGCACATGTCCTGGCTTACCACAATAGTAGCATTCACGTGCATCATTATATTGCCTTTGCCAATTTCCACGGCCTCTTTGACTCCCCCTGCCTCTGAATTTGCCTCTTCCACCTGCGTGTTGTTGTTGTTGTTGATTCTGGGACTGTTGTTGTTGCTGCTGCTGCTGGCCATAATTTTGATTACCTGTTCGGCCACCTCCTTGACCGCGTCCACGGCCTCCTCTACCTCGTCCTCTTCCTGAACTCGTGTAGAAGGCCTGTTGCTCTGAACTGGTTTTGCTATGTGAAGACTGTTGGTCTTCACCCAAGTTCTTCTCTTCGATAATCAGCATAGACACCAAATCTGTAAAGTTGGGAATGTTTTCCCGAGTCTGAATAGACGTCTTAAACGCCTTGTATTGTGGCCCGAGACCACGTAGACAGACTTCCACCTTGTCATCATCATCTACTGACACACCAATAGATGCAAGGGATTCCACAATGCCCTTTATCTTCAACGCATAGTCATTCACAGACATGCTCTTTTTCTCCACAGTATGAAGTTCATTCTTCAACTGTATCTTACGTGCCTTGGTATTTGTTTCATAAAGCTTTACCAAGGTGTCCCATGCCTCCTTGGGGGACTTGGCATCCTGAATGTGCCCAATCATGGTGTCCTGTATACTAATGGAAAGCCAATACATTACTTTCCTGGCTCCTTGGTTCCAGTCTTTAAACTCTTTCACATCTGCAGCAGTCGGATTTATATCCGGTATCTCCGGTGCCTCTTCATGCTCACCTTCTATGTAGTCCCAATAGCCTTTTCCCATCAGGAAATTTGTCAACCTGAACCTCCAAGCATGGAAGTTATTCTTATCCAGCTTCTCAGCCACAATCTGAGTTATCCCATCATTTGACATCTTGCCAAACACACAACTTTACCAGAAACTGCACTCTGGTTTTTCTGCACAAATGCTGTTAGCGGTATTGCAGTACTCTCAAATGTCACAACCAGTGACTTCAATGCACATACATACACCCAATGGCAACTGTAGACCTCTTTGCAGCACCCACAGTGTCTGCACAGTCAATCTGTCTTCCTGCAGTTCTTAAAACAGAGTTCTGCAGAGAATCGATGACTTACCCGCAGTGCTCGAAATCGCCTGCTTTCTGAAAAACGGAGGTCCAGACGCGCCTGAAACGCGTTTTCGGCCCAATAATTGTAGTCCGAAGGACTGTTTAGTTGCCCTATAGCTTCACTCCCGTGAAGAAAGCTCCTCAATCGGAGATCGTTTGCCGGTGCCTCCCGTAGAGCTCCCGACAAGGGTGTAGTCACCAACACAATAGGGAAGAGTAGTTGAAGCTCTTACCCTCGTACCACTTCCTGTGGTTCTCTTGCTTGCAGCTCAGCCCTTAGCACGAACCAGGCTCTGATACCATGAAAAGATGCAGGGGGAAGAGAGCTTGAGCTCTTGCAAGCACACACACACACTCACAAAACCCTAATAGAGAACACACAAGGTGAGAGGCTGAAAATCTTCTTCTTCTCTACTCAACACTCAACACACCATATACAAGAATAAGAGTACACACAATATGAAAGGTACTCAACCAATACATACACGGGTTCTCTATAGTGTGAACCCGACTAAATGAGCTGGCGCTATAACTATGCCAGTCTCTAGAGTGGCTGTCACACAGCCTGTCATCCCACTGGCCGCATATCACCCAAGATCTCACCAACCATGCCAGTGGTGTAAGTGCGGGGCCTATCCCCCAGGCGGGTCATCAGTGTCCACCGCCTCACTAGAGCTCGATATCTCAACACCCTCATGGATAGATCTCTTAAGATCAAATTCACCAACCATTACACCATTCAACAATAGAGAAGATGATGCACCTTTGCATAAGACCAAAATTATGTTTACAATCCTCTGACCAAACCCAAGCTTAGTCAACACAGCAGAGAGAAAAGACCACTGAACCCTATCATAAGCCTTCTCTAGGTCAAAAGCTGTAAAGAGAACACACTTTTGAGGAGTTTTGTGGGCCACCTCACAACCCAACAAGGCAGCATAGATGTTATCATAAATTGACCTTCCTTTAATGAAACCATGCTGATGTTGTGAAACTACTTTGGCTAACACTGGAGATAACCTTGCTGCAACCACCTTAGCAAAGATCTTGTATAAAACAAGCATCATCGAAATAGGTCTCCAGTGTTGAAAGGAGGAAGCTGCCACCTATTTGGGAATCAGTCTGATTAAGCCCTTTTTGATGGAAAATTCAAGTTTACTAGAGATAAAAATACTATTCAGCATATAAGAAATCTGTGTAGCCAAAAGCTCCCATAATTTTAAGAAGAAGTCAACAGTCAAACCATCCCAACCATGGGGCTTTATCCTTTCCAAGATGAGTTAATGCCTCATAACATTCTTCAACCTATATAATGGGTGGTTTGACCAATTAGCTTGATCTTGGTCAACCAGTTTAGTTACGTGTTGAAGGCATTGAACTTGAGCAAGCCACCTATCTGCAGATGCATCCTCAACCAAGCCAATAGATGAGCTTAAGTGATTGGGCCAAGCCTGAGCCATTTCATTTGGATCATGAATCACTGCTCCATTAGAATCCTTGATAGAAAGCATGTAATCTCATTTCCTCTTTGCCTTCAAAGATTTGAAGAAAAATTTGGAAGGAGCATCTTGATTGGAAAAACGCGACAAAATTCTTGCTTTTTGAACCCTTGATAGTTCAAACTTATGAATCTGTTGCTTGATATGCTCCAAAGACTACAATTCCATATTAGAAAGACACGAAGACTGTTGCTTTTGAAGTAATGACCCCAATTCCTGTTCTGCTTTCCTTTCAATGAGCCTATTTTGAGCAGCATCTCTCCGACCAGTAGATCTAATGGTTTGTTGAACTGTACACACAGGCTGAGCCCAGGCCAGAGGGGAATGATAAGCAACGGCAATAGACAAGGCTTGAGCATGTATCCCAATTTGATGTTGAAATTTATAATCTGAAAGCAAATCAGAGTTTACAATCAAAAGTTTGGTCTTGCCGTGTGGTCTTAACCCCGTACCATCAGAATCACCAAAGTCCCAAAACAATGGATAGTGATCCGAAATAACAGAATCAATCCAAACACTCAACATAAGAGTGTGGGGAACCCAATCAGCTGCATGAGAAAAGTATACTCTATCAAGTCTTGAGGAGGTTGAGGCATATTGCAGGCTGAAGTAAGTGTGCCCGGGCAGGGATGCCCAATCACACCAAGATACCATGCATCAGTGAGACCTTTCGTTTCTACCAAATGATCCCAGTGTCTCTTCTCAAAACCCAACAATAGAGATGAGGATCCAGTTCTGTCTCTAGGTGTTTCAACCATACTAAAATCCCCAAAAAATAAGCAGGTTACATTCCCTTGCAAACTATCCACATTTGCCTTCTTTCTTTGGAAAGATTTGGAGCATAAATATTAATGATCCAAAACTGTTGGTGATCCCAAGTAATTTCCAACACAAGCTCTTCCAGAGGGGTGATTCACAACAATAGTAGGATTCACAACAATAGTAGGATGAAGATCCCTATGTACAATTGTAGCAACCCCGATAATAAAAGTATTAGGTAGTCCCCCATAGAAAACTATGTTCCTAGCAAAAAGTTGTTTCCTGTTTGTCTTTCTACCAAAAAGATTATGTTCTTGAATACCCCAAATCATCACATCAGGGTGTTCAGCCACATAAGACCAAAACAAGTCATACTTTTGTTTCCCTTTTATACCCTTTACATTCCAAGTTAGCCCTGAAAGTTTACCCATTCAAACTATGAATATTATGCAACGTTTCTACATTAAGTCCTCCTGCTCCAGAACTTACAGTTGAGATTGCAGAAGCCCTTTTTCATGCTTATCTCATGATTCCAATTCCTTTTGAATATGTTCATCCATTGAATCTTCCTCACATGATTGCAATGTTGCATATCTGTTAGGAGATACATGAACAAAATGTTGAATAGCTATAGTATGGAGTCGAGAAGGAGAAGCCCTATGAATTGAAACAACACATTCCACTGAATCACCTTAGGATTGAGAATCCACCACATCCATCTGAGGAATAGGAAGCGCATTCAAGTTCGGAGAGCGAACAGGGGGAGTATGACCATAGTTATGCATACGACCCAAAAAAGGAGATCTACCCAAAGGAGAAACAGGATGAGAACACCTAGGAGAAGCAAACCTGTCTTGAGAGGCATTGAAACCCGTAGAACCTATCAAAAATTGCTCAGCAGACTGCAGATTATCATTTTGAGGAGTGTTAACACTTCTTGTAGGTGGAGCTTGGACAGTATCTCCCAATGAATCATTACCTTTGTCCTTAGTCGTGGAAACAAGAGGATTCTTATCAGAATTAGCAAGACTCACTCCAGACATTTTCTAAGGAGAAGGGGAGACAAGTTTGGTCAGACATGAACGAGCAAATTTATTACAGTGAAAACAAGCCCCGAAAAACGTCCCAAAGACAATCGACAGACATAAAACCCCCAGACCACCCAACTGAACATCAAGACGTTTAGGCGGAGTTACATCAGTATTCCAACAAATGCAGACATTGTTAAATCCTTTACCCATAGCTGAATTAGAGGGGACAAACAGGGGTTTTCCTAAGGAAGCAGCAAAATAGACCCAAAGATGACCATAGCCACGGGGGAAGATTCACAAATTCAACCCAAACAGGACAGGCAAAGACCAAAGAAGAATTGACATCAAACAAGGGATCCCATGGAAACACAACAAGCCCTCTATTCCAAAATAGGGGTACTTTAGACAAGACAATAGGGACAGAAGAGGCATCTGTAAATACCACCATGAAGAAACCCTTGCCCATATAAAAAACATGAGCCATACCAGAAAACCCTAACACAGACAATTGGAGCCAGTCCTGCAACTCTGTTCGAGAGTGAACACAGCCAGTACAACCAAAAATCAATGCAGCGTTTGCAAACAAATCCAATTTTCCTTTGACATGCTCAAGCGGTAAGGTCCACTCACCGCATCAGGCGGAGGTTGATCACCTTCCTTCTATCTCTTACTCTTGTATTATTTTTAATAATATTAAAGCTACTCTCTATTTCCACTTTAAAAAAAATCTATGGCTAGTAATTTAGTGGAAGAAGAGGGAGAACTAGATGAAGACAAAGATAAGCAGCAACGAAGGAAGGGAAGAATGAAACCCAACTTCTCAAATGAAAATGATGATATTGATAATGGAAAATATTACATGGATGATTATAAAAATGATCAATTGCTTGAATTGTTTTGAAGGTTTTTTATGCTTTGAAAAACTTCCAAAGGTGTATAAAAGCTTGATAAAAAGTGGAACGCACACAAAAGATCGAGAAAAGTTACACAAAAGGACATGAAGTTCTCAACCAACACACAAATAAAATAAAACTAATAAACAAAATTGAATCAATGAACAACATCAAGAAATAAAACAAAAAAAAAACCCCTTCTTTTTACAAGAGAGGGAGTGTAAAAATAAAGTAATCAAAATAACTAAATAAATTAAGCAAAAGGGTGTGACCCTATATGTAACGATCAACAACAAAATGAAATAACCAATTGATGTTTTGAGTCAATCATCTCTCCTTGCATCTCTCTGAGAATCTACCCATCATCTACTCTCTCTGTACTCTATAAATGAGTTTGTAGGGTTCCCTTAAAACTCTACTTTATACTTTGTAAATGAGTTTGTAGGGTTCCCTAAAACCCTACATGGTATCACTGCCTTGATCGTGGACATCTGTAATCATCTACAACAACAATCGCACAAAGAAGACTAGTTCGAGTAGATTGTGTCTTCAAGCAACGCATGCCAACACACACACCCAAAAAAAAAAAGAAGATAAGCATTAAATCAATGAAATAAGCAAATAAAAAAAAACCTTCATTTACAAGAACGTAAGGTTCAACAACACAATGAAATAACCAATTGATGTTTTGAGTCAATTATCTCTGTAGTAGGAAGGTGGATTATTCCATTGGCTTACACAAACTACCCAGTAAGGTGAATTACTCCATTGGGTCACAAGTAAGGTGAATTATTCCATTGGGTCACACGAACTACCCCCGTTGTATAGCTCACTGGTATCAAACCTAGGCCCATAATGAGACCCAACTGTTCTACTACTTGCCGTGGGCTTGTGGAGTGGGTCTCTCTCCTTGCATCTCTCGGAGAATCTGCCCATCATCTATTCCCTCTCTCTATACTGTGTGAAATGTGTTTGTAGGGTTCTCTAAAAACCTACGATCTGAGTGTTTGATGAACTCGGTTGTGCTCCTCCCATGCGTTTGATTGGCTCATTGGTACATAGTGGAAAATTATTGCCAACATTAAACTTGGAGAGTTTGATTTCATCTTCACAGTTGACTGTGGAAACGCCTTGGACGAGAATCTCAAACATTGTCCCTCTTGTTAATAATAATCACAAACGTTGAATTGGCACGCAGTGGATAAGATAAGATATTCTGACTCGTCTTACTTGAGAGTACAGCCTGAACCAACACTCTTGTCCGCACCATAGAGCCACCATGGACCCTGTCACGCCGCCTTTGACCTAGAATTATAGATACCATTCAAAGTATGTGCCCGTTCTCATGCAAAACAATGAAGATATAACAGCGCCTTTTCTCATATTGATTAATTACACCATTCAAAGCATGTGCTCTGGATTTTCCATCATAAAATATGAGTTTGATACAACATGTTTGTCACTGTGCCACCAAAATGGCATGTGTGGTATATATGATGATTGATTGAATAATAAATAATCACAGGCCATGATGTGAGATTTTCAATGGGAAATATGAAACAAGTAAAATATACCTCCCCTTCCCTTGTAAGAATTGTACAGTAATTAGATGCCAACCTTCCCTTCCCTGTGCCCAAGTGGATTAGAAGAATCGATGGGATCTTTAACTGCAGAAACCATAATCACTTCTAATCTGTGTCAAATGGGCTGTGTGTACTACTATCAGACCGTCCAAGAGGCTGATCTGGGCATGGGAGGCTTCAGCTTCTTGTCTTCCTCCAGAGAAATCATGCCCAGATGAGAGGGGTCTTCCAACATCATCTTGGCCACCAAGTATCCGGCTATCGACCAAGTCTGAAATTTCCGAGCCTGCTTTCCAATGTACCGCCCCAACTTCCCATCATAATACTCAGGCCAATTATCTTTGGAAAGCCTGGCCTCCAAAAGTTCAATGGCTCTCCCAGCTATGTGAGGCCTTCCTGCTTTGATGCAAGCAGCTGTAAATAACCATATGAGGACTGCACAAGAACCAAAAACTAAACATCTTAGAAAGAGCAGCAACATGAAACTGGTACAATTAAAACTTGAGTGAAACCACGGAACACATCAATCTCTACAGTGCATGCATATGATCAAATGAGTGGACAAATAGAACACCAAACTCTCTACAGACACACGGGCAGGCAGGCTATGGATGGGCAATCAGGACCATCCATGAGCCCGCGCTGCGGCCTCTCGCCCACCATCATCATATGGTGTGCCAGTGTATGTGTAAGGGAACTGAGCATGCATATTCAGCTGTACCGACAAAACCATAGTAGTACTGACAATACATAGCCTATATATCTATAACCAGATGGGTGTAACTATGAACCCACCCATCTCTACAAAGCAGATTTGAACAAGACAGACGAGGCAATCAATCTCTAGAAAGCAAGGGGCTGATTGGGGTAAGAAATTGAAGAGTGAGATTCCATCATACCTGGCCAAGAGCCCCCGTTATGATAACTCCATCTAGTGTTCTTGGGATCAGAACCAGTTACTATTCTCCATTCACGATTCTCCAAAGCAGGATATGATATCTTCAAAGGCATCTCCCCTATAAGATCCTGCCACCTCTCTTCAAACAAGTCCATGATCCCTGCCTCTTGCTCCGGAGTGGCCAGAGACGACAAAATTGCAACACAGTTTCCTATGCAAAACCATCTGAAATCCATTCTTGCAGGGCTCACATTCCCAATAAAATAGCCACCCTTCATGGGCATGAAGTCAAACACCCACTCTGGAATGGAATCAGGAATGACATTGAACTTATTTACAGCTGTGTGTGAGTACTCTTCGGTCTTGTAACGATACACATTGTTCAGCCGCTCAAAATCAAGCCAGAAGTATGACCGAATGTGAAAGCTCAATGCTTGCAAGCGTTTATCGATTCTTTCGATGAGTTCCTTGCCACCACCCTCCGGCTTAAGCATGGCCCTTGCACATCTGAGTGCCATGTAGAAAAGGGCTTGGATTTCGATGGGATAGCCATAGATACCCTGCGGAAGGTTTAAGAATTAGTTATTGGCATGTGTTGAAATGTAATCGCCCAAGATATACATGAGAACACTAGGGGGGGAGGGGGGGGGGGGGGGGGGGGATGTTTTTGAGTACAAAGAGGTACTCAGCATCATGCCAATGAATGGAGACTCACCATTCTTCGATCCACCATGCAGCAACCATCAGCACATAAGAGGGTTGGAAATGTATCAAAGCCTTCTGCGAGGCACAGATTCAAGATGAGCTCCATACCGCGCTGGCAATCGGGCATTTCTGCAAGGGAATGATCACCTGTGGACTTGGAGTAGGCGCGGAGGAGGATTATCCACCAGAAGCCTGAGTCTACAGGAGCAACTCTCCCGATGGCACTCTCCCCAAAGTCCGCCATTATGGTGTCGTGGTTGCGCACGGGGTCGTGCTGCACCTTGAAACTAGCTGGCATTGCTCCTTTCCCCAGGGTGAAGTTGTCGATCCTTTTCTCCCAGTTAGACTGAAGGCGGAGGGCTCTCAACAAGAAATTCTTCACAATATCCGGCTCATTGTTCATGAGAAAAGCCAGGGCACTGGGCACGAAATCTCGAACGAAAACCTGTCACAATATACAGGGTGTGAGAGAGAGCGAGAGCGAACGCGTGCCGGGGGGTTCTGTGGGGGGAGGGGGAGAACCTTACCTGGTTGTAGTTGAGGGCTTCCTCCGATGGGTCGGTGGCAGCGATGGTGCCCACAGGCTTGCCTCGGAAATAGACCATGGACTTGCGAAGGCACTCCCAGGCGTCCACGAAGGTCGGATGGGGCTCGCACTCCAGCATCGACACATCAGAACGCGGCGTGTCGGCAGTCATTGAAGCCACTAGAGATCTCATGCTCGGCGAATTGAGCAAGCCCTCCAGGCAGTCCGAGCTCAGCGTCCTGGTGTGTTGTACACGCGCCTGCTGCTCGCTGCCTACTGTGCTTTGCTGCTGCTCTTCACTCCTCGCAGTGCGCAGTGACCTCGGTCTACCCGCCCTCTCTTTGCCCTCCATCTTCTTCACCAAATCCAGAGATGGAGGCGCCACTGTGAACATACTCGCAGGCGGCATGGATTGTCGGTTTGAGTCGCTGACTATACGAAGTGAGAAGAGATTTGTGGCAAGAAGCGCAGCCTGTTCTTTTTCGAGCACGATTGCAGAAAGCAGGGCAGCAGGGTGAGGGACAGACGCGCGGAGGACGCAGGGACAGAAGCAGGCTGCAAAAAGCTCTGGTAAGGTAAGCTAGTAAGAAGAAGATTGTCTGACTCTGGTATGGCAAAGCATTCCAAGTGCTTCTGGCTGTGGCAGAGCCTCAGAGTGCAAGCAAGCAGCGATGATACGCTATATGGAACGGTCAGACAGCTGCCGGACAAAATGGACGAAAACACTGAACGGGCAAAACGGACGAAAACACTACGTCGAGTAGACCACAAGAAGGAGCATTTTATAAAGAAACAGGAAACCCCCCGCGGGCCCCGCGGAAAGGCAAAAACCCGTTTTCTGAAAACGCCTCGGCGGCTGTCGCGATTTCATGGATGGCTTCGTGAACGCTCTATCTTCTCGTGAGCACGTCCGACGTGGCACCAGCGCATTCCAGCAACTACCCCCACTCTACCACCAGGGCTGGCCACGCTGCCACTTAATTGCGGCCACGTCGGAAGCATCCAAGCAAACCTAGCTGGCGAATTTGAATAATAAGCTGTTGTCCAGGGTGGAGGGTCAGATTAAGGCTACGGGATTGGTCCCCCCCGCCGGGGCTGTCCGGCACGGTGCTCTCTTGACGAACGTGCCGAAGGCGCCGACCACGGTTTCGACAGCCGTGTGTACACGAAAACAGAGAATGGCTGATTGGGACCTTCTTCTCTTCTTTTTGGTCCTTATCCATTCACACCGTCCATTGCTCTTGACCACGTCCACTCTCGAGTCTCAACTCGCGCCTCTCTCCACTTTTTCAGAACGCCTAATATTTGATGAAAATAGCCTACCTTTTCTATAAAAAATCATTGTTATTGCATTTTTGTCAACAACCACCCAAATTTGGAATTTCAACCGCCTGAAAGATAAGCTGAGGTGACCATCGGTAATATCCTAGTCCTGTTTAAAAGATTTAATTTAAAAAAAAAGGAATTTTGGAGTTTCAAGTTTTATGCTTTATCAATGAAAATGTTCACCTTACACTAGGCTAACATCCATTGTCCGCCACCAAAGTGCATTCCCCTTGGTTTGCTTTTTGTTATTCTATCCTACATAGCTTAATATGGCCCCATGCTAGCAGTGAGCATATATGACCATATGCCTAGACTATAAGTCAACTTCTTAAAGAGTAAATGCCATACAATTTTGGTAGACAAATGAAAATTGTTCTAGCATATTTCAATTCTACAAATAAAAAAGAACTTTTCACGTAAGTGTCAACATTTCAATAGTATGGATCATGGGAGCTTCCTTTGTTCATGGAAGTCAAAGCGTTCTATCCATTACAGGACCATGGAAATCAGACTAATCAACATCGATCAATCTCTAAGATCTTCTCTACCTTTCAAAATTATACCATACCCCACATAACTTTGGAGTTATAATCGACATAACCACTTGAAATGTTGGATCCACATAGGTTAGAAGAAAGGGGGGATTGTTGAAACGCAGTATGACAATAAAAATAATGTCTATGTACATTTCTCATACATTTTCTACAAGTAGGGTAGGTGTTCATTTTTTATAGGTAGAGTAGGTGTTTCTTTTATTAGTGCATTGAACTTATAGCAGGGATAGGTGTTCATTTTTCACAGGTAGGGTATTTATTTATTTTATTAGTGCATTCAACTTATAGTAGAGAGGTAACAAAAAGCATTTGATTTAGAATTTTGTATTTAGTGCATTGAACTTATAGTAGAAAAAAGCATTGAACTTTTGTATTTAGTGCATTGAACTTATAGTAGAAAAAAGCATTAAGGTTATAGTAGTAGATAAAAAAAGCATTAAGGTTATAGTAGTAGATAAAAAAAGCATTTAATTTAGTGTATAGTATTTAGGGCATTGAACTAAAAATCATAATTCAACAGCTCCTAAAATTGTCCTTTTACATGGAAGTGATCTAAAGTAAGGCTTCGAGGTAGCTATAAAAATGCCATTCTACAAGATACGCACCCCTTGGTGTTAGATATTTGGTAGTACTACGTGAGATCATGCACTTATACCATAGATACTTTTGTCCCACTGGGTCTTTCCCATGGCCATCTAGGTGTGATTGGGCACCTTAGGATTAGCTAGTATATAAGCAACCTCATCCTCAATTTAGGGTTGATGTTCATCTTGTACTTCATTGTGCATTGGGCTCTTTCTCCTAGTGAACTAGACTTCTACACACTCTCTCCCCCCCATGTGTTCATTTTGTACTTCATTGTACATTAGGCTCTTGCTCCTAGTGAACTAGACTTCTACACTCTCTCTCTCTCTCTCTCTCTCTCTCTCTCTCTCTCTCTCTCTCTCTCTCTCTCTCCCCCCCCCCCCCCAATGTATTCTCTTTGATTTGTGAACATTGTAGTGAGTGAGTGTTTGCAGCTTTACTTTCATTCAAAGCTAACACTGGTATTAGAGCAAGGCTTTTCCATAGCTTTCTTTCTGATGTTTTTCTCTACACTATGTCCAAGCTCTCCATAGCTTTTTTTCTGATTTCCAAGCTTTAGATTTTCTCCAAGCTTTCCATGGCTTTGGTTTCTATACTAAGGCTTTCCATAGCTTTGGTTTCTATACTAAGCTTCCATTTTGCAGGTGGTACTATGTTTTGTGGAGCTCAAGTGGTTTCCATTTAATTGTAGATTGTAGCATTCAGTCATGGAGTAGTCATGTAAACACACTCTAAGGAGGCGACAAGCTTTTCAAAGACTACAGTCCAATCATGCACACAAACATGTACAGTCATGTGAAGGTGACGTAGTAGCTACTACAATCCAATCGTGCTAGCAACATCAACATTTCTACCAATTAAATGGTTGTCAATTTCCATCTAGCTAGTTTCATCCATCACTCCCACTGCCTCACCATAGTGGTGCCACACATATCGGATAAGATAATAGTTTACAATCGTTGGACTTGCTCCTCCACTTGCTCAACTGTATAATCGTAGGTTTTATAATCATGCACAAGTCTACAATCATTCACATGTTTCTTCAATTGCTCAATTGAACAATCGTGCACAGTGCACTCGTCCTTCTCCAGTGATTTAGCTTCTCCAATCCTCTAGCTCTCCAATCGCTCAATGGTGCAATCGTCTATAGGTTTTTCCAAAGATTCAATTTTTCTAATCATTGATTGCACTGGTTCACCAATCATCAACTTCTTTAATTGTTATATTCTCTAATTGTGAATTTTACTAATCGCTGCACAGAGCAATCACTTTGATTTTTTAATCGTCACGACTTCTTCAATCAGCCTGTCTAATCACTTGATTATACTTTTTCAATTAACAAGTGTACCTTTTCAATCGCCTGATTATACTTTCTGATCGTGCAATTTCTCATTTCTAATCGTTCCATTGGTGTCCAATCATCATCCGTCGATCAGTCATTTCCAATTGTTTGACCGGTGTCCTTCAATCCTTAAGTGCTTGTCTCCAATCATCCAATCAGTGTTTTTTGTTTGATTGTACTTTTCCAATTATCTGATCGTATCTCTTCGAACATCCATTTTACAATCATCCTGATCGTTCTTCTCTAATCGGTAATTCTTTATCTCCAATCATCTGATTCTTCATCTCCAATTGTCCGATCGAATCCTCTAATCATTCGATTGAAGACTCCAATCTAAGACTTGACTTATAATTTCTTGCAGCTTTCTAGAGAGTTTAATAATAGCAGCTTTCTAAGCAAATGATTTGTTTGGTATTCTTTTCAAAGAGGATAAATTAGATGGGTCAAATTACTTGTAAAAATGTCCTCGTTGCAAAGGACTTATGGAGTCATGTAAGTGGGTGATGACCTGCGCCCCTAGCACAATTGCTCTTTCTACTCCTCAAAGGGGTGAGAGCCCATAGACCCATCAACAAGCTCTTCAAATTACTACTCAGCAAAGAAGATGGGATTCACATGATGGTCAAGCTTTGGCATTAATTACCTTGTTATTTAAAAGGTCTATTATTCTGTACATTTGCTCTTATAAAACATCCATGCTTGCTTGGAAAACTCTAGAAATTATATATCGATCTACAAATGATGTAAGGATTTCTCAAAAGGAAACTTGATAATGAAAATATGCAAGAAAAGGGGCCCATGAATGTTTGAAAATGCAACAAAATTACAAGACTTGAGAGAGAAACTTCTCAATATTAATGAAGTCATTCCTGAAAAGGATATTAGCATCACCCTTAAATCTGTCTAGATCTTATTTGGGTTTTAATACTTTTGTTGTTGAGAGGCAATGTAACTTCTCTTACCTATCAAGAGCTTGTTAAGTTACGGTTGGCAGAAGGAACAATAAAAAAAAAAGTTTCTGAGAGTTTTAGCAAGTTTTAGCAACAAAGGATCTAAGGGCAAGAAATTTCAGGGAAAGACCAATTTCAACAAAAATTATGAGGCTAAGGATAATTTTGAAAAGCCAAAGAAGGTTACTTACCGGTATTGCAAAAAACCTGGCCATGAAATTGAAAATTGCTTCAAACTTTAAAATAAGGAAAGGAAGAAAAAGGAATCCAAAAATGGCTCTTGTCAGCATATGTTTTTGCATGATCGTGTGCACTATGAATGCTATAACTTGTTCCTGCTTTTAGCATATCTTACATGTCCTCAAGGGAATCCTTGACAGACTAACGTTTCTCCTTCTCTAGCCCTATGGACCACAAGAGATCTTGACTGGAAACCATATATCAACATGAATGGATTAAATCTAGTCGCACCGAATGTTTTGAACTATTATAGGCAAATTCCAAAAGTTGTAGGTACTCCTCCGAGCGTCAAAAGTCACCAATAGATGGTACACAAACTCTACCTTTGTAAAGAAAGTTCCCATTGTTGATACGAAAGTTCTTAAACCTTTCCCCCTGATGAACTTTATCACCCCCATTTAAAACAATATCGAATGGTTTTGAAGGGTCCACCCCTAAGCTCTCCGTCTCTAGAACATAACCTAAGAGAGTTGTCTAGTCTCTCTAGACTAGAACTCCCTCTTCTTCTTTTACATAAACCTCGGCTAATCGCTCCAGATTAGCACTCCTCTATGACAAGGAAGGCAATGGTTTCTGGTAAGTTCGAGCTTGTACAATAGGCCAAACCTCAGCTAATCTCACTGGATTAGCACTCCTCTCTCATAAGGAAGGCTGTTGGCAAGTGTGCGTGCATACAACAAGCCAAACCTCTTAATAAGATGCATCATGCTCACACAAACCACGTAGTGAATCCAAAAGAACGTGTTTTTGAATGTGGTGATGCTCAACTTGTTGGCATGCAGCTTAGGGCATCTGATACTACGTTAAATTTACCTCTTTGGTAACAAAGTTGAAGGTCAAACTCTTATAGGATATCCACCCACCTAGATTTCCTACCTTTTACTCATTTTGACTTGAAAGCCATTTCAAGCTTTCATGTTCAATATGGACCTCAAAAGTAGCACCATATAAATAATGTCACCATTTTTTAAGAGCATGAACCATTGTAATAACTAACTCTTGCTCATGGCCAAGTAGTTACGCTGGAATAGTCAAGCTTCTTGCTTTCAAATGCAACTGAGCATACCCCTTGTATTTGAAAGCAAGGGGGACACTCAGTTGCATTTTAAAGTAAGAAGATTGACCTTCAAAGAGGCTAAGTCTATAAGTAGGCTTGCTTAGAGGCTTGGAATCTAGTAGGACATCAATGGAATGGTCTACCACCCTAGATGGTGGGACACCATCCGGAAAATCTTTGGGAAAAACTACCTGATACTCTTGGAATAAAGAATTTAAAGTATCTACGTACTTACCATTTTTTATTATCTTGTTTTCAACCTTGGATTTTTTTAAAGTTTTGCTCACATGTAGATAAAACAGGGTTTAAAAAATAGGGGTCTTGTCCAAGGCCATTTAAATTTATTGTTTCATCTATGGAAACATTATTCATTTTTGTTTCATCTATAGAAACAAAATTATGCAAAAGTTACAAATGTATACTTGCTAAATCTCGTTGAGCTCGTAGACACGACAAAACTCCGTGGACGATATCAAAGGTGTAGCTGGCACATCATGCTCACCACACAAAGTAATGCATCTACCCTCATGCATGAGCTCTAGGTTATTATCCCCTGATAACTATGATGTAAGGTAGGGCCTAGGTTATACAACCACTCCCTTTCTAGATACACATCTACCCTAGCTAAATGCATGACCTGGGAATCAAGCGTAGCCTCATAGCCTTGCATAGCAAGTGGCACTTCCAAAACCTAGGAATCAAGTGTAGCCTTGTAGCCCTGCATAGCAAGTGGCACTTCCAAAACCACAGAATCCTAAACAGTTTGGTTTATAACCATTAGCCCACCAACAAAACTATGTACTTATGATCACTCTTGGTCTCGAGAAACTTCAACTTTTCGACTATAATGAGTAGTTAAGAAAGTTATTCCATGACTATATCATCGATCATAATGGTGACTGTACGGCCACCGACCCTACCATATAAACGAACCAAATCATGTGGCCTGAAACTGCCACATAGCCTGTGAAACATAAAAAGCAATGGTGATGTCCATATAGCAGACTATCACCTCTCTAAACTCTATGGATTAAAGAGTAACACCTGCACCATATGAACTTGCCTAGAGGATTTATCATCCTTCTTGGCATCGCTAGAACTACCTCCAGCTCCAACACCTAGCTTGCGATAAATCGCTTTGCTATGCCCCACCTTAAAGTAGTGAAAGCACATATTTTCTTTCTTTGCTTTCTTGTATTGCCATTTTTGGAGTTTCATAGGTTTTTCTCTATTTTTTGTGGTTTTTTAGAAGAACTTACCCCTTGGTCTCCCTTACCATGTCCATTGTGGCCCTAAAATAATTTCCTTTTAAATTTTGTACCCCCACTCTCGTCTTTCATTTGCCTACTTTCATTTGCCTAGGACCAAATTTTGTCCTGAGATATATATCATCAAATATCTAAGCGTATTGTATTACCTCAACGAAACCCTTAGGTCCCTTAGGCTATACATAACTCTTGTAATCTAGGTTAAGACCTTGCATGAACCCTCAAAGAGTTTGGAACGCATTGTCCTTTAACTTCAGTACTATTTCTTGATAGTTCGAGATATATTGAGTAAAAATCCATGCATAGAGAATTTTCCCCACTCATGTCAAGACCTTTGAACCTCATTAATTGGCAAAAACCCTTTGCAAAATGATGTCTTTAACTCTACCCAAGTACAAGGCCATCTTGCGCTATCAGCCAAACTCATTCACCATTTATATGCTTTGTTCATCAAGGATAAGATTGCCTTGATGGGCCTCACATCCTTTGGTGTATGCCTTAGGCTATGTAAGTCTGACCACTTTTATAGGAAAATGTTGACTGCCTCTTTGTTACATTCCTTTTCCTCTCCCCCGCAAAGCTCGGTGCTTTGATATCCTTGAAGATCCCAACTGAATAGCTACTACGGACTGCTTGGTAGAATGCATAGAGCTTGCATAGGTTGAATCTTGCAAGCTCTATGCATAGACTTTATGCATAGAGCTTGCATAGGCTTCTTGCTCTATGCATAGGCTTTATGCATAGATCTTGCATAGGCTTCTTGCAAGCTCTATGCATAGAATTCTTGCAAGCTCTATGCAGATTTATGCAAGCTTTATGCATAGGCTTTGCAAGCTCTATGCATAGGCTTGCATAAAGCTTATGTTTAATCTACTAATTACTTTGTTTAATCTTTTATTTTGTAGCTATTGCACTAATCCTCTCTTTCAGTTTCACAAAAAGAGGTAAGCTCTATGCGTAGGGGATCTACACATATGGATTTATGCATAAGGCTCTATGCGTAGGCTTTATGTGTAGAGGTCTATGTGTGGACTCTATGTATAAGGCTCTATGCGTAGGATCTATGCATAGATCTTTATGCATAAGGCTCTATGTGTAGGCTTTATGTGTAGAGGTCTATGTGTGGACTCTATGTATAAGGCTCTATGCGTAGGATCTATGCATAGATCTTTATGCATAAGGCCTTTATGAATAGCTATTTATGAATGTTTTATGATTCAAGTAATTATCTCGTATGCATGTATTTGGGTTGGGTTGTATGTATAGAAAATGTTGATTAGATGTCACAAATCTGCTCAATATCATTAACCAACAATATGGGTAGCAGACTTGGACTCGGTTCTCTAAGACACAGGTATGGTTTGACAAAACCTTTTCACATACATAAATTTTACGCTTTATGAATTTTGTAAGTAAATTTGTTTAATCTTATATGCAGGCTAACTTACAATGAGGCCAGTTGACTCCATATGTGCAATCTACCCCATATGGCCAGTCGTCTCCATGGGGACAGTCCACTTCTTTGATAGGCATAGGTCTGAGTGGTGCAGACCCATCACTTTATGGCTTTGAGGAGCCTACACCACCAACATCAACTAGACTGACCCGCCCCTCCCTCACATCTAGCTTCACCATGATGACATATAGTAGGTAGTCTGGGGAGGGTAGTAGAAATGCTAACGAGGGGAGCAAGCTGCTTTTGCCAAATAAAAAGTAGCACTAGGTCTCTCGAGTCATCTCCCCAACTAGGGGGGGTCTTCATCCGCTCATGTTGAGCCACCCCCAAGGAGACCCATCCTACCATTTGATCCACACACCCTACCATACAATGTGGATGTCGATGGTGCCCTTATGATGGATACACGAGAGAAGCAAGTCATCAACCACATGCATGTAATTGCTAAGCTAGAGTTCACAAACTCCTTTAAAAAGTGGAAAGCCTAGCATGAGATCTTAAAGAAATAAGTTATTGATGTGCTCAAGACAGAGTTCGTTGTTGCACATGCGGGACTTTGCTTCTTGGAGGACTAGATGAAGACAAGGATAAAGCTTTTGCTCTCTAATAGGAGAGAAACAATCAAGAGAGCAGCGAAGAACGATTCGGAAAAGCTCAGTGTTTTCTCATAGGAGGAGTGGAGGCACGTGCAAAGCGTTTTAAGAAAGCACCCACATGATTTTCAACAACAAGAGACAGTGAGTGCTTCTCGACTATGGAAGCACAAGGCTTCACACTTTGGCTCGAGAGGAAAGTCCTCCTTCATTGCTCACTTCGTAAGTATCTATTTTACTATTTTTCTTCTCCTCTTTCATTTTGTTTTGTACTATATTGTTTCCTTTAACTAATTGTATGTTTTTTCTTATTATTGTTTGTAGAGGGAGGTTGCTGGGAGTAACCCAACAAAAAAGGAGTAAGATTATGGATATAGAGCGCCCTATCTGTAATTTTGGGCATGGATGCGTACCCAATGCATATGCTTGAACAAGTCCGTTTTGGGGACTCAAGTAGACGAGATAAGTATTTGCTAAGCCCTTCTCTTATCTATATCTAATTATCTTATACTTACCATACTCTTGTTTGTATGTATGTAGGACGAAGAGGAAGAGGAAGATCCAGACTACAAGGTGAAGTGGAAGAAGGAAGTGACGACAAGGATGAAGATAATGATGATTCAGAGGAATCTGATGAGGATTCCGAGTAGTCTCCTCTTCCTTGAATTGTTTTTTGTTTATGGCCAAAAGCCCAACAATTCGATAAATATAATACATATTTGGCTCACTTGCATTCTTCTTAGTTTATGTCCTTTTCAAGTTTATGTTTGTATCAAAAAACTGTCTCTGTTTGTTTTTTTAAAAGAGCTGGGGACAGCTGGGGAGTCTTACGAAGACTCCCTAGTCTGCCCCAAGTTTTTTTTCCATGCAATTGTATCACTGCTCAGCAACAACGAAAATAGCAGCGAAATATCATTGTTGAACATAAAAATATTTCTCTACTATGAGCAACAAATTTTCGCTTCTGAGAAGGATCCCGTTTAGTAAAAAAAGTAGCTTTTTTTAGCGAAATGGGCTCGACATTTCCATACCCTTCTAGTTATAAAAGTGCTTCTATTTTCGCTACTACGCTCATTCTATTGTACTGTACGATCCTCACTAGTGCATGCAAAGTGAAAAAGTGTACTCTTGTCAAGGGGATATCACAGATAGGATCTACTCATTTACGATTCTACCCCCATGATAAACAAATTGATCACGTGTAGGAAAACCTTCTCTACCTATGTGTTCATTCCATTGTTTCTTCCCATTCTTGCATTTCTTTCTATACCATATACAATATAAGCAAGGAAACTCTGCATGCTACATTTGACACACTAAACATGAACTTCAAAGTTTTAAGATCTTCAGCAAGGTGTCATTCCACTTGATACTCATCATAACCTTCAACATGAAAACTTGCACCATGATTTTGATGTTGCACAATATAAGTATCTCTATCAAGTAAAAGAAAACCTTCAAAATCTCATGATCTTCTTTGGTACTTCAAATACAGTAAGCCATCATATTTTATTCTCAGACTATACATTAAAGTAATCAGGATGACAAGGCAAGATGTTAGGGTCTAGTGCTCTATTCATGAGAGTTAGACTAACACATTCTAACTTTTTACCTTTGATAGTCTCACTTTCATAAGCTTTTAGTTTGACTTTGCATTCTAAAACATCCGAGTAACATATACACTGCAAAATTTTACCATTAGAGATTGTAACTTTACATCTAACACAAAATTGTTATTTGTGTGCAAGATAAATGGCACCTCCTTTGATCCATACTTGCATACCTGTCTATGTCATAAGTGCATTGGCTCACCACCAATAAATTTTTCCACCTTACTGTTTAATGATTGTCATGCTTGCACCACATGAAGTGGTTTAGGAAGAGGCAACACCCTTCTCTTTTGCAACACTTTTTTAAACCTTGTATCTAACTATTTGTATATCATGCCATAAGACTGAGAACTTATTTCTACCTTATCACATATTCCCTGTGTATAATTTTTTGTAAAGGTATTACTTACCTCTTGTAAGAATTTTATGGAATATTTATCAATTGGCTTAAAATTTGGGCATTGAAGTGCAAACTTCACCATACCTTTAGTGAGTACCTTTTCAATTCCTTGATTCAGTTCATTTTCTGGATTGCTAAACATCTTTTGCATGTTCTCACATTGTGCATAGATTCTTCAACTATATTGTCCAAACATGTAAAGGTTTAAATGGCATTTGGAATTCATGTGCCTCCCTTGTAGTTATGGGCCCATAAGTGACAATCTTCTCTAGCATTATCTCCATCTTCTTATTGCTAGCCCATGTAAATCACATACCTCGTTAATCTGATTGGCACTTTGCATTACCATGGCATGCATAACATCTTGTAAAACATTGTACTCTTCTTGTTTTTCCAACAATGATCTATTAAGTTACATGATCTATTGTGTGCAGAAACATGGGCTTGGATTGCA
The DNA here is from genome assembly GCF_041138505.1 of Cibotium barometz. Taxonomy (NCBI): domain Eukaryota; kingdom Viridiplantae; phylum Streptophyta; class Polypodiopsida; order Cyatheales; family Cibotiaceae; genus Cibotium; species Cibotium barometz. Next base: position 56,965,820 of record NC_141051.1, read on the forward strand.
AGCCTCCAAGTGTAACCGTGTAAAACCTGCATTACCCTCACAAACATACTTGTGACAAATGATGTTAGTCCTGAGAATTGGCGGGATTGTTATGCAATAGTATGAGGTCGATATATAGACCCATTAAGCTAAAGATCTACATGTTTTTCCCTACTATTCTGTGTAATTACATCACCGATGGTGGATTCATCATTGAAACCACAATTCTCTTGTACAATGGGACATAATCTTCATCTAGTTGGAAGTGTATATTCATCTTCTTAGAGCTTATTTCTTCCTGAAACATCCAAAAACCAAAAACGCTTAGATACATAATACATAATACATAATACATAATACATCATTGTCTCCATTGAGTACAATCAATGCCTACAAGAAAACTTACATCAAATTTCATGATGTGTGTAACTTAACACCAACTTTAACACACAGACCTTTAGTTCATCATTTTAGTAATTGTGTTTAGCTTTTTATAGAACTTGTATTATTAACCTAGTAAAACTCAATTGAACTGTAATGCACATAACCAACAACGAAACATTGAACTGTAATGCACATAACCAACAATGAAACATTGCTAACCTCCAGTTTCATTTCTCCTCTTTCATATGACTTGTGTTCTATGTTGCTTCTCTATGTTGGCTTTGTGTTGCTTCTGTGTGTTTTCTATTGTTTCTTTATGTAATAGCAAGATTATTGAAGAGGGAAATGGTTTTTTGGCTCCAAGAAAATGGCACCAAAAAATCAAATCACTCTTCATTCTCTAGCTTTGTACTGAACATGTGCAATAGAATTGGAGGAAATATAAATTGTTTGGAGATGGAGGGAAATGAAAGTTTGAAACTAGAAGAAGAAATGAGTTAATGAAAAGAAGAAATGACCTAAAGAGAAGAAGAAACTCTATCACAAAACAAAAATTTAGAATGCACTATTATCTAAAATATAAAATTTGAACACATTCTCAAATTACTTCACCTTACCATTCTGCATAGACAATGGAACATTTCCAACATGGGCAATTGGATGAGTAGTATCATCCCCTATTTCAACAAAACCTGGCTTTTTAGGATTTTTCATATTCTTCAACCACTCGCCATGATTGGTCATGTGGTTTTAAGAACTTGAATCCACATATCATACATCATCATTGCATGAGAATACATCATTTTTTGACACAGCATTAAGCACATGTCGCATAACAAACAATCCTTCATTGTCCTCATCATTACTTCGGCTAGAGGATGCATAATTACTAAAAAAATATCTAACTACATTAAAAAAACATAAAAACACAAAAGAATATAGCTAAAGCATAGATCTTTGTACTTGTAAAAAGAAATTGTGAGATACAAAGTACAAATCCAGATATTCCATTTTTAAGATAAAATCCTTGTGGAAACATGAAACGATTTTTTTAAGTCATAAATGAATCTAGGCATTTAAGAATGTCATATATTTTGAGATACTAGAAAGTAACTCAAATAAAAAAAAATAGTTTTTGAGATATTCGAGTTTTGAGAAAGTCTGGTATAGTTCTTGGATATTCAATAAAATATTAAGTAAATCTATTATAAAATCAATATTTTGAAATGTACAAGATTTAGAAAGAGAAGATAAAGGAGCAATATTATAACATTTTTTGCACTTTTCCTTGATTCATGAAAGGGACAGAAGCCCTTAGATGGTTAGTTTATGAGTCCAAATTTAACCTAACACTCAGATAGTTTTCTGGAATGACATAAAGCAAGCTCGGTTGCCAACTGTTATGCCCAAACTCATGGACTTGATTATACTATAAGATATTTAGTCCAAGTTTTTCCTAATGATCATATAGTTTTGTGGAAAGATATAAGGCAAGGTTGGTTGCCAATGGTTATGCACAAACACATGGATTCGATTATACTACAAGACATTTAGTCAAATGACTAAGATGTTGCTGTGAGGTCTGTGATTTTGTGCATGGTTTTAAGAAAAAACCCATAAAATAAAATTCTTCCCAGGTATGAGGGAGGTTAGGAAGAAGATTAACATTAAAAAAGAGAGTAAACATCATTGTTTAGGCTTACCCTTGGTTTCCTTGATTCTTTACCTTGCAAGAATATATGTAGCCCTCAAGGAAGAGGCTTGGCCACCAAGAAAAGAGGGTAATCTTCAAGAGAAGAAGAGGTTTAGTGAAGCACCAAAGCTTCACAATGGAGAGGCAATGAAGAGGGAAGAAGAAAATACACTAAAATGAAAATTACACTAGCACGTAAATACTCTAAGATGAAAATACAAAGGAATGGGGCTCTATTTATAGGTGAGGGAGGCCACCAACCAAGCCCAACTGGGATCTAGAGGCTTCCAGCTTCAGTTTGATCCAATTTGGACTAGTTTTTATACATAGTTTTTGATCTAGTTTGGAAGAGGAGAGATGAGAGATGAAATATCTAGCCACTTTATGATTTTTTTTTGAATAAAAAAATACCCCTTTGATGTGATTTCTAGGTGCCTCCTTGATGAGGGGTTTTCTCTCTCCTGAGGTGTCACAAAGCCTCCCAAAAGCCTCCTAAAATATTTGAAAACTCATAATTATGGAACCTTCACCTCATGTGAGCCTTTCTTTATTATTTTCTTGTGAGCCTTTCTTTATTATTTTCTTGTGGATATTTCTAAAATTTTTTGTTTTTCTTTTAATTTTATTTTCCAACTTTAATGGATAAGGATATCACATTTTTAAATTCAAAATAATTTAATAAGGCTTAGAACTTTGAACTAGGGGACTCTTTGTTCACCCATTATCCAAATCTAATGCAACGTAGGAATTTCATATTAAAATTATGTTTCAAGGGATCACTTCTTATTGGTGGCTAGAAGAAAATACTTATCCAAGAATATTTCAAACTTGTATTATCTCTCTCTAGAATATTTTATCTCTCTAGACTAAAATTAGGGTCAAACAAGATATTTTTCCATTCTGAAAAGGGGGGAATTATTACAAGAGACTAAAGGGGAGGTTCTTACATCTTTACATCACCAAAAGTTGGAGGGAGGAAGCTTACATCCTACCCCACTTAAAAAACGCGAGATGTCCTCATCTCGATCATCAACAATGGTGACATAAATCTATCCGTCCTCTTTCTTCCTCCACTACAGCAGCTATTGTGGTGGCTCTTGCTGTGTATCTATCTGGGGTGGGACTCTTTCTTTTCTTTGTCAAGTCCATTTTTCCAACTTAACCAAGACGCTCAGGTGAAAAGACCACTTTATTTATTTATAATTTAAATCCAAAAGGAGTTAAACTTTAGATCCAACTGATTCTGGGATTCCTTAAAGTTTGGTTAACCCTCTGAGAATCCCGGGATAAAGATCCCTTCTATAAGAAGAAACATACAAAACTCATTATCAGAAAATAGTTCATTCATATCCTTAACACAATAATGGTCCATCAGATCAATAATTTTCAATTAACATCTGAACATTCCCCATGGGAATTTCAGTTACACAGGTTCTCGATTCGTCATTCCACAATTGGGTCCACTGGGCCAAAGGTCAATCTGTGAACAATTTGTCAGTATGATCCACTAATCTTATAGTGATTTGTTGAAAGTCTTGATTGTCTACCAAGTTACTAACATCATCACTAGAATTCTCTCCATTCATCATCATGACTTATTCAACTTATATGCTTTCAACCAAAATTCAAAAATCATCATCTTTCAATCAGAATCCAAATCAATTCATCAACTTTTAATCGGAATTCTAAAATCATATCAAAACCAGCATTTGAAATCGTCATCTAGGATAGCATTTTTGCTCATAACTTCAAGGTCTTAGATTCACTTGTATATATTGTCAGTATAGAGCTGTAGTTATACCCACGGTATATACGCGTTCTCATGATCCTTGGTTTTATAAGGCAAATTTCATCATATCTAGGCCTCAAGCAAGTCAAGGATTCCACACAAATGTGGTACTTCCATCTAAAAACCCAATTTCCAATTTATGAATTTCCATTCTAAATACTTACTTCAACTATTGTAACTTTAACATAATCGAATTTTATTGTAGGAATCCATCGATCCACCCTAACCCCAATCCCATGGATTAGCCAACCGCCAACAACCGCCCAACCACTGTATTGATGGGATCCATTATAAAAATTTGGTTATGTTTTGTCATGGGGACCAGGGAAAAGAGTTCCCAGGCCCCCTAGACGGCTCTCATGTAAAAATTAAATAGACACACCACTTACACACCCAATATGAAATTGCCTTTTCTTAGATTCACTATTTCCAAATAGAATTGCAATAAAACCAGTGTGTCCATCATAATCCTCAGTATTTCAGTTCCAAGATCCAAATTCTAACTTTTCCACTTTCTAACCAAAAAATCTAAATTCCAGTCATTCCTTCCTCGGCATACCTATGGCATCATGGGCAACCAGAACGCTCACCACCTGGTCAGTTCCTCTAGGCTCACCAAGTACTTCACTCAAGGGCCTTTTCAATAGTTCCTAGCTTATATTATCCACAGGAGTATAATCAAGATTTTTTCGTAAAATCCATATTCCATTCATTCCTTTCTCAGCATACCTATGGCATCATTGGCAACCAGAACGCTCACCACCTAGTCACTTAGGGGCCTTTTCAATAGTTCCTAGCTCATAGTACCTAGGAGTATAATCTCATAAAATCCATATGGACTCTTCATTGAAGGTCAGCTAGATCAACCGACGATAAGATTCATTTATCAAAAAGAGACATGAACTCATCCGTTGAAGACCAGCGAGGCCAATCAACCAAATCCATGCCCGTGTTCAAAAAACAACTCCAACTCATTTTCTTCCTCGACGACGCACGCATGGGTATCCTGGGCGAGCACCAGCACCCTCTGGGCTCCTCATCCACCATACTGTGGAAGCTCACCATTTTAACTAAACCGAGGCTGGTCAAGACCTTGACCGACCTTGCCACGCGAGACGTCCTTCTTTGACTCTCTGTCAACTGTTGTTGCAACATTTTTCACTTAGGTCCCCACCATGACCTCATTCCATAAGATAGTTAAAATGCTTCCCCAACATTCTTGACATAAAACAATCTTTAAAAAACAGGTTTCACATGCAAATACAGTCTCCAAACAAAATTTCCATCTTTCCATATCATTCCATCATTTCACATCATTCCTCTTCATTTCTCATTATTTCACATCATTTCTCATCATCCTTATCATTCAATATTATTCCATATCATTCAACATCATTCCACATCAATTCACATCATCCCACATCATTCACATCATCCCACATCATTTCCACATTCATTCACATCATCCCACTTTATTTCCATATTCATTCACATCATCCCACATCATTTCACATTTATTCACATCATCCCACATCATTTCCACATTCATTCGCATCATCCCACTTTATTTCCACATTCATTCACATCATCCCACATCATTTCGTGAGAACATTCATTCACATCATCCCACGTCATTCGATATCTATTCACATCAATCCACACATCTCACACATCACATCAATCCATATCAATCCACACACCACACGCGAAAAGAGACCATCTTGTTTGTAGAAATTGGAGTGATGTGTGGATTGATATGGATTGATGTGAAGTGATGGTGTGATGAGTGAATTAGGTTTGATTATCAACTTTCCTTGATCTAGTTATATCAGAATTTTTGTTCCATAATTAACCAGGTTAAGAGTGCAGTTACTCTACTTTTTATACTGAGAGAACTTTCTAAGTCTTGGCCATTACTTGGCTAGTTAAAGGCAACTTTTTCTCGACTCAAATCAATTAAATCTAAGTTTCTGTTCACTTTTGGATCCTCAATCCTTTCAAGAATTCCAGATTCCTTTCCCAGGGAATCTAGGAATAAGTCAATCAATCACAAGTATTTACATTCATCCATCGAAGCATGTGTCGGTCTTTTTTTGGGAAATCCTTTTCCCGTTCAGAATGTACTCAAGATTCTATTTTTTGAGAATCTAGATGTGTACTTCATAATTCCAAAATTTAAATATGTTTATGATTCTTCTTTCTGATTAAAAGTTATCCTTGTTTTCTTGATGCGTTCCTATGAACATTTTCACATTGTTTTCTTAATTTTCCCAAAATAAAATACGCTCAATATTCCTCTTTTTGAATAAAAGATTTATGCACACATCCTTATGGGATTTACAAAATCAATTATGCCCATAATTCCTCTTTCAGCATAAAATATTTATGCACACACACTAATTCTTTTTTATCTAAATGAATCATATTCATAATCCTTTCCATAGCTCTTATAAGTTGAATGAATCTAGAAAAATTTGGGCATACCCTTCTTTATTTTTTTAGTAAATGAATAATGCTCAAAACTCCACTTTTAGCATAAAATTTATTATGCATAAATTCATTCTCTAATGATATAAAATTTGCCATACCTTTCCCACATTTTCTATGAAATGAGAATGCCCAAAATTTCACTTTTAGAATAAAATTTATTATGCATAAAGCTTCATTTTCTAATGATAAAATTTTGCACTTTCCCAAATTTTCTATGAAATGAGAATGCTTAAAATTTCACTTTTGATATAAAAATTAGTTTATGCATAAACCTAAGCATAAACATAAACATTACTTCAACATAAATCAAGAAAGGCATGGTTCTAAGAGAAAACCCATAAAATAAAATGCTTCCCAGGCATGAGGGAGGTTAGGAAGAAGATTAACATTAAAAAAGAGAGTAAACATCATTGTTTAGTCCTACCCTTATTTTGCTTGATTCTTTACCTTGCAAGAATATATGTAGCCCTCAAGGAAGAGGCTTGGCCACTAAGAAAAGAGGGTAATCTTCAAGAGAAGAAGAGGTTTAGTGAAGCACCAGAGCTTCACAATGGAGAGGCAATGAAGAGGGAAGATGAAAATACACTAAAATGAAAATTACACTAGCACACGTAAATACTCTAAGATGAAAATACAAAGGAATGGGGCTCTATTTATAGGTGAGGAAGGACACTAACCAAGCCCAACTGGGATCTAGAGGCTTCCAGCTTCAGTTTGATCCAATTTGGACAAGTTTTAGTTATGCCCAATTTTTGATCTAGTTTGGAAGAGGAGAGATGAGAGATGAAATTTGTAGCCACTTTATGATTTTTTTGAATAAACAAATGCCCCTTTGAGGAGAGATGAGAGATGAAATATGTAGCCACTTTATGATTTTTTTGAATAAACAAATGCCCCTTTGATGTGATTTCTAGGCGCCTCCTTGATGAGGGGTTTTCTCTTTCCTGAGGTGTCACAAAGCCTCCCAAAAGTCTCCTAGAATATCTAAAAACTCATAATTATGGAACCTTCACTTCATGTGAGACTTTCTTTATTATTTCCTTGTTGATATTCCTAAATTTTCACGTTTTTCTTTTAAATTTATTTTCCAACCTTAATGGATAAGGATATCACATTTTTAAATTCAAAATAATTTAATAAGGCTTAGAACTTTGAGCTAGGGAACTCCTTTGTTCACCCATTGTCTAAATCTAATGCAACTTAGGAATTTTTGATTAAAAATATCTTTCAGGGGATCACTTCCTATGGGCTGGAAGAAAATACTTAGCCAAGAATATTTCAAAATCGTATTATCTCTCTCTATAATATTTTCTCTCTCTAGACCAAAAGAAGGGTCAAACAAGGTCTTTTTCCATTCTGAAAAGGGGGGAATGATTACAAGAGACTGAAGGGGAGATTCTTACATCTTTACATCACCAAAAGCTGGAGGAAGGAATCTTACATCTTTGAATATAGAGTTACAAGAAGAAGAGGTGTTTATGGGAGCAGCCACATGGATATGTACATGTAGGATTTCACACACATGTATGTATGGTTTAAATAAAGCACCACGAGCTTGGAGTGATAAGATTAGCAGGTATCTCAAAAGCATTAGCTTTCATGTTGGAAATTCATATTCTTCACTATATGTGAAAACGATAAAGAATGGTTTGGTGGTGTGATCGTGATTTATGTGGATGGCTTAGTAGCCATTCACAGATGATTGTGCAAATGATGATTACTGAAGTGAAATCACCAATGGGTAGCCAGTTTGACATGAAAGCGTTAGGAGAGTTGAGATTCTTTCTTAGCATATTGAGGTGTTGAGAGGATAGGGTGGAAGCATGGTTAGGTGGTACCAAAAAGTGGTGCCATTGACACTCCTTTTCTAGTGGTTTTGAGGGTGTTTTGAGGATATTTTTCAAGATTTCATATTCTTCACTATATGTGAAAAAGATAAAGAATGGTTTGGTGGTGTGATCGAGATTTATGTGGATGGCTTAGTAGTCATTCATAGATGATTGTGCAAATGATGATTACTGAAGTGAAATCATCAATGGGTAGCCAGTTTGACATGAAAGCATTAGGAGAGTTGAGATTCTTTCTTAGCATATTGAGGTGTTGAGAGGATAGGGTGGAAGCATGGTTAGGTGGTACCAAAAAGTGGTGCCATTGACACTCCTTTTCTAGTGGTTTTGAGGGTGTTTTGAGGACTTTTTCAAGATTTTATAAAAAAACTATTGTCTTTGTTTTTTTTTCCTCCCACATCTTCTTGTCCCATAACAGCTTCACGAGCCAACGGTCCATGCCATTCTCTCCTTTCTCGCTTGTGATTCGAATGACATGCTCTCTGAAAAAAAATGTCTTTGTTTTTTCCCTCCCACGTCTTCTTGTCCCATAACAGCTTCACCAGTCACTCCTCTCCTTTCCCGTCTGATTACTCCCTTGAATTCTTTCTAACCTCATAGCTTCTAAATCACAATTGCTAATTTCTAGCAGTTATTCTCTAAACTAGGTGGTCCCCTTGAGTTAGAGATGTTCCCCCAATAGGATAGCTAAAGTTTTAGGCATCATCCTATCAAGGCTCTCAACACTTTAATGGTTCTAGACCACATAGCTAGCACGTCACCTAGCTAGGTTATCCAATTGTACTTAATAGGATTAGATGACAGAACATGCCAGCACTAACTGCATGTCTCTGACCTAAGTGACATCATGAAGACTAAATTCTGGTATAGTTTGATTGCTATCGTTGACAATAAATGTATACATCAGGGTATTATTCATGTCCATAATTAAAATCTTGTCTCCCTTCATCATGCCTTCCCTAAACCACATCGACATCTCATGCTTTGGTGGTTGCCTATCAATCACTTTAACTTCAGCCTCTTTCACTTCTCAAACCTTTACCCCTATACAAATAAAAAGTATTGCAAATCATTAGGGGAAAAAGTAACATAATTTATTATGGTGCAGGTGAATGGCTGCATAGAGACACAATGAGACCATATTGAAATGACAAGTAAGAGACCCATTGAATAGGGCCATGCAAGACACGTTGAGCAAGAAACAAAATATTTCATTGCATGGTCTAGAAAGAGGCATATGCAAAGGTTGGTAGCTTGATACAAAGAAGATAACCATGAAAGTAGGGGTAGTGAAAACACAATAGCCTTAGAGCTTTTTACATGCTCGTGACTTGGGCGGATGAGAATGAGATGCCATAGGATGAGTGGGCGTAGTACTTTTTTTTGTTCGTTGAATATAAACTCTTGGTGAGCAGTAGCACCGCATTTGCTGGAGTTGTGTGCACTAACATCTTCTTGGCCTTTCACATTAGTAACTTTAGCCTTCTTTGGTAGTACACCCAGATCATTGCTGTCATTTTCTCGCTTCTGACTCATCTTGGAAGCCATTTGTCTTAGTGTGCAATCTAGCTCATCTGAGCTTGTGAGAGTTCTAATATCCTTTTATGTGTTTTCCCCCTCTTTATTTGTAACTTGTTTTGTGATAGTGTCTTGCTCTTCACCCTGCTTTGGCAAGATCCTTATGTGTAGCATCATCCTCTCTGCCTAATGTAGAATGACATCTGCCACTTCAGCACCTTGTTGTGCATGTCCCATCTCTTCATTCTCCATTATATTAATCCCACCATATGACTTAAATGTAGAAACCAAACCTGGTCCTGAAGTTGGCTGTGGAGTGCATTTTTGGCCCGTTTATAAGAAACTCTTCAAGTGTTCGAGGCTTCTCTAGCTCTGTACCTATCTCCACATTGCATTTTTGGCCCGTTTATAAGAAACTCTTCAAGTGTTCGAGGCTTCTCTAGCTCTGTACCTATCTCCACATTGCTCCTTGAATGCCTCTGACTTAAAAGTAGAAACCAGACCTGGTTTTGGAGTTGGTTGTGGAGTGCATTTTTGGCCTGTCCCACAGGAAACTCTTCAACTGTTTGAGGCTTCTCTAGCTTTGTACCTATCTCCACATTGCTCTTAACTATTTCTTTAAGAGAAGTTGGTGTTGTATTATCCTCTAGAAACTTACTTTTTTCCTTAATAGAAACTATGGACACCCATTGCCTTGCAATATCAGGGATTTTTTGATGGCACCCCGATTGCACATAAGTCTGCCTGGTAGCATAGGTACTAGCAAAACATAGAGGGTGGTATCGATGTCTACAGGCCAGCATGTACATCCCAATCACATCCTTTGCCTCCATTGCTAGACCATAACCAGCACAGTTTCCATCCAGATATGTTGTGCGGAAGTCACAAGCCTCTACATTCTGTGGTGTAGGGGTGATTGTTAGCAGTCCAATACCCCTAAGATGCTGAACTAAGGCCTCCGTAAATTCAAAGTGGCAGACTACTTCATTCTCTTCAGTCAAGGCCTTTTTGTATCTTACCTACAATGAGAACATCATTTACTAAAATTAGTATTTTCAAGAACATCGTCATTATCATGAAAAGTCTAAGTAGCAAGAAATACAAGACCACAAAGTAACCACTTGATAGGCAGTTTTAGACACCTTTTAAAAGATCTTAAGTGCTTTGGCCACTACAAAAGTGCTATGGGCTTAGCAAAAAGTGATTTTCAAGATCGTAAATAGAATAAAAAGTGCTTTGAGAACTACAAAAGTGCTTTCTAATATCCTAAGGATAATAAAAAGTGTTTTGGGCACTACAAAATTGCTTTCCAATATCCTAAAGATTAAAAAGTGCTTTGGGCACAACAAAACGACTTTTGGACTCTACAAAAGTGCTTTCCAAAATCCTAAAAATAATAACAAGTGCTTTGGGCACTATAAAAGTTCTTTCCAATATCCTAAAGATAAAAAAGTGTTTTTGGCACTAAAAAAAGACTTTTGGGCTCTACAAAAGTGCTTTTCAAGATCTTGATGAAGACAATAAGAAAGTTCTTTTGGGCTCCCCAAAAATGAAAAGTTCTTTCCATCATCCTAAACACAATAAAAAGTACATTTGGGCACTATGAAAGGACTTTTGGGCTATCCAAAAGTGCTTCCCAAGATCCTAAATACAATAAAAAGTGCTTTGGGCACTAGAAAAATACTTTTGGGCACTACAAAAGTACTTTGGGCTCTATAACTTGCTTTCGTGACACAGTGAATTGCATTTAGTGATTTTAAATTTCTTTTATCAAACTTCTTAAGTGCTTTAAAACACTTAAAAAGTACTTATCAACACAAACAAAGCTTTTCAATGAGAAACTCATAATTATGTTACCTGTAATTCTTGAAATGTGTCTTTTTTGCTAGATAATATATGTGGATCTATGCTACAGAAGGATAACCCTTTCTTGCATGCTTCGATTTTCCCTTGCACGTGCCCTATTTGCACATTGTCCGGAGAAGGCATTGCTCTTTTCAAGTTGTCCAACACAGCCATGAACATTTGTGCCACAGCCAAGGCTCCTTCTTGGCACAATATGTTGTCTCTCTTGCTCTCATAATCAGCTTTTCAAAGGCTCAAAATTTGTGCTTTCTCCAGCATAGTTTCCTTTTCTCTTTGGTGGATCATGTTTGCCCTGCTGAATTATCTTGGAAGTAGCCAATAGCGGTTTGATGTCTACACTCTTAGAAGGGACGCCCCCCGAAGTACCCTTCTCTGAGGCTACACTCCTAGCACCACACAGATGGCCATGAACTTCGAAGCATCCATCTCTGAGGCTTCACTCCTAGAAGAACATGTAGGGCCATTGACCTTCCTCCAATTGTCAATTTTCTGATCAAGCCCTCCGCACATGATGAGCTCACATTCCTCAAAACATTCCCCCAAACAGTGCCCGCGCTATTGTATGTTCATTTGGATTTTCCCGAGCTACATGACATCGCTCATACATAAAGCACCTCACAAACTTTGTTGGTAGCTCACCATTGTTGGGGGTGGCTTGGTACACCTTCTGGTACAAAAACCAGCATTATTTGACAAATTTTGGGCGCAACATGTTCAAAAATAGCTTTGTGTTCTTTTTGTGCTGATATTGACGGACTGTTAGCCAATCTTTGTCTCTTCAATATTGGCAAGCTATTGGGGGAGATTTCCTGTAAGGTTCCCCCCTTACAAAATAGGGGAAACACTTAAGATAGTCTACTAAGTCTTAACTTGGAGAAAATTTCCTACTCGTCGACACCTTGACCATGCAAAGATTCAAGGATATGATTTGTAGGTAAGACCTAGTCCTATCTCACAGGGGGAGCATGGCATTTTAAAATCAAATCACCCATAGGGTAATTGATCATAATTTGGGAACTACTAATCTTGATTCTCCCTAGAGATGACGCTTTTTTCCTCATCCATACAAGGCACAGCCACTGGCCTAGTCTTCTAGGATAGAGTTGCTCGCCGAGAACCTATTTATCTCACGTAGGGCTTTCACTTAATCTGTTGGAAAGCTACCCAACTAATCGGGTCCACCCCTCCATAGGATGGTGCCGTCAGGGCTTCCATCCTTCCACTTTCCATCCTACTCATGCGTCAATTTATTTTTTAATTAATCCTACCACACTGTTTGACATAAATAAACATGTTTCTTAATTAAGGTCCTTTCACAAGGTTTGTTAAAATAGCCCAATTCCACAATATAATAATGCCAAAGATAAGATTTATAGAAAAAAAAAGTTTATACAAGAATCAATTCCATACAAGCCCAAACAACGAGCCGAAGCCAGGAGAAAACAAAACCTGTACTCTTTCTCTTAAAGATAGCAATTTCAATACAAACCATTGATTACAAAGTATGACATCACTTCAAATAGTAGCTTCATAGAATTTCTAACATTCTTCAATGGAAAAATTCACATCTTCTTTCTTGATTTATTGATATTAATATTAAAGAATAATTTAAAACTCTTTTTAAAAGATAACCAAGCTAACCTAGCCACCATCCTCTTGTGGAGCTTGCAACAAACGGGAGGGTTGGAGCCACATTAGGAGCATCTTCTCTAATCTCATTGTTGCGTGCTTCTCCACGAGTGATATTTTGGCATTTTCGGTATCGGGCCATCTTGATCACTGCCTGCTCGATGTTGATCACAATGCTTAAGTAGGATCTTGATTCCGAGATCGTTTGCTCACTCTATGAGCAAAAAACTAGAGCGTGTGAACCTTCTCTAAGCTCAAAAACCTCTTGCTAAAGTCTTCACATGGGGGGGATTTGTGAGATGTGCTAAAGGCAAAAACATTTTGCTTGCAGAGGGGAGAGGTCTGTAAGTCTCTTCACATGGGGGGAGAGAGAGAGAGAGAGAGAGAGAGAGAGAGAGAAGGAGAAGAGTTAAGGACTCCCTCTCCTCACAAGGGTAGGGTGATTGAGAATGGGCTTAGAGTTGGCTGATCAGGGGGTGCTGAGAGGAAAGCTGCAAGGGATGGCTGCAGGTACAACAATTACAATATGCAAGCGCAGAGTGGTGGTATAGCCTTGTGCAGGGTGTAGACTAGGGGTGTACTCTACGCAATGAGCTATTGGCCATGGAGCACCTGGGGGTTTATATAGGTGCAGGGTACAGTCGTGGTACTGAGCAAAGTACAGGTGAAAGGGACGGTGTACCATCAAAGTGGGCCGATCACTAGTCTGCATGAGACTGGGGAAAGGTACGGTGGTGGTGCACAAGCAAAGGTGTGGTACTGTGACACGAAGTTGGGGTTTGGACTTCGGTCACTTCTTAGAATCAAAAACACATTTGAATGAAACCTCACAGCCTCCTCACCTCCCTTTCTCTCCCTAGATTAGGATAAAGATATACACATCAAAGGTGAGATCATAATTCATGGAAGGAAAGATGAAAGGCTCCGGAGAAGCAAGAATTTCTGCCAGTCTTGCAGCTCCAAACAAGAGGGCGATTCTTTGTTGGAAGAAAATCTTCCGACTCAGGATTATGTGAACGGAAACATACGGGGAATATTGGTAAGGTTCATCCGTTCGAATTGGGCGATTTGGACGGAACATATTAAAGAAAATGAATATGGTAATCTCTTACAAGAGGATAAGACACATGGGGTTTGCCTTTTGATAAGGGATTAGGAGGAATTAATCATGATTAAGAAGAAAGAATGGCCAAAAAGCTATAAAAACAGAGATACACAGAGAATTACAGTTTTAAATCCATAAAGGCTGTGTAAGAGAGGATTATATAGATGCGTTGAGCTTGAAGAGAATTTCGCGCCTATATAAAAACTTTCAAAAACGGGCAACCGAGCGAAAAGTTATGAGCATTTTACTGCAAGACTATAAAATTGCCAAAATTCTATAAAAACAGAGATACATAGAGAATTGCAATTTTAAATCCATACAAGCTGTGCAAGAGATGATTAGATAGCTGCGTAGAGCTTGAAGAGAGCTTCGCGCCCATATAAAAACTTTCAAAAACGGACAACCGAGCGAAAAGTTATGAGCATTTTACTACAAGACTATAAAACTGCCAAAATTCGCCTAAAAATTAGCAACTTTGGGAGAAATTCTAATCATCAATGAAGTAAGGGATTAAGAAATTAGTTACATGAGTGGAAAGAGCATAGAAAGAGCGAAAAGTTATGAGCATTTTACTACAAGACTATAAAACTACCAAAATTCGCCTAAAAATTAGCAACTTTGGGAGAAATTCTAATCATCAATGAAGTAAGGGATTAAGAAATTAGTTACATGAGTGAAAAGAGCATAGAAAGAGCTTCCTAGCCATATGATCAATTTTAGAAACCAATACTCGAGTGATGAGTAATTTCCGGTTGAAATTTGGGTATTGGACCACAAAACTGCACTTCTCTCTCTTTGCATGAAACCTCAATTTTCTCATAGCCTCTTGCCTTTCATCTCCTTCATGATTCAAGCTAGAGGGTAAGGGTTAACATTGCTCAGCGGACAATCGTAAAGATTTACCTATGGTCCCCAAAGTCTTTCCACATGCTCATTATCGCTAAAACCATTGGTACCTCCAAAGGAGGGCGGCAATAAGGCAAGGGCTACCTTGAGAAGTCACAGGCCTACCAAGATAATAACTCCTTATCCCACTTATCATGAATCATCAAAGAGGTCCAAAATTGGGTTAAGCATGAGGAGCTAATGCTAAATGAGACATTCACATGTAAAGAGAGTGCTTGAATAAGGGTTTGAAAGATAAGAGAGTGGCAATGACACAAAATGCTCAATTGAGGAGGCTCATTCCTTGATTTGAAAGGGAGAGGAGGGCTCCTTTTATAGGTGGAGAATCACCCTCTCTTCCATTGTTACAAATTACAACATAAAAATCTTCAACCCTTCAGTGACATAAGGGTAGATGTCACCATCAATTGTCCTCTTAGGCTAAGTCTTCTATTGATTATATTAAATTGAAGACTTTTTGACTTTGAGAGTGTGATAAGATAATAGCCAAGCCTAAGTGGCGTATAGGTGGAGATCCCACTTACACATGGCGGAATTCTCCTCTTCCATGTAGGCATTCTAGAAGAATCTTTCCCAATTATGCACCTACACACACTCCTCCACATGCCTTCCACACTCCCCAACTTGTTGCCTTATGGTGAATACCATATTAATAATACAATAAAAATCCATGTGAGCATGAAGGCCCACTTTTATTTTCCACATCACTAGCCCATCTACCATACCAAAGTATTTATCAGGCATACTTGTGGCATTTACAATGTGTGCACCCTAAATCAAGTAAAACCATTATATTTGAAGATAGAATGCTATTATCGGGGTAGCCGCCAAGCCGCCGCGTCACCACGCCGTTATTCCATTGTGGGCGCCGCAATCTTCTTGGACAAGCTTCCACCTTATTACCATTGAGAAACCATCAAAATATGCACAAAATTGAAAATGAAAGATCAATTTTTCACGTCACATCTTTCCCCCCCCCAGCAGATCCTCCATGCTTGTCTGGGGGGTTTGCTGGCCATGGTACTCGAGGGTAGAATATCTTTAGCTGGTACTCATTGGCACGTCCGGGAACCTCCTGGCCACTTGCATCCTCTAGAAGATAGGTGTTATTTTTGAACTTTTGCTTTATCCTGAAGGGGCCTTCCCATCGTCGAAGAAGCTTCTTATCTAGCCGTTTCTCCACACGGCCATCATACCTCATGACTAAGCTTCCTTGCTTGAGTTCTGGCTTCTTCTTCTTCTTTGTGAGAGTGTCATGCCTCACCTTGCGTCATTGTTGTGCAGCCTCCAAATTTTGAAGTGCCTGAAGTCGCCTCTCATCCAAGATCTCCAGTTGTGCTAGGCGTTGGGCATGTGTTTCTTCTTCATTATTCAAGCGTGCAAAAGATGTGCGAAGACTTGTGATTTCCAATTCTATTGGCAAAATAGCCTCCATTCCATAAACTAACTGAAAAGGTGTGAAACCAAGAGAGAGTTTGTGATTTGTCCTATAGGCCCATAGGACTTCTGGCAAATGCACATCCCACTTTCTCTTCATAGTATCCACTAGCTTAGACAAAGATCCACAAAGCAGTCCATTAGTTTTTTCTACTAAACCATTACATTAGGGATAATAGGGAGTTGACATAGCATGCTTTATCTTTAATTTCTGCACCAAAGCTTCAATCAAGTCATTTGTGAAAGACCTCCCCCCATCCGTAAGGATTTCTAATGGATACCCAAATCGGGCACATATGTATTCCTTGAGAAAGGATGCCACAGCCACTGCATTATTATTGACCATTGCCTTTGCTTCTGTCCACCTTGTTGCATAATCTGTGGCCACCAATATGTAATACTTCGCATGTGAGGAACGAGGAAGTGGGCCCACAAAATCTAATCCCCACCTTTCAAATGGACCATATGCTGGGATAGGGTTTAAGGGTCCGGGAACCAATTGCTTATGCCCATATGCCTGGCATACTTCACAGCTTCTGCACCACTCATGGACATCTTTGCTGAGTCGAGGCCAATAATACCCTGTGTTAAGGATCCTTCGAGTTGTGCTGGTTGAGGCAAAGTGACCTGAACATTCATGACATAATTCCATAATCCTTTTAGACTCCTCTAGGCCCACTACCCTCCTAAGAATCTTATCCTTACCTTGCTTGTAAAGAACATCCCCTAGAATTGTGTAAGGATGAGCTTTCCTAGTAAGCCTTTGCTTCTGTTGAGGATTCAATCCAGGAGGGAAGTATCCTGTATCTAAATTATGTTGAACATCTTGGAGCTCAGGCCAACTTGTATCCATTAATGCAAGAGTAGCTACTTTGAAAGAAGCCAAGGTTTTAGTAGCCAATTCATCAGCCTTTTGATTATCCTTCCTGTTAACATGCACAAATTTACAAAACCCAAAAGCTTCTTTCAACTCCATTGCCCTTTTATACAATTCTTGGAGATTAGGACTCCTTGCCTTATACTCTCCTTTCATTTGTCGGATGACCAATTGTGAATCCCCTTTAACCTCTACCTCTTCAATTCCATCTTTTATGCAATCTTCTAATCCCCAAATTAATGCATTGTACTCAGCCACATTATTTGATATAGCCTTTGGAAATTCCCTACCCTTGGCCCATACCTCTTTTCCTTCTGGATCAAATAAAACTATCCCCCCCAGCCCCACATTGCCTGGAAGGGCTAAAGGCTCCATCAAAATGCATAGTGAAAGCAGTTGGTGGTGTCTCCAAATCTTCATATACTTCTTCCTTTGCTCCTATTCCTTCTTCCTCTTCCTTCCTAGTAAGCAAATCTATAAGAGAGGCCCTAGTGGTGTTTTCTGTAATAAAAGTGAAAGAGAATTCTTGAAGCTCACAAATTCACTTTGCAAACTTCCCTCCCGTAGGATTGGGCTTGCGGACCAAGAATTGTAAATAAGGTTGAGATGTGAGGAAGAAAAAAGGGCGAGGTAACAAGTATGACCTGAACTTCTTTATTGCAAAAACAAGAGACAAACCACCTTTCTCCATTTCACCATACCTCTCCCTTAGCATCAGTGAGTTGTCGGCTTGCATAATACACTGGTTGCATACGCCCTTGCTCTCCCTTTTGTAAGAGTATAGCACCCACTGAATGTGATGAGACACTTGGGTTCACATAAAAGTCCTCCCCCCACCCACCTAGGAGGCTGCACAATTGGACTTTGACTCATACATTCCTTGAGCAAACAAAAAGATTGAATTTGATCGGGCCCCCATTGGAAAGAAACATTTTTCTTTGTTAACAGATTTATAGGATACATCTTCTCAGAGAACATGTAAACAAAGCGTTGGTAATACTTTGTTTTACCCAAAATCCTCCTTACCTCCCTTACATTGGTAGGTGGTGGGAGGGCCACAATTGCCTGCACCTTCTCAGGATCCATCTCTATGCCTTCTTCTGAGATAACATGTCCCAAGAGAACCACCTTCCTCCGTGCCAAGCAGCATTTTCCTGGATTAAGACACCCTTTTGCATCATCAATACTTTGCAAGGCCAACCTCAACTTTTCCAAGTGATCCATGCGGCTTGAATAAATGCAAAAATCATCCAGAAAGACCCTTATAAACTTCCCCAAGTAAGGTGCAAATACCTGACTCATGAAGCGTTGAAAAGTTGCTGGTGCATTGGTCAAGCCAAATGGCATCACCCTATAGGCATACACTCCCCAAGGGGTGATAAATGAGGTTTTCCTTTGATCTTCTTCACAAATCTGGATTTGGAAGTATCCAGAGTATCCATCACACACTGAATACAACTCATGACCTGCAACTTGATCCAAAATCTCATCCTGAAAGGGTAGAGGGTAATAATCCCTCTTTGTGCATGCATTTAGAGGGCGAAAGTCCACACACACACGCCATTTTCCACCCTTTTTGGGAGTGACTACAACTGGGGAAATCCATTCTGAATTCTCTACTGGAAAAATAAATCTAGCTTCAAGCAAATTTGTTACCTCCTTCTTAAGCACCTCTGCTTGCACTACTCCCAAACGCCTTAGTCGCTGCACCACTGGCTTACTTTGGGGCTTGAGATCAATCTTGTGCTCTACTAGGGTAACTTGGCGTACTTGTGAGTAGCTGTTTGCAAAAAGGTTAGGAAATCCATCTAACATTTTTAAGTAATTCTCCCTTTCAGTACCTGCTATGGACTCATCAAGAAGAAGTTCATTCTGTTGGTGAAGACTAGTGAGGTCCACATCTCCTTTCTTGCACGTGGTTGGAGAAGCTTCCCCTTCCAAGGCTCCATTGTCTTTAGCATCCCCTCGATCCCTTCCCAAGGGAAAGACCAAATGCAACTCCCTCCACCTCTCCTTCTGAGATGGAATCCTCGGAGCTACCACTTGTCTCTTCTTCATCGGATGACTCTGACTCTGAACTTTCGGAAGTTGAAGGTTCACCTCTTACCACTTTCTTGCGACGGCTCTTGATGTTGTAGTGGACCTTCTTATTCTCACCTTATAGAATAAGATCACCTGTCTCCCACTTTTGAATTGCCTTCACTTGGCGAAGCCATGGCCTACCCAATATCAATGGGTAAGCCCTAGCGTCAGGCTTTGTAGGAATGACCTGGAAAGTTGTAGGCACAGAAATACCACATACATCCACTCCCAAATTCCTGACAATTCCTAAGGTTTTCACCCTAGTATTATCAGCAAGTTTGATGCGATAGGGAGAGTTGGTAGAAGACAACTTTAAATCAGCATCTTTCATTGTTTTTTCACTCATGACATTGATTGATGCACCTCCATCAATGTATGCATTAGAAATTGTCTGCCCCTCAATGATGACATCAATCACAGGCACATTATCTCCTACATCAATATCCACTTTTTGAACCATAGGAGTCCCATTATCCCTCTTCTTCTTTTTCTTAGATTCCCTTGTGCTAGCCAGCTTACCCCATTCCTTTCTAAGCTTTGGAGAGAGTGCCAAAAGCTGCCCAAATGTGATTTGTGCCGTTTCCTCCCTAAGATCTGTCAAGAGGTCATAACTAAGAGATCCTTGTCCAAGAGGAAAATCAGATTGTCCAATTTTTCTCCTAGACGACTTCTTCTTCTTCTTATTTTTCTCCTCTTCTTCAGATTTATCTTCTTGTTCTTCTTCTTCCTGGCTTCTAGTTTTACGACCCCTTTTTGCCATTAATGGCATCAATGTTTCCTCTTCTTCTGAGTATATTTCCTCTAAAAGTGCTAAACTTTTATCCTCACTTTTCCTCAATCTTGGACACTCAGTACGATAGTGCCCCTTCTCTTGACATTCATAGCATGTGACACTACTTCTATCCCTAGGTTTATCCTCAGCTCGTGGAACCCTAGGTGGCCTTGCATTGACTAAGTGTAACTTCAAATTAGCAAATTCTGCCATAAGTTGTGCAATGTTATGATCCAAGGATGGAGTTTGTACCTGAGATGTTGAGGCTATCTCTACTCGTGGTGGGGTTGGCACACTTGGAGAAGATTGGAATGTGGACTCAATATGAAGAGTGGCCTCCTTCTTCAAAGCAATACGAAGGGCCTCTTTAAAACTAGTGGGATCTTTGCTAAGAACTTTTCCATACAAGCGGGGATCCAAAGCCCTGATAAACTTGCTCATCTTAAGGTGCTCCATTGCTAAAGAACTCTTTGAATCCTCCATAGAAGGTGAAGAAGAAGAAGCAACAACATGTAAAGCAGCTTGTTGATATTTGATGAATAAGGCTTCATACCTCACTGAAAAGGCAGAAACTGACTCTCCATCCTTTTGGAAAATCTGATCCAACTGCAATAGTAAAGCATTTGGCGACTCCACTGTCCCAAATCTCTCCTTCATTGCTTTGGTCAACCTTTCCCAATCATTCTTGGACTCCTCTGGCAAAGCCTCATGCCAAGTTAAGGCCACACCCTCCAAGAAATCTGGAAGTATTTCTACCCTCTCCTTCATAGACCAACCTGTCAAGCAGCATGCTCGGTTAAACTCTCGGAGATAACTCCCCGGGTCTTCTCCTTCCGATCCACGGAACACCGGAATGTTGAACATCTTGCACCAAAAGATTAGTGACAAGGGAAATTTACTTGTTTTAAAAAAACTTTCCTTTAATCATGCGGGACCTTGAGGTTAAAATAGAATAAATCTAAGTAAAACCTGCCCGCCGTCTCCACCAAAAGATGTGACACGAAGTTGGGGTTTGGACTTCGGTCACTTCTTAGAATCAAAAACACATTTGAATGAAACCTCACAGCCTCCTCACCTCCCTTTCTCTCCCTAGATTAGGATAAAGATATACACATCAAAGGTGAGATCATAATTCATGGAAGGAAAGATGAAAGGCTCCGGAGAAGCAAGAATTTCTGCCAGTCTTGCAGCTCCAAACAAGAGGGCGATTCTTTGTTGGAAGAAAATCTTCCGACTCAGGATTATGTGAACGGAAACATACGGGGAATATTGGTAAGGTTCATCCGTTCGAATTGGGCGATTTGGACGGAACATATTAAAGAAAATGAATATGGTAATCTCTTACAAGAGGATAAGACACATGGGGTTTGCCTTTTGATAAGGGATTAGGAGGAATTAATCATGATTAAGAAGAAAGAATGGCCAAAAAGCTATAAAAATAGAGATACACAGAGAATTGCAGTTTTAAATCCATAAAGGCTGTGCAAGAGAGGATTATATAGATGCGTAGAGCTTGAAGAGAGCTTCGCGCCTATATAAAAACTTTCAAAAACGGGCAATCGAGCGAAAAGTTATGAGCATTTTACTGCAAGACTATAAAACTGCCAAAATTCTATAAAAACAGAGATACACAGAGAATTGCAGTTTTAAATCCATATAGGCCGTGCAAGAGATGATTAGATAGGTGTGTAGAGCTTGAAGAGAACTTCGTGCCCATATAAAAACTTTCAAAAACGGACAACCGAGCGAAAAGTTATGAGCATTTTACTACAAGACTATAAAACTACCAAAATTCGCCTAAAAATTAGCAACTTTGGGAGAAATTCTAATCATCAATGAAGTAAGGGATTAAGAAATTAGTTACATGAGTGGAAAGAGCATAGAAAGAGCTTCCTAGCCATATGATCAATGTTAGAAACCAATACCCGAGTGATGAGTAATTACCGGTTGAAATTTGGGTATTGGACTTTAATAACACAAAAAATCTTGTGATCACATGTTATATTCACAAAGCTTTCACAAGGGCCTTAAAAATTTATCTTTATCAGGCATAAAAAATCTTCTTAGGTGGCCACTGACCTGCTATTATGTGAAGATGGTAACATGAGAACATGTGAATAGCTTATTCCCATGTGTAGCCAAGCTTTTAAGGGGTTCCCAAATGGCAAGTGACCTGTTA
The DNA here is from genome assembly GCF_041138505.1 of Cibotium barometz. Classification (NCBI taxonomy): domain Eukaryota; kingdom Viridiplantae; phylum Streptophyta; class Polypodiopsida; order Cyatheales; family Cibotiaceae; genus Cibotium; species Cibotium barometz. The sequence continues at coordinate 56,988,373 of NC_141051.1, forward strand.
TTTTGTGAACGGTAACATAAGAACATGTGAATAACTTGTTCACATGTGTTATTATCACAAAAAATCTTGTGATCATGTGAATATTAAATCCCTGATTGGAATCTTATACCAACTCTTTTCCCTCTTGCATCAACTATCTTGCTCAACATTGCTTTAATCCATTTCTTATCTTCTTCATCAAATTCAGCCCAATAAGAGTAGTATGGTCTAATTTTCCAAGTTTCCTAATCAAAAAAATCTTATCTCCAAATGTGCTGGGAACACACCCAAACTTGTTGATCCTACCACAAAAGACAACATTTAAATCAACGACCCAAATGCACATTGGTCAATCAGATGAGAGAATAAATAAGTTTAATTGAGAGAGAGAAATTTCTTACTTGTTCAATCGGGGGTGAGAGAAAACAAGAGTTCCCTAACATCATTGTTCTCAAATAAAACAAAATCACAAACAACACTCAAGTGCATCGACAAATCACTTTGGTAATTTGTTGCATCAAGAACACAATTATAAATAAGTAAAAGATAATATTCAACCATCGACATAAATAATTATAATATAATACTCATCTATTTTGATGTAATCCACATGAATGTTTTGTGGCGATTGTTCCCATCAAGTATGTGGATCATTTTTCCCCTAAGGTATGGACCCCACTCTACATTTGTGTTCAAGAGTTTCTCAAACCTATCATTTATAGTCTTCCATGCATCACTCCAAGACTCCCTCCTCTCATCTATTAGGGGTTTCTCCTCTGCCTCTAAATCAAGGATGGAAACAATGAAGGATCCCTTACTTTCCAAGTAACCACCCATCTTCATAACAGACCTTGATAGAGTTTTCTTTGTTGATGGACTTCATTTTCTAATTGCTTATGTCATAGAGGGATTTTTGGAGGTGGTGTCATAAAATTCATCCTAATTCTCTCTAGGAAAGATTGAGGTGTACTAGTTTTCAAGAGCTTACCAAATATCTCTATCTTCCTCTTACTCGCACTTTTTGGCCACATTTGAGTCTCCTGTGCACTTTCTTGTTGAGCACTTCATTCTTAAACACATTCCCCTCCTTCCTAATTTCTCCCTTCAACACCTTCTACAGTCTTTTCTCTTCCCCCTCCTCATTACTTTCTTCATTCCCTCCTTCATGAGCTTCATCATTCCCTTCAATATTAACACCTTTCATCTCTCCTTCCCCATCCCCATCCCCATCCCCTTCCCCACCATGAGCTTCATCATCCTTGCTTCCTTCTATGCATATTTAATTGTAAAGAAGGTAACACTTTTTTAATAAAATATTTTTAGTATGCATTTTTCTATACCTAGGATGAAAATAACACTTTAAGAATACATATACGATGGAAATTACTCTTTTTTAATTTAAAAAAAGTAAAACTTATTTTACACATTTTTTAGAAAATTTCGCCATAACCTCCTTTATATGGCTGACCATTTTTCAAATTTTAACTCTTTAAAATTAATTACAATTTCACCAAGAGTATTTAAATCATTCTAATGTAAACATTTTCTACTTATTTAAGAGAAACATTATGAAAAAACTTGATTTTATCCATTAATCATTCATCTAGGATAAAGAATGGTTGGATTTACTAAAGAAGAGAGGGGAATGCCTTTTTTCAATGAGGCATAACATCATATTCATTTTAGAGAAGACAAAAATCATAAAAATCATAAAAGTGTGATTTTCATCATAAATAATTTTTAATGCATAAATGGATGCATAAAAGAAATTCTTTTATATTAAAAGAGTGATTTTCATCATAAATAAATTGTATGCATAAACATGTGCACATAAAAGATATTTTTTATATTAAAAGTGTGATTTTCATCATAAATGATTTTTAGGCATAAATAGATGCATAAAAGAAATTCTTTTATATTAAAAGAGTGATTTTCATCATAAATGATTGTATGCATAAAAGATATTTTTTTATATTAAAAGTATGATTTTCATCATAAATGATTTTTATGCATAAATGGATGCATAAAAGAAATGCTTTTATATTAAAAGAGTGATTTTCATCATAAATGATTTGTATGCATAAAAGATATTTTTTATATTTAAAGTGTGATTTTCATCATAAATAATTTTTATGCATAAATAGATGCATAAAAGAAATTATTTTATATTAAAAGAGTGATTTTGATCATAAATGATTTGTATGCATGAACATATGCATAAAAGATATTTTTTTATATTAAAAGTGTGATTTTTATCATAAATAATTTTTATGCATAAATAGATGCATAAAAGAAATTCTTTTATATTAAAAGAGTGATTTTCATCATAAATGATTGTATGCATAAAATATTTTCTTATATTAAAAGTGTGATTTTCATCATAAATGGATTTTATGCATAAATTAGATGCATAAGAGAAATTCTTTTATTCTAAAAGTGTAATTCCTACTAAATTGGATTTATGCATGGAAAGATGCATAAAGAATTTATTTTAATCCAAAAGTGTTATTCTCATAAATTTTGAATTTATGCATAAAAAGATGCATAAAGAATTTTATTTTAATTCAAAAGAGTTATTTTCATCAATTTTGATTTTATGCATAAATAGGTGCATAAAGAATTTTATTTTTATTCAATGAGAGTTTTTCTTATCAATTTTGATTTTATGCATAGAAAGATGCATAAAGAATTTTATTTTTAATTCAAAAGAGTTATTTTCATCAATTTTGATTTTATGCATAAATAGGTGCATAAAGAAATTTATTTTTATTCCAAAAGAGTTATTCTTATCAATTTTGATTTTATGCATAGAAAGATGCATAAAAGATTTATTTTTATTTTGAAAGTATTATTTTCATTGAAATTAAATTTATGCATAGATAGATGCATAAAAGATTTATTTGTATTTTGAAAGTGTTATTCTCATTTATGCATAGTAAAATGCATAAAAGGTTTATATTTAATTCGAAAGTGTTATTTTTCTTAAAATTAAATTTATGCATAAATAGATGCATAAAAGAATTTTTATAAAAGTGTTATTCCTACCAAAGTAGTCTTTATGCATAATTAGATGCGTAAAGAATCTTTATATCAAAAAAATTAGAATTATCTTACATTCTATATATAGATAGGAATTAGATAGATGTAAATGGATGGATGGAAGTGATATAAATCAGATAAATGTAAATGGATGTGATGTCCTATGAATTAAGATGTGAATGAATGGTATAGGATGTGAAGGAATGTGATGGCATGTGAATCGTGATATGAATGAATGATAAGGGATGTGAATGAATGACGGCATGTGAATCGGATGTGGATGGATGATGTGGTTTGATGTGTGAATGATGTAGATTAATGTGGATGGATATATGGATGATGTGGTTTGTTGTGTGAATGATGTGGATTGATGTAGATGGATGAATGGATGATGTCGATGTGGATGTATGAATGTGGATGTGGATGTGGATGTAGATGTGGATGTGTGGATGTATGAATGTAGATGTGGATGTGGATGTATGAATGTGAATGTGGATGTGGATGTATGAATGTGAATGGGTATGTGGATGTATGGATATGGATGAGGATATGGATATGTATGTATGAATGCGGATGTGGAAGTGGATGTATGGATGTGGATGTACGAATGTGGATGTGTATGTGGAATAATGAATGCGAATGTGTATGTGAAATGATGTGACATCGAGTGAATGGATGAGATGTGATGGCATGTGAATTGGGATGTGAATAAATGATATGTGATGTGAATGAATCTGATGTGATGAGATGGAAAATGATGTGATTGGATGAGAATGAGTACATATATGAATGGAATGTGGAATAAGTAATGTGGACTGATGAGGGATAATGTGGAAAGACGAGAATAAATGATATGTGATGTGAATGAATCTGATGTGATGAGATGGAAAATGATGTGATTGGATGAGAATTACACATATGAATGGAATGTGGAATAAGTAATGTGGACTGATGAGGGATAATGTGGAAAGACGAGAATTCATTATAGAAACTGTATTTGTGACCTGTTTGTAAATGACTGTTTTATGTCAAGAATGTTGGGGAAGCATTTTGACCGTCTTGTGAATGAGGTCGTGGAGATCTATCTGTTAAAGTTGCAACTGCTGAGACAGAGAGTCAATGGAGGACGTCTCGCGTAGCAAGGTCGGCCGAGGTCTTGACCAGCCTCGGTTTGATGAAAATGGTGAGCTTCTGGTACAGTGGATGAGGGACCAAGGAAGCGGCCTATGAGTGAAGCGCTAGGTGACCTGCGAAGGATCCTAGAGGGTGCTGACCATATAGCACTCGAGCTCTAGGGCACCGAAGATACCCACAAGTACGTCGAGGGAAGATATTGGATCAAGGAGTAAGAGTTGTTTTCTGAATTCGGGTGTGGATCTAGTTGATTGATTCGGGTGTGGATTTGGTTGATTGATTCGGGTGTGGATTTGGTTGATTGACCTTGCTGGTCCTCAACGGATGAGTCCATGACACTTTTATATGGATCTGTTGGTTGATCTTGCTGATCATCCACGGAGATTCCATGTTGTTATGTGAATATATTGCCGGTTACTATGAGCTAGGAACTATTGAAAAGGCCCCTGAGTGAACAGGTGGTGAGAGTTCTGGTTGCCAATGATGCTGTAAGTACACCGATGAAGGAATGATTGGAAATAAGGATTCAACCAGAGATTTTGAGGATTGTGATCAGTGACACAATGGTTTCATTAAAGGATTGTTTTAAAGATAGCTGATGCTGAGAAAAAGGCAATTTCATATTAGGTGTGTAAGTGGTGTGACTAGTTTTATGTTTGCATGAACATCCGGCTAGGGGGCCTAGGAACTCTTTTCCCTGGTACCCGGGACAAAACCTAACGAAAATCCTAATTGGATCCCATCACTACAGTGGTTGGGCGGCTGGCTAACCCATGGGACTATAGGTTGGACTGATGGATCCATAAATCGAGAACTCAATTTCTGTTTAGTTCGATAGATGAAGTAAATTCCACACAAAAATTGTTCTATGGAAAAGAATCAACGGCTATATCTCTCAACAATGAGGAAAAAAGCATTGGTCTCTATGATCCAAGTATAGTCTTTTTCCCTGATCTGACTATGGGACTTATGGGTTCGAGCAGATGAGCTCAGTTAGTTAAGGCTTTTGACTACGTTAGGGAAAAGTTATCCTGGTGGAATTGCCCTTGCTTTCTGGGCAAAGGAAGTTTTTTTAGGTTCGGTTTTGGAAAAACCAATGGATTAGTCTCTTGTCCGGATATCCGTGGGGGCGAGGCCCCGAGTGTGGGACCCTGCCCCGCACAAGAAGTGCTTTCGCTGCTAGCACCCCTGAATTTGTTGTGCGGTGGGGACAGGGATCTTACAGTTGGTATCAGAGCTATTTGGCTAATGAGGATCAATCGAGAAGCCAAATATGTCAAAAATTTATCAAGAAGCACTAAAAGGTTGTAATTGTGTGATAAAATTCATACAATTTGATATTCCAATTGAAATTCGTAAATTGGTAATTGGGACTTCAGATGGAAGTACCGCAATTGTATGGAATCCTTGACTTGCTTGAGGCCTAGAAATGATGGTATTTACCTTATAGTTCCAAGAACCATGACTACCCGTATATACCGAGGGTATAACTGGCAGCTCTTTACTGGCAGTATATACGAGTAAATCTAAGACTTCGAATTATAAGCATTTATGCTATCCAGATGATGAATTCGAATGTGGTTGATATGATTTTTAAATTCTGGTTGAGAACTGATGAGATGATTTGGATTCTAATTGAAATATGATGATCCCTGAAATTTGGTTGAAATGTAATAAGCTGAGCAAAACTGCAATGAGGATGAATGGGATGAGTCCCTATGATGATGTTCTTAATTGGAATGACGTTAATGACTTCAACCAAATCACTATGAGATTAGTAGATTGTGCTGGCAAATTGCTACTGTTAACTTTTGTCCAGTGGATCAAGTTAAGGGATGATAAATTAAACATCTGAAAAATTAAAATTCCCATGGAGGACTGTTCAGTTGAAAAAAAATTAGTCTGATGGACCATTATTGTGTTAAAGATATGAATGAGATAATTTTGAATGAATTGTTAACTGATAATGCGTTCTATATGAGTATCTTTATCCCTTGATTCTGTGGGGAGCCGACCTATTTAGAGAACCCCGGAATCAGTTGAATCAAAAATCGGATTGAATCATAAATAAAGAGACTTAACAAGAGTTTTCGTATTGATAGGAACATGGATCAAGGTCGTCGTGGTAGAAATGTTAACCCCCAACTCGATGAAGAAGAGCTCGACCTGGATGTTCGTAAAACTCTTCACAGTTTGCAGCCTGGACCTTTCATGAGATGAGTTAGGATGTGATAAGATGTATATGGGTTATAATAGGGCGAGAATGGATGTGATGTAAAAGAATAAATGTGAAGGCGAATGTGGTTATATGAATGGGAATGTGGAAATGGATGTATGAATGTGAATGTGGATGTGGATGTATGAATGAATGTGGATGTGGATGTATGAATGTGAATGTGGATGTGCGGATGTGAAAATGGATGTATGCATGTAGAAGTGGATGTATGGATGTGAATGGGAATGTGGATGTGGATGTATGTATGTGGATGTGGATGTATGGATGCAGATGTAAAAATGGATGTATGCATGTAGAAGTGGATGTATGGATGTGAATGGGAATGTGGATGTGGATGTATGTATGTGGATATAGATGTATGTATGTGGATGTGGATGTATGAATGCAGATGTGAAAATGGATGTATGCATGTAGAAGTGGATGTATAGATGTGAATGGGAATGTGGATGTGGATGTATGTATGTGGATGTGGATGTATGAATGAGGATGTGAAAATGGATGTATGTATGTAGAAGTGGATGTATGGATGTATGAATAATTGTGGATGTGGATGTATGAATGAATGTGGATGTGGATGTATGAATGTGAATGTGGATGTGTGGATGTGGAAATGGAAGTGTGGATGTATGCATGTAGAAGTGGATGTATGGATGTGAATGGGAATGTGGATGTGGATGTATGTATGTGGATGTGGATGTATGAATGAGGATGTGAAAATGGATGTATGTATGTAGATGTGGATGTATGGATGTGAATGTGGATATGGATGTGGTAATGTGTATGTAGAATAATGAATGTGAATGTGTATGTGAAATAATGTGTTGTCGATATGAGTGAACGGATGAGAATGAGTACACATATGAATGGAATGTGGAATAAGTAATGTGGACTGAGGAGGGATAATGTGGAAAGACGAGAGTTCGAAATAGAAACTGTATTTTGTGACCTGTTTGTAAATGACTGTTTTATGTCAAGAATGCTGGGGAAGCATTTTGACCGTCTTGTGGATTAAGGTCATGGAGACCTAACTGTTAAAGTTACAGCTGCTGATGGAGTCACTGGAGGACGTCTCGCGTGGCAAGGTCAACCGAGGTCTTAACCAGCCTCGGTTCGATTTAAATGGTGAGCTTCCGGTACGGTGGATGAGGGACCAAGGAAGCGGCCTATGAGTGAAGCGCTAGGTCACCTGCGAAGGATCCTAGAGGGTGCTGACCATACGGTGCTCGAGCTCTGGGTCACCGAAGATACCCACACGTGCATCGTGGAAGATATTGGAACAAGGAGTAAGAGTTGTTTTCTGAAACCGTTCATGGATCTGGTTGATTGACCTTGCTGGTCCTCAACGGATGAGTCCATGGCTCTCTTATATGGATCTGTTGAGATTGATCTTGCTGATCTTCAACGAGGATTCCATCTTGATTTTTATATGTGAAAACATTGCCGGGTACTATGAGCTAGGAACTATTGAAAAGGCCCCTGAGTGAACAGGTGGTGAGCGTTCTGGTTGCCAATAATGCCATAAGTACACCGATGAATGAATAATTGGAAATTGGATTCAACTAGAGATTTTGAGGATAGTGATCAATGGCATAATGGTTTCATTAAAGGATTGTTTTAAAGTTAGCTGATGCTGAGAAAAAGGCAATTTCATATTGGGTGTGTAAGTGGTGTGACTAGTTTTATGTTTGCATGAACTTTCGGCTAGGGGGCCTGGGAACTCTTTTCCTTGGTACCCGGGACAAAACCTAACCAAATTCCTAATTGGATCCCATCACTACAGTGGTTGGACGGTTGGCTAACCCATGGGACTGGATGGGGTTAGGATGGACTGATGGATCTGTAAATCGAGACTCAATCTCTGTTATTACGATAGATAAAGTAAATCCCGGATAGTAATTGTTCTATGGATAGGAATCAACGGCTCTGCCTCTTGATGGGAAAAAAAGCGTTGATCCCAATGATCCAAGTGCAAGTTTCTTCCTTGATCTGACGAGTATCTTTATAGGTGCAGTCGGATCAACTTGATCAGTAATGGTCTTAACTACGTTAGAGTAAAGAGTTATTCTGGTTGAATCGCCCGTGATTTTCGGGTAAAGAAAGTTTTTTCGGGTTCGGTTTTGGAAAAACCGACGGATTAGTCTCTTGACCGGATATCTGTGGGCGAGGCTCTGAGTGTGGGACCCCTGGCCCGTGCAAGATGTGCTACTTCCACTGCTAGCACCCCGAATCCATTGCGCGGTGAGAACAGGGATCTCACAGTTGGTATCAGAGTGAATTGGCTAATAAGATCAACTGAGAAGCCAAATATGTCAAAAATTTATCATGAAGCACAAAAAGGTTGTAATTGTGTGATATAATTCATACAATTTGATATTCAAACTAAAAATTTGTAAATTAGTTTACAATTGGGTCTTCAAATGGAAGTACCGCAATTGTATGGAACCCTGACTTACTTGAGGCCTAGACATGATAGTATTTACCTTATAGTTCCAAGTATCATGACTACCCGTATATACCGAGGGTATAACTGTAGCTCTTTATCGGCAGTATATACGAGTAAATCTAAGACTTGAAATTATAAGCATTAATGCTATCCAGATGATGATTTTGAATGTGGTTGATATGATTTTTAATTTTGTTTAAGAATTGATGAGTTGATTTGGATTCTGATTGAAAAATGATGATCCCTGAAAATTGGTTGAAATGTAATAAGCTTAGCGAAACCACAATGAGGATGAATGGGACGAGTCCCTGTGATGATATTCATAACTAGAATGATGATAATGATTTCAGCAAATCACTATGAGATTAGTGGATTGTGCTGTCAAATTACTACTGTTAAACTTGACTCGGTAGATCAAGTTAAGGGATGACAAATTGAGAACTTGCTTGACTGAAATTTCCGTGGAGGAATGTTCAGAAAGAAATTTTTCGGTCTAATGGGCCATTATCGTGTTAAAGATATGAATGATATGATCTGAATGAATTATTATTTAATGATGAGTTCTATATAAGGGATATTTATCCCAATATTCTGTTGGGTTGACTAGAATATAAGGAACCCCAGAATAAATTGGATCTTAAGAAAAAGAGTTGTCCTCTACTTTGCGAGATGAGGACATCTCGCATTTTCTTTAAGTGGGATAGAATGTAAGATTCCTCCCCAGCCTTCGAGGTATATAGGAGTAAGAACCTCCCTTTCTGATCTTATAATTATTTCCTCTCTAAAATAAAAGAAAGATTCTGTTTAAAAAGGAAGACCCTTTCCCCAGAATGCTTTCTCAAGAACCCCACCTGTTTTAAGGATTCAGAACGATGAGTTCAGAAGTGAGAATCGGTGTTTTGGATGCCAAGGTTTTGGTCGTTAGTTAAAAGACTGCCCGACTCCTGCCATGTCAAATCTAATTTCAAAGAAAGTAGGTGACTTAACCTACGAGCTTCTTCTACCTCCTCATCTCAAGGTTCATAATGTATTTCATGTAAGCCTTCTAAAAGAATTATGTGCCAAGTCCAAATCATGGAAAGACGGTAAAATTTCAGTGGGGGGTAAGATACACCGTTGGCCTATAGGTTATGCTAGTTCCTTCTTTTATATAAGTCGTAACTCTTACTTGTCGCTCGCAGTAATCTTACTTCCATCGATCTCCTTTCTTTCTTAATCTCTTTTATGGCTTGGCAGTAGGACTTGGTTTTATCCATGATGATTTCTCACCTTCAAGATGCAAGCGAGTCTGTGAAAAAGGATTTTATAGAATTGTATGAGCGCTTACTTTTCCCTCACTTGGGAACTTCTGTAGCTCAGACCAAATGGCAGACCTATCGAGACATAACTAGGGTAACACTGTGGGATCGGCATCACTTTCGTAACAATGTCCGCTTGGCTATGGTTATTGAAGCTTTGGGTTTGGGTCCCCGATACTATTGCGTGATGAGATCAAGGCATGGTGGGTTTTCTGAGCGAGTCTTCTTACTTGCGTGTTTTCTTTCTCACCAGAAGATATGCCTTTATCCCATTTTTGGCTTGCCTCTTAGAGGTCCTTTTATTAGGTCACCTCATACCAATGCGGTAGGTGCTATAATAACCGGCCGAATTATTCCTATAGATGAGTTACCTTATACATGTGCTGCTTGTGAGTGGTGCTTTTGTGAGCATATGATGGACAGGCTTATGAAATTGTAAAAAGTTATTCTATCTTGTTGTATATGTTCCAAGAGTGAATAAAGTTGAAATCTTTGTTCTTGTCTCAAGTCTTTCTCTCTTTGAGACTTTTCTTGGTGGTTACTTTTAATTAAATTTTCTCTTAGTCTCATATTTGTGCATCTTGCGGAATTACCCCCCAAATTGCGAGATGAGGGTATCTCGCGTTTTTCAAGTGGGAGAGAATGTAAGATTCCTCCCCAGTCTCTCAAGATTCCTCTCGTATTTTTCAAGTGGAAGAGAATGTAAGATTCCTCCCCAGCCTCTCAAGATATCCAGCATCTTCCCCTGTAATCAATCCCCTCTTCAGAAGTTTAAAAGATCTTGTCTTTGCCTGTTTTGACATAGAGAGAGAAAATATTCTAGAGAGAGAATATTCAAATTTTGAATATTTTTAGATAGAAAAATTTTTCATATTATTAAAATGAATTCCCCTGAAACAGAAATTCAAAAAAAACTTTCCAATGTGCAATTGGAATTAATTGGAAATGGGTATAAAGGACCTTAGCCTAAGGGTCTAGATTTTCAAAAAAATTTGGATTATGGTCCAATTAAGATTCCTGTGGACCAATAGGATCAATCCATGTGTGGGAAGGAGATAAATCCAATTTGTAAAAGAAGATACCCAAAAATGAGTAAATGCTCACATAAGATGAAGAGTTGACTATGTACAAGGTTTATTAGTAAGAAACTATGAGTAATATAAAAAATATGAGATATTTTGGATATCCAAAAATGAGTAAATTCTCACATAAGATGAAGAGTTGAATAAGGACAAGGATAATAGTTAAAAAGGGGAGATATTTAGAAGTAAATACTCACATAAGATGAAGAGTTGAATAAGGACAAGGCTAATAGTTAAAAAGGGGAGATATTTAGAAGTAATGATGCATTTTTGACACCTCTGCATGGGGATTTCTCCCTCATGAATGAGGCGCCTACTTCACATGTGCAATTGAGTTTTAAATCTTCAAAAATTGAGATATTTCATCTCTCCTTTCTCCTACTTCAAGTCTAGCTGCAAAAAGTTAGCTCAACTGACCTAAAAATGGTCAAAAATTGACCAAACTGAATTGGAAAATTATAGAATCGGTTTGTTTGGTTAGGAGCTCACTTTTTCCTATAAATAGAGGCCTTCCCCTTTGTTGAAACTGAATAGTGTTTTATGCACTGTTACTCTACTCCTCCCAAGCCAAGAACTGTGAATTTATTAATAATTCACTAGTTTTTGACATTTCCCTCTTCCAAAGATTGGTTGCCACTCTTGTCCAAACAAGAGTTGAACCCTCAAACCATCAAGCCAAAGGAAAGCTATCAAAGTCATTAGTAAGTTGGTGATTCTTCTATTTTTTTAACTTATTTTTATGGTTTTAAATGGTTTTTATGCTTTATGTCTTCTCTAAAAATGTTATGCCTCATTACAAAAAGGCATTCCCCTCTCTTCTCTAGCAAAACCAACCATTCTCTATCCTAGGTGAATGGTTAATGATTAAAGTCAAGTTTTTATAATGTTTATCTTAATTAAATGAAAAAATGTTTACTTTAGGATAATTTCAATACTCTTGGTGCACTTTTAATTAGTCTTGAAGACTTAAAAATTTAAAAAATGGTCAGCCATACAAAGGAGGTTATGGCAAAATTTTTAGAAATTAGTGAGATAAAATTCATCTTTTATTATCCTAAAAGAGTAATCCTTATAGTTTCTATATTCTAAAGTATTATTTTCATGCATAGAGGTATGCATAAAAGATTATTTTTTTAATGTAAAAGTGTTACTTTTATCATATTTGGATTTCATGCATAGAGGTATGCATAAAAGATTATTATTTTAATGTAAAAGTGTTACTTTTATCATATTTGGATTTCATGCATAGAGGTATGTATAAAAGATTATTATTTTAATGCAAAAGTGTTACTTTTATTATATTTGGATTTCTTGCATAGAGGTATGCATAAAAGATTATTATTTTAATGTAAAAGTGTTACTTTTATCATAATTGGATTTCATGCATAGAGGTATGCATAAAAGATTATTATTTTAATGTAAAAGTGTAACTTTTATCATAATTGGATTTCATGCATAGAGGTATGCATAAAAGATTATTATTTTAATGTAAAAGTGTTACTTTTATCATATTTGAATTTCATGCATAGAGGTATGCATAAAAGATATATTTTTTATATTAAAAGTGTGATTTTCATCATAAATGGATTTTATGCATAAATTAGATGCATAAGAGAAATTCTTTTATTCTAAAAGTGTAATTCCTACTAAATTGGATTTATGCATGGAAAGATGCATAAAGAATTTATTTTAATCCAAAAGTGTCATTCTCATTTAAAATGAATTTATGCATGGAAAGATGCATAAAATATTGATTTTAATTCAAAAGTGTCATTCTCATTTAAAATGAATTTATGCATAAGAAGATGCATAAAAGATTGATTTTAAATTCAAAAGGGTTATTCTCCTTAAAATGGAATTTATGCATATATAGATGCATAAAGAAATCTTATATCAAATATAAGAATTCTCTTGTATTCTATAAATAGATATTAAGATGTGATAAGATGCATATGAGATGAGTTAGGATGTGATAAGATGCATATGAGATATGATAGGATGTGATAAGATGTGTATGAGATGTGATAGGATGTGATAAGAGGTGTATGAGATGTGATAAGATGTGATAGGATGTGATAAGAGGTGTATGAGATGTGATAAGATGTGATAAAATGTATATGAGATGAGTTAGGATGTGATAAGATGTATATGGGTTATGATAGGGCGAGAATGGATGTGATGTAAAAGAATAGATGTGAAGGCGTATGTGGTTATATGAATGGAAATGTGGAAATGGATGTATGAATGTGAATGTGGATGTGGATGTATGAATGAATGTGGATGTGGATGTATGAATGTGAATGTGGATGTGCGGATGTGAAAATGGATGCATGTAGAAGTGGATGTATGGATGTGAATGGAAATGTGGATGTGGATGTATGTGGATGTGGATGTGAAAATGGATGTATGCATGTAGAAGTGGATGTATGGATGTGAATGGGAATGTGGATGTGGATGTATGAATGCGGATGTGAAAATGGATGTATGCATGTAGAAGTGGTTGTATGGATGTGAATGGGAATGTGGATGTGGATGTATGTATGTGGATGTGGATGTATGAATGCGGATGTGAAAATGGATGTATGCATGTAGAAGTGGATGTATCGATGTGAATGGGAATGTGGATGTGGATGTATGTATGTGGATGTGGATGTATGAATGAGGATGTGAAAATGGATGTATGTATGTAGAAGTGGATGTATGGATGTATGAATGAATGTGGATGTGGATGTATGAATGAATGTGGATATGGATGTATGAATGTGAATGTGGATGTGTGGATGTGGAAATGGAAGTGTGGATGTATGCATGTAGAAGTGGATGTATGAATGTGAATGGGAATGTGGATGTGGATGTATGTATGTGGATGTGGATGTATGAATGAGGATGTGAAAATGGATGTATGTATGTAGATGTGGATGTATGGATGTGAATGTGGATGTGGATGTATGTATGTGGATATGGATGTGTTTGTATGAATGCGGATATGGGATTGGATGTATGATGTGGATGTACGAACATGGATGTGTATGTAGAATAATGAATGTGAATGTGTATGTGAAATAATGTGTCGTCGATATGAGTGAACGGATGAGAATGAGTACACATATGAATGGAATGTGGAATAAGTAATGTGGACTGAGGAGGGATAATGTGGAAAGACGAGAGTTTGAAATAGAAACTGTATTTTGTGACCTGTTTGTAAATGACTGTTTTATGTCAAGAATGCTGGGGAAGCATTTTGACCGTCTTGTGGATTAAGGTCATGGAGACCTAACTGTTAAAGTTGCAAATGCTGAGGACGGAGAGTCACTGGAAGACGTCTCGCGTAGCAAGGTTGACCGAGGTCTTGACCAGCCTCGGTTCGATTTAAATGGTGAGCTTCCGGTACGGTGGATGAGGGACCAAGGAAGCGGCCTATGAGTGAAGTGCTAGGTCACCTGGAAAGGATCCTAGGGGGTGCTGACCATATGGTGCTCGGGCTCTGGGTTGCCGAAGATACCCACACGTGCGTGGTGGAAGATATTGGAACAAGGAGTAAGAGTTGGTTTCTGAAACCGGGCATGGATCTGGTTGATTGACCTTGCTGGTTCTCAACGGATGAGTCCATGGCTCTCTTATACGGATCTGTTGAGATTGATCTTGCTAATCTTCAATAAGGATTCCATCTTAATTTTTATATGTGAAAACATTGCCGGGTACTATGAGCTAGGAACTATTGAAAAGGCCCCTGAGTGAACAGGTGGTGAGCGTTCTGGTTGCCAATAATGCCATAAGTACACCGATGAATGAATAATTGGAAATTGGATTCAACTAGAGATTTTGAGGATAGTGATCAATGGCATAATGATTTCATTTAAAGTTAGTTGATGCTAAGAAAAAGGCAATTTCATATTGGGTGCGTAAGTGGTGTGACTAGTTTTATGTTTGCATGAACTTCCGGCTAGGGGACCTGGGAACTCTTTTCCTTGGTACCCAGGACAAAACCTAACCAAATTCCTAATTGGATCCTATCACTACAGTGGTTGGGCGGTTGGGTAACCCATGGGACTGGATGGGGTTAGGCTGGACTGATGGATCTGTAAATCGAGGCTCAATTTCTGTTATTACGATAGTAAAGTAAATCCCGGATAGTAATTGTTCTATGGATAGGAATCAACGGCTGTCCCTCTTGATGGGGAAAAAAGCGCTGATCCCAATGATCCAAGTGGAAGTTTCTTCCTTGATCTGACGAGTATCTTTATAGGTGTAGTCGGATCAGCTTGATCAGTAATGGTATTGACTACATTAGAGTAAAGAGTTATCCTGGTGGAATCGCCCGTGCTTTCCGGGTAAAGGAAGTTTTTCCAGGTTCGGTTTTGGAAAAACCGACGGGGGATTAGTCTCTTGACCGGATATTCGTGGGCGAGGCTCTGTGAGTGTGGGACCCCTGGCCCGTGCAAGATGTGCTACTTCCGCTGCTAGCACCCCGAATCCATTGCGCGGTGGAAACAGGGATCTCACAATCATGGGATTGTCTTACTTGTCATCTATGTGGATGACTTGATTGTCACAAGGGATCATGTTACAGATGTTATGCATGTCAAGAAGGCATTGAGTGGGCAGTTTGATATAAAAGACGGGTGAATTGAGATATTTTCGTGGGATTGAAGTGATCAAAGACCATGCAGGTACATGGTTAGTACAACGCCAATATGCATTGGATATGTTGGTAAAATATGGGATGATAGGGTGTAAGCCAATGAGTACACCTTTGGAGCAGAATGTGAAGCTACGAGCTGTATAGAAAGATGGTTGGCAGTATTATTTACATGACTATCACATGCCCAGATCTCAGTTATGTTGTGGGTCTAGTAAGTCAATTTATGCAAAGCCCCAGAAAACCTCATTTGGATCCAGTGAGACACATTATGCGCTATGTAAAGACCACTGCACATTATGGTCTTCTTTATGAGCATGGTAAAGGCTTGGATATACACAAATACACTACACAGACGCAGATTGGGCAGGTAGCTCATATGATAGGAGGTCTACTAGTGGTTATGCCTTTACATTTGGAAGTGCGGTGGTGAGTTGGAGTAGCAAGAAGCAACCTACTGTTGCTTTATCTAGTACTATAGCGGCTGAATACAGGGGTGGTGCAGCCATTGCTACATGTGAAGGAGTATGGTTAAAGAGTCTCTTGGCTGATTTGGGTGAGCCTATTGATGGCAAGATTGTCATTCATTGTGACAACATAAGCAGCATACAATTGGCCAAGAATCTAGTTTTTCATACGCGGACCAAACACATAGAGGTCCACTATCATTTTGTCAGAGAGAAAGTGTTGGATGGTACCTTGGATTTGCAGTATGTGAAGACTGAAGAGCAGGTGGCCAACATCTTTACAAAGCCACTTAGCAGGGAGAAGTTTGATTACTTCTGTACTATGTTGGGAGTACATGGGATGAGATTGAGGGGGAGTGTTGAGAGCTTTGATAGCCCAAGCTCATCTACATCTTCATCTATGGTTGTACATCATGAGCTTGAGAGGGGCTGTTGAGATTCAAGCTCGATGCTTATGCCAGTTGCACTATGTGCTGGCATGTTAGGTAGTAGCATATGTGAGACATAAATGACCACATCCAGCTGGTCATAGTGTGTGGACATTAGCTAGGGTTAGCAGTGTGGACACACAACACATGTAGTGTGTTGTAGATTATGGATTATGGCTTTATGCATTGTGTGAGAAGGAAGATGGCTTCCCTCTATGGTTAGAGTTTGCAATATACATTAGGGTTTACTCCTATGTGTGTGTCTCCTCTCCCTCTACCTGTTTTTCATCACTATTGTAGTAAACCTTATGCATATCCTTATGCAATAGGCTATGCATTAGCCTATTGCATAAGGGCTATGCATAGCCTATGCAATAGGCTATGCATAAGCCCTTATGCAATAGCCTATGCATAATCCCTTATGTAATAGGTTTATGCATAGGCTTATGCGTAAGCCTTATGCATAGCCTATTGCATAAGCCCTTATGAAATAGGCTAATGCATAAGCCTTATGCATAGGCTTATGTAATAGCTATGCATAAGTCCTTGTGCAATAGGTTTATGCATAGGATTGTGCATAAGCCTTATGAAATAGGTTTATGCATAGCATATTTCATAAGCCCTTATGCATAAGCCTTATGCAATAGGCTATGCATAAGCCTTATGCAGAGTCTATTGCATAAACCTTATGCATTGCCTATTGCGTAAGCCCTTATGCAATAGGATTATGTAAAGGTCTTATGCATAGCCTATTACATAAGCCTTTATGACATAGGCTTATGCATAAGCCTTATGCATAGCTTATTGCATAAGCCCTTATGCAATAGGCTTATGCATAAGCATTATGCATAGGCTTATGCAATAGACCTTATGCATAAGCCTTATGCAATAGGTTTATGCATAAGGCCTATTGCATAATATATTAAAATGAACTAACTTTTTGATTTATTATGATAATTTTCTGTAGGTCTATTCAAGTGAACAACCACCAAGGGTTTAGGCTGCCCCCCCACGGGGCAAATCATATGGATTCTCAAAGAAGAGGTAAGCCCTCTTTTTTCATTCTTTGTTTATGCTTCTTTTCTTAAAGTTTTTGCACCCTTCGGTGCCGAGGATTAGGGTTAGTTCAATAGATTATGCATAATCACTATGCATAAACCCTATGCATAGGCTATGGCCCCTATACATAGCCTATGCATAAGCGCTATGCATAAGAGGGTATGTATAAGCGTTATGCATGGGGCCTATGCATAGCGCTTATGCATAGCCTATGCATAGGCCTTATGCATAAGGGCTATGCATAGGGGCTATACATTGCCTATGCATAGTTGATGCATAGGCTATGGCCCCTATGCATAGCCTATGCATAGCTGCTGATGCATACCCTATGCATAGCCTATGTATAAGACCTATGCATAAGCGCTATGCATAGCTGATGCATACCCTATGTATAAGACCTATGCATAAGCACTATGCATAAGCGCTATGAATAAGTGCTATGCATAGGCTATGCATAAGCATTATGCATAGCGCGTATGCATAGCCTATGCATACGCGCTATACATAGGCTATGCATAAGCGCTATGCATATCCTATGCATAGCGCTTATGCATAGGATATGCATAGCGCTTATGCATAGGATATGCATAAGTTCTATGCGTAAGGGCTATGCATAAGTGCTATGCATAGGGTATGCACAGGGTATGCATAGGCTTATGCATAGAGATATGGGGCATTGTTATAGGCCATCTAGAATGCTATTTATTTCAAGTTAGGAGTAGTTATCTGTGAATAGGTGGTTATAGTGGAGGGAGATCCCTCGATCTTCTCTTGTAAAAGAGGAGTTTCCTTTGGCTTTAATAGTGGGGAGCATGTGGAAAGTCCTCAGAAGCTATCATTCGAAAGAGGAGCTTTACACCATGCTTGTCTAAATAGTATTGTAGGAGGTCTCAACAATGTTCTAATATCACATGTTGCCTTTATAGAGAGTGGGCAAAGGCAGATCCTTAGGGTATACAATCATCTCAAAAATAATTAAGGGCAATGAAAACTATGAAAGACAACCTAGAAACAGGTTTAGAAATGAGTTATGAGGAGTGAATTGCTTATAGAAATGAAAACTATGAAGGGCAATGAAAACTATGAAAGACAACCTAGAAACAGGTTTAGAAATGAGTTATGAGGAGTGAATTGCTTATAGAGATTCCCAACAAAAGAGAAGCCAAGCGAGGCAAGGTTGAAAGTACAAGCAGCCACAATGCTGAAAGTTTAAGGGTCCAGTTTTGGAGCAAGGTTTGTGTACACTCATTATTGTGAGAGGAGAAAATCACTTGTAAAGGTTCTTACTGGGTATGATGAAATAAACATAATAGAAATTTCTTCAAATACCAAGGAATCAAGAGTACAAGGGGTGGTAGAAGTATCTTCAGACTCATTCGTTGAGTTTCAAAATACTCAAGCATGGGTCGAGAGGGAGTACTTTATAGCTGAAAGCACAGAGGAGGTCACATCCAAAAAAAGGGAGTAGACTTCTAGAATAAAACAAACTGTCAGAAAAAGGACAAGGCATTTTGATACATTTTGGGTTGGACAACCTAAAAATCAAAATTTAAAAAGAGAGCAATCAACTGGGAAGGGAGAATCAGACAAGGAAGGAGCAAAAGAAATGCCCTGGTATTACAAGGCTACCCTAGCTCAAGGACTTGGAGATCTATGGCTGTGGTGATGGATTCTAAAACATTGGTTTTATCATTTGACTTGTATTAATCTTTTAGTTGTTTCTAAATAGCCAAAGTTGCTTGATTCTGCTTAATCTTGCTCTTCAAAATCTTAGTGATGGGGAAGGACTTCTTTGAAAAGAGTGATAGATTTGATGGTACAAAGTATCACACATGGTCCATAAAAATGCAAATGGCCATGATAGAGAAGGACTATTGGTGGACCATAACAAAGGGTGATTACAAGAAACCAACCAGGGATGCAGAGGCACAAAAAGTTTGGGAAGCACTTGACATGAAGGCTCTAGCCTTCCTTGTCAAAGGATTAGATGACACTCAAATATCACAGGTCGCAAGTGCTGCTTCAGTTTAATGAAGCATGGACTAGACTTAAAGGTATCTTCGGTCAAACTAATGCTTCTTCAAGATTGTGGTTAAGAAAGAGACTGTATAGACTTCACATGGGAGACAAAGATAATGTTGCAACCCATCTAAGTAATATAAGAAGCCTTATGAATCAACTTTCAGGGGTAGGGGTAATCACTACCGAGGAAGAGGCTATCTTTGTGTTGCTTTCTTCAATGCACCCAAAGTTTGATAATGTGGTTGGTGCCAACAACCAACCAAATTTAACCTTTGTTAGTGCAGCATCTCATTTGGTCATGGAAGAAGCTCGACTTGGAGTTTCAACTGATGGCATTGAGTCCTCAAGTGTGAAAGTACCAGTTTTACAGAATCTACCATGATGTCTTTGATATTACTCATAGTTTCTTACTAATAAACCTTGTACATAGTCAACTCTTCATCTTATGTGAGCATTTACTCATTTTTGGGTATCTTCTTTTACAAATTGGATTTATCTCCTCCCCACACATGGATTGATCTTATTGGCCCACAGGAACCTTAATTGGACCATAATCTAAAAATTTCTGAAAATCTAGACCCTTAGGCTAAGGTCCTTTATACCCATTTCCAATTAATTCCAATTGCACATTGGAAAGTTCTTTTTGAATTTCTGTTTCAGGAAAATTCATTTTAATAATATGAAAAATTTTTCTATCTAAAAATATTCAAAATCTGAATATTCTCTCTCTAGAATATTTTCTCTCTCTATGTCAAAACAGGCAGAGACAAGATCTTTTAAATTTTTGAAGAGGGGATTGATTACAGGGGAAGATGCTGGATATCTTGAGAGGCTGGGGAGGAATCTTACAATGATCTATTTTCTTCACATAGGGTGAAGAATCTGCTGAAGAAACATGAAATCCAAGGGAGATAAGATATTGACTTATCTTATCACTTCAAGCACGAGGTGCTTGCTTCAAACCATATAATGCTTTTTTTAATTTGCATACATGAGTGGGATACCTCGGGTGTACATGTCCTTCTGGCTGTGCCATATAGACTTCCTCTTGTAAATCACCATTTAGAAATGCATTTTTCACATCCATTTGATGCATTTCCCAACTATTTGCTACAGCCATAGCAATGACTGCTCTCACTTTTCCCATCTTTGCAACTGGACTAAATGTTTCATCATAGTCCAAGCCTTGGGTTTGTGCATAACCCTTAGCTACCAACCGTGCTTTATGGAGCTCAATGGAACCATTTGATTTGCATTTCACCTTGTAAACCCATTTGCAACCAATGACATTTTTGCCTTGTGGTAAGGCAACCAAATCCCATGTTTCATTATGAACCAATGCATCCATCTCAACATCCATTGCCTTCTCCCATACATGCTTGCATGTAGGTTCCACATGCTTCACCAAAGAGGTCATGCATAGCAAAGTCACGATATGTCAACCTGTCAATTGAATACCTGACCCTTTGGGACCTCCACAATGCATGCAGATCACTCTGAACACCTGTCACTCTAGCATGTGGAGGCACATATCTATCCTACCTTTTGTACCTGGTGTACGTAAAACTGGTATGTCAAGTTCCTCATCCAAACTTTCTAAACTTGACAACTCATAACATGTAATGCCAATTCCTTCAACCTTCTTTTTTCCTTTATCCACAGCACTACTCCCAGTGCTCACACTCTCATGCCTCAAGCGTCCTGACCATGGACATATAGTGCTATACTCAGACTCTGCTGGCCCAGACATAGAAACAGAACTTGCTTGTGGCAAGTTCACATGCACATCAGCATCAACGGAATCAATGACACCCTCATCCTTTGCCTTGTACCAACTAGCAAGCTCATCAAACACCACATCTCGTGAGATAACCACTTGCCTAGTTTGTAGATTGTAACATTTATATGCCTTGTGATCCTATGCATACCCAACAAAAACGCACTTTTCTGCCTTAGGATCCAACTTCCTCCTTCTCTCATCAGGCACATGTACATAAGCTATGCAACCAAACACTTTGAGGTGTCCAATGTCCGGCCTAAAACCTGTAAGCCGCATCTCTGGCATACTTCTATGTATGGCTACTGTGGGTGTCTTATTAAGTACATACACCGCTGTGGCACACGCTTCTGCCCAATAATAGTCTTGCATGCTCTTTTCATTGAGCATTGCCCTGGCCACATCACAAATGACTCTATTCTTCCTCTTAGCACCATTTTGCTGAGGTGTGTACCTACAAGTTAACTGCCTTCTTATGCCATGCTTTCTTAAGAAATTCTCAAAAGCATGTGTTGTGTATTCACCACCTCCATCTATCCTCAAACATTTTATCCAAGAGCCATATTGCTTCTCTGCAAAAGCTTTGAAGTCTATAAACTTTCCCAACACTTCACTTTTCTCTCAATGAATGTTACATAATACAAGCTGCCTTTAATGGATGGGTTTTGTGTAGGACCCCATACATCACTATGAACTATCTCAAGTGGCCTGCTACTCATGTTGCCTTCTTTAGGAAACGGCAACCTTGCTTGCTTTCCAAACTGGCAAGCATCACAAACATGCATATTCCCATCATACTTGAATCTAGGTAGCCCACTAACAATGCCTCTTGCTTGCATGTTCTTTAACCTATGTATGTTCACATGTCTAATCCTTTTATGCCACATGTCAATGTCTTGTACCACATTTTGGCTTTTAGAGAACATGGCTGATTTCAACTCAGGAATCCGAGCATCCAACTTAAATAACCTGCCTTCTTTTGTTGCCTTTGGCAATGAACCATGGTCGTTGTTTGAAACGAACCTGTAAACCTTGTTCCACCATTTGACCAATTGAGGCCAAACATTTTGTAATAGAAGGCACATCCATAGACTTCGTTTCACCATTGTGAATAACCAATGGTACACTTCCAACATGTGTGACAGCATGCTGGGTATCATCTCCTGTCTCCACATAGCCTTTCATATCCATAGGCTTCATATGTTCAAACCATTCGCCATGACAAGTTATATGGTTTGATGCTCCAGAGTCCATATACCAAGTGTCATCACTTTCACCATTTGTCATCATAGATCCCACAACATGCTTCATGATGGCAAAACAAGTGATTTGCGCTACCATCATTACTGCTTAATGCATAATTTCCACCATGTTGTGCATAATGTCCACCATGTTGTGCTCTTCCCCCTCTTAAATCAATTTTTTTGCGGAAACAATCACATGCCATATGGCCAAATTTCGCACAGTAATGGCATTCCATATTTTGCATAGATGTTTGTTGGCCTTGCCAACGTCCTCTACCACGAGGATTACCTATGCCTCTTTGAGGTGTATATCCACGACCACCTCTACCACCATATGTAGGCTGAAAATTCTATTGTGGTGACCTATCCTGCCATCCACCACCATTACCACGACCACGTGATGCAAATCTCCCCTTGCCTCTAAATCCCCTTTGTGAATAGAAAGCCTGATTTCTACCATTATCATCATGGCTAGTAGATGCATCATAAAAAGAGTCATTGAGTTTGATTTCCTCAACAAGCAAGAGTGAAACCAACTCATCAAAATTTGGTAAACCTGTACTCTAAAAACAGCCACGCAAGATAATGTCTACCAAATCATCATCAGGCATGGAGACATTGATAGTTGCCAATGCATCTGCATACTTCTTTATCTCTTGAACATAATCATGGATACTCCTTCCTTTCCACTTCACATTATGAATCTGTTGTCTCAACTGAGACTTACGAGCACTAGTGTCTGTATCGAACAGCTTTACCAATGTATGCCATGCATCCTTGGGATTCTCAGCATCATGTATATGTATGAATATAGCATCTGAGATACATATAGACAAGTAATGCAAAACTTTGTATGCTCTCTCTGGTGACCATTGCTTATGAGCTACAACTTGTTGTTGTGTAGGTTGTCGGGTAGTTTCGAGAGCGGCTCTGGCTCCAGACCTGTAACAAGGTTCCAAAACCCTTTTCCTTTCAGAAAGCTTTTAATCCTGTACTTCCATGCCTGGAAGTTCTTTCTATCCAACTTCTCACCCACAATCTGTACTAGGTTGTTTAACATATTTTTTTAATGCAAATGGACCTTCCACACATGTCCAAATCTATAAACAAGCCTTCCTCAGCTCAACCACACTCTAATAAGTGTTCCAAATACTCCAAAGTACTCAACGAACTTCACTGTTGATGTTGCATCCAAATTGAACTGGCATATGTAGTCCAAGGTACCCTATTTTGGCGTGCTTTCCAAGGCTTCAAATTATAATGTAGTGGTTCAATCAAGTGTGGATAACTTGCATTGACACCTAAACAAGCTCAATGTTGCATATCAACACCAACCAAGGTGTGTACATACCAAATTTATCAAATCCCCTTCTTTGCTTTGAGAAAATCCAGTAAAACCAAAAAAGACCAGTCATATAAAAGTGCTCTAATTCCTTTGATTCTTGTCCAAATTGAGAGACCAGGTATTCATTAGCTTAGCATTGATGTCTACTAACTCCATGTAAAAGAAATAAGACCAATTATTTAAGTTGAGAGTAATTAGCCGATTAATCACCCTCTATTTCACTAATCATAGTAGACAGCCTGTTTAATCAGCTCCATAATGCATAATTTCTTCAACCAATCATATAGAAACCTCCTCAAGTATGTGTATCACACAATTGCTAAGAAAGTTTTTAATTTAATCAATCAAGCAAGTAGAATTTGGCCTCCACTTTTCAAAAATATGTGAAATCTGCTCTGTTTCCTCCCTACAGGCTACACCGCCTGCTCCTGAGGTGATTTGAGATGTTTGTTGTGATAATTGAAGGTATATATAGATGCCCAACACACCTAGGCATGTGCCCAATCCATCAATGTAGTGATTTCTGCAAACAACTACCTCCAATTGCATCCACAATGGACATCACTTCTCTGTTTTTGTGAGGGCTTCAAAACATTGAATTTCCACTCACTAATATGCATCAAACTTGCTCCAAATTCAATGTAGGGCTTGCACATGAGTTGCCAATACATTCCCCTTTGCCACATACATGATTCTTTGTCAGATTTGCAACTATTTGCATCATACATTCACCACACTCAAGCTTCAATGGAGAGCTTGCAAAACATAAATTTCTCTTTGCTCAAATCTGGTGTTGTTTGTGTTTTTGCACCTGCAATCCGCTCAAGGATGTTTAGTAGTCCTTATCTGGTAGGCCAAGCTCTCGGATTTGATGAAAATCGGTGTGCTCCAATCTTCACAGCTCCAATGGCAAGCTCCACAGCATTTCTTCACAGCTTCTTCTCCCTCTTCTCTCACTCACTCATAAACCAGAGAGCACCAAGCTCTGATACCATGATGAAAAACAGGTAGAGGGAGAGGAGACACACACACAGGAGCAAACCCTAATGTATATTGCAAACCCTAACCATAGAGGGAAGCCATCTCCCTTCTCACATAATGCATAAAGCCATAATCCATAATCTACAACACACTACATGTGTTGTGTCCACACACTGCTAATCCTAGCTAATGTCCACACACTATGACCAGCTGGACGTGGTCATTTATGTCTCACACATGCTACTACCTAACATGCCAGCACATAGTGCAACTGGCATAAGTTGACATCGAGCTTGAATCTCAACAGCCCCTCTCAAGCTCATGATGTATTACCATAGATGACGATGTAAATGATCTTGGGCTATCAAAGCTCTCAACAAATAGGCTATGTAATAAGCCTATTGCATATGGCTTATTGCATAGCCTATTGCATAAGGTCTATTTCATAAGGCTATGGATAAGGCTTATTACAATAGGCGTATGCATAAGACTATTGCATAGGCTTAATGCATAGCCTATTGACCTAACCCTAATCTCCGAGGGTGCAAAAACACAAAGAGAGGAAGCATAACAAAAAATAAAAAAAGAGGGCTTACCTCTTTAATGAGATGCCATATGAGAATATTGGCCTAAACCCTTATTCAATTGAATAAACCTACAAAAAAGAAACATAGTAAATAAAAAAGTTAGTTCTCATTAACACATAACAAGCAAGGAGAACAAGAGGAAAAGGAGACGAGCACCCTAAACCCCACTCCTAATGCATAACTGAATGAAATAAATTAGTTTATATTAAGCCTAAATCCTAGCTCTATGCATAGAGTGCTTAATAGATAGCTAAAGGGGAAGGAAAGAGAGGGGAAGTGGAAGAAAAGCTCACATATAGCTATGTACAAGATTTCTATGAAATCTTGGAATAAGAGAAAGCATTGAAGCTTTCCATTAAAGCTTGGGAGTACTTACCTTGCAGAGGAAGAATGGAATAGCCTTGAAAGAAGAGGTGGTGGGAGGAATAGACGGGCTGCAGGTGTAGCCTTTGCATGTGTAGGGTAGAGGAAGTAGATAGAAATCGGCGATGGCGTTTTAGGCGAGAGTCTCAGTTTCCAGTTCGTTGCTCAATAGAGAAATTTTGTTGCTAATTTTGTTGCGCGCAATAGTGAAATTTCACTGATAGGTAGCAGATTTTCACTGCTGCTGGGTAACGAAAAAATGCTGCTGTAGCTGTTGTGCATAGTAAGCAAGGTCCTGGGTAATTTTGTTTCAACAGTGTTGGATGGTGTTGTGTGTTTTGTGTGAACCTAAATCAATTTTGGGCAGGTTGAAGATGTTTGACAATGATCATGAAGAGTCGGAAGTTGGTTTCAAGGCATGGTTGAGAGAAAAAATCCATTGTGTGTGATCAATGTAAGGACCAATATATACAACATTGTATAACAATTGATCATGTCCAAACATATGGTCTTCATGAGGCAGTGGCATGACCAAGTGTAGGTGATGACATGGAGGAGAACCATAGGAGAGTCCTAGGTAACATGCCACACCATTCGGTGACACCGGGTAGAGTGCGGAAGATGGAAAGGCTTCATATGGAAAGCATGGTTGAGACTCATCTTCCCCAACCAATGAATGAGGCACCTCCACCATTTCCACATGAGGAGGAAGAGAATCTCATCATGGATGACATGGTGAATGACTTCTTTGCATGGGAGGTCATAGATGATAGTGAGCAAGCTCATAAGATGAGGAAACCTTGCATATAGAGAGGCAAGCACCCCTTTGTATGAGGGATGTTTGTACTCCACCCTGTGAGCAAACTTGGATCTATTAAACTTGCAAACAACTTATGGATGGAGTGATGCAAGTGTCATCAGTCTTCTTTGGTAAGACCACCTCATTCTATTCTCTCAAATAGAAAATGAGTCATGTTCTATATACTCTCCTTGCTAATATTTCGACATATGATTTCTTATGTTATGTTGTAGGCTTCTCAACAAGAAGATTCTTCCCCCTCAAAATCTATTACCGAACTCACGAGATGGGTGTTGTAAAATTCTTTCTATTCTAGGTATGGATTACACAAAAATACATGCATGTCCTAATGATTGCATGCTATTTAGAGGGGTTAATAAAGATACAACACAATGTCTACAATGTGGGGAGAGCTGCTATAGGGATGATTTGCAAGGAGATAAAGTTTCTTGAAAGGTTTTGATACACTTCCCTATCATTCCTCACATTCAACACATGTTTTTCAACACATGTTTAAATGTAAGGCAATTGCAAAATTCATAACATGGCATGCTACTCATCACTCAACCGATGGTATCATGAGGATCATAGCTGATTCATGGGCATGGCAACATGTGGAGCATCAATGGCCCAGAGTTTAAAGATGAGCCCCGCCATTTATGTCTTGGCTTGGGCATGGATGGTGTTAACCCATTTGGCTTCAAGTCCACATCATGGTCTACTTGGCCTATTTTATTGGTGAATTACAACCTCCTTGCATGGGTGGCAATCAAGAAAGGTCATATCATACTTGCTCTCCTTGTACCAGGTAAGTATAAGGTGGCAAACATGGATGTGTACCTCGATCCTTTGATGTTGCAGAGCTTGAGACACTATGGAAAGGTATCAAAGTACATGATGTTTCAAGGCCAATAAATAGGCGGAGGTGAAAGGAGTTTTGCTTTGGACAATGCATGACTATCCCGGGTTCTTGGAGTGCTCAAGTACCTACTTGAACCGGATAAATTTAAGCTTTAACTTTTAAAATTTAAGTTTATATCTCTATCTCAATCATTTCAATTTTAAAATAGGTTTGGCAATCTTTGAACATCATGCATGTCCGATTTGTGGACCATTACTTGTTTCAGCATGAAAAGACCCTCTACATTTAAGAAGGTTGTGTATGACAAACATCATCGATTTCTCCCTCCTTCACATCCCAAGTATGTGCCACATGAGGTCTCACCATTTGTAATGAGAGGTAGATATTGGTTTTAGGCATGGAGAAGCACCCCTAATCCACCAACAAATGGGATGTCTAGACACTTAATCTTCTTTTGACTTCCATATTAGTGTGACATGAAGATCAAACATCTCTTAGATCCCACACATATCTTCAAGAATGTGATAATAAATATGTGGGACCATTTAATTGGTAAAAGAGATACAAAGGGTGCAAGGGATGACTTACAAAACATTGGATGCCTTCAAAGTGCATGACTAATTGAAAGTGAGAGTGGCAACATGGTCCTACCAAAAAGGCACCATGGGTATTAACCAAGAAGGAACACAATAAGGTAAAAAGTGTGATTGCCTCTTTTCGTACACCAATAGAAGTAATGCATTCATTGAAGGGTGCCTTCACAAAGACCAAAAAGGAAGGAGAGGTACAATTATATTACCTCAAGACACATGATTTGCACAACATATAAATATCCGCTTATTCATTTTCTCTTTATGGTACATAATTTGTAGGCTCATATACTAACTTCCATTTTTTTCTATGTATAGTTTATTCTTCTAATTGCTATAGTTGGTTGTGGAGATAAGAAGATGAGAGATGCTATTTACAAAATGGGAAGCTTGGTGAGGTATGGATCTTCTCTTCAATTCACTAGCTAAGTTATATTGCTTATTTGGTATTCTCATGCGCTTACAAGTTATGTATTGGTAAATAGTACACATGATTGTGTTGAGATATCAAGCTCATCTAGTGAGGCGGTGGACACTGATGACCTGCTTGGGGGATAGGCCCCACACTTACACCACTGGCATGGTTGGTGAGATCATGGGTGATATGTGACCAGTGGGATGACAGGCTATGTGGTGACAGCCATTCTAGAGATTGGCATAGTTATAGCGCCAATTCATTTAGTTGGGTTCACACTATAGAGAACCCTAGTATGTATTTGGTTGAGTACCTTTTCATATTGTGTGTACTCTTATCTTTGTATATGGTGTGTTAAGTGTTGTGTGAAGAAGAAGATTTTTAGCCTCTCACCTTGGGTGTTCTCTTTTAGGGTTTTGTGAGTGTGTGTGTGTGCTTATTGTTGCAAGAGATCAAGCTCTCTTATCCCCTACGTCTTTTCATGGTATCAGAGCCTGGTTCATGCTAAGGGCTGAGCTGCAAGCAAGAGAAGCACAGGAACTGGTACAAGGGTAAAAGCTTCATCTACTCTTCCCTATTTGTGTTGGCGACTACACCCTTGTCAGGAGCTCTACGGGAGGCACCAGCAAACGATCTCTGATTGAGGAGCTTCCTTCACGGGAGTAAAGCTATAGGGCAACTATACTGTCCTATCGGATAAAATTTTCAAGCCAGAAATGCGTTTCGGGCGCGTTAGGACCTCCGTTTTCAAAAAGTAGACGATTTCAAGCACTGCGGGTAAGTCATCGATTTTATGCAGAATTCTATTTTAAGAACTGCTGGAAGACGGATTGGTTGTGCAGACATTGTGTGTGTCGCAAGGAGGTCAAAAAATTTCCATTGGGTGTATGTATGCACATTGAGGTCACTGGTTGTGACATTTGAGTGTAGTAGAGTACCGCTGTAGAAAATACAGCAGTTTGTGCAGGATAAACCAGAGTGCTATTTCTGGTAAATTTGTGTGTCTGGCAAGATGTCAAATGATGGCATAAACCATATTGTTGCTGAGAAGCTGGACAAGAACAACTTCCATGCTTGGAGGTTTAGGTTAACAAATTTCCTGATGGGAAAGGGTTACTGAGACTACATAGAAGGTGAGCATGAAGAGGCACCAGAGATACCAGAGATCAATCCGAATGCTGCAGATGTGAAAGAGTTCAAGGATTGGAACCAAGGAGCCAGAAAAGTTATGTATTGGCTCTCTATCAGTATATAGGACACCATGATTAGGCACATATAGGATGCCAAGTCCCCCAAGGCGGCATGGGACACCTTGGTAAAACTCTATGAAACGAATACCAAGGCACGAAAGATACAGTTGAAGAATGAACTTCATACTGTGGAGAAAAAGACTATGTCTGTGAATGACTATGCATTGCAGATCAAGGGTATTATGGAATCCCTTGCATCAATTGGTGTTTCAGTAGATGATGATGATAAGGTGGAAGTCTTTCTACGTGGTCTCGGGCCAATACAAGGCATTCAAGACGTCTATTCAGACTTGGAAAAACATTTCCAATTTCACAGATTTGGTGTCTATGTTGATTATAGAAGAGAAGAGCTTGGGTGAAGACCAAGAGTCTTCACACAAAACAAAAATAGTTCAGAGCAATAGGCCTTCTACACAAGTTCAGGAAGAGAACGAGGTAGAGGAGGCCGTGGACGCGGCCAAGGAGGTGGTCGAATAGGTAATCAGAATTATGGCAGCAGCAGCAACAATAGTCCCAGAATTCACAACAACAACCATATGCAGGTGGAAGAGGCCAATTCAGAGGCAGGGGGAGTCAAAGAGGTCGTGGAAATTGGCAAAGGCAATATAATGATACATGTGGATGCTTTTATTATGGTAAGCCAAGACATGTGCAGGAAGATTGTTATAAGAAGCAAGCTGACATGCAAAATGGAAAATTGCAGCAAAACAACTATGCATCCTCGAGTAGATACAATGAGGATAATGAAAGTTTGTTTGTTATACAGCATGTCGTTAATGCCATGTCTGAAAATGTTGAAGCAGCACATAAAGATGATGTATGGTACGTTGAAGGTGCTTTGAACCACATGACAAGTCATGGGGAGTGGTTCAAGGAGATGAAAAACCTTGAAAGACTGGGTTTTGTGGAAATAGGGGATGACATTGCTCATCCAATTACCCATGTTAGAGATGTGCCGTTGTCTATGCAGGATGGCAAAGTGAAGTACCTTGTAGATGTACTTCATGTTCCGATCATAACAAAGAATTTGGTTTCAGTTGGCCAGATGATTGAGCAGGGTTTGCAGGTTTGATTTAACCCTGATGGTTGTTATGTTGAAGACTTTAAAGACAAGTGCAGGTTGGTTGCAAAAGGCAACAGAGTGGGCAGAATGTTTACATTGAATGTAAACATGCCTGAAGTGAGTGCTGTAATGTTTGCAAATGATTCAGGAATTGTTGCAGACATAGACATTTGGCATAAAAGAATCGGACATGTGAATGTGCAGAGTATGAAGTCTATGTAGACTAAAGGAATTGTGATAGGGCTGCCAAAGTTTAAAGTTGAAGGTATGTAGAAAATATGTGAAGCATGCGAATTTGGAAAGTAAACAAAGCATGTATTTTCACGTGACACAAATGTGAGCAAAAATGCACTAGCTGTTGTGTATTCAGATGTATGGGGTCCTACAAAGACCATGTCTATTGGAGGCTGCAGGTATTATGTGATATTTATTGATGACCACACAAGGAAAGTGTGGGTATACTTCATGAAGGAGAAGAGTGAGGTGTTCACTCATTTTCAGAATTTCAGAGTTATGGTTGAAAAGCAAACAAGGAAACATGTAAAGTGCCTAACGTCAGATGGAGGGGGAGAGTACTTCTCCAATGAGTTCTCTAAATTTTTGCAGAAGAATAGTATCCAGAGATAGTTTACATGCAGATACACTCCGCAGCAAAATGGAGTTGTTGAGCAGAAAAACAGGCACATTGCTGAGATTGCGCGAGCATTGATGGGAGAGAAGAATATGCTGCATAGTTATTGGGCTGAGGCTGTTTCTACAGCAGTTTACATCATGAACAGGACTCCAATTGTAGCCATACATGATGTAACTCCAGAGGAGAGGTTTACTAGGCAGAAAACCTTATTTGTCTCATCTGAAAGTCTTTGGATGCATTGCATATGTGCATATGCCAGATGAGCTGAGAACTAAGGTGGATCCAAAAGCGAAAAATGTGTGTTTATTGGGTATTCCCTTGAGCAAAAGGGATACATGTGTTATAACCCTGCTACACGTGAGTTGAGGGTAAGCAGGGATGTTGTTTTTAATGAGATAAGCAGCTGGTATGTTGCTGAAAAAGAAGCTGTTGGGGCTGATGTAAGTGGAAATGTGGTTGCACAGAATGCAAGTCAGCAATCACAGTCTTTGAGTGGACCAAGAGAGTCCACCAAGAGAGTCCTCATCTAGTGGTTCAGTTAATAGACCATGGAGTGGCAGACTGCGTCATAATACCAGTCCTAAAAATGTGATTAGTACATCACATAAAGGCAAAGAGAAAGTGGTTGAGCCCCTTAGTATGCTTGACATTTCTACAGGGCATTCTCATGTTGATGGAGAGTCTAGTGGCTCTCAAAGATGAGCCTTGATGAGGATCTTGGGATACCAGCTATGAGAACACTTGGTGTAAAGAAGGCTATGGAAGCCATGAATCCAAAGCTGCAAAGATCTGGGAGAGTGAAGAATCCTGTGTAGAGGTTTACTTATGATGGTTATGTGGCAGATCACTATGCATACATGGCAAAAGTTGCGCAGGTTGTAGAGCCCACATGCATTGATGAGGCTGTTGGAAATGTGTGTTGGGAGAAAGCTATGGATGAGGAGATGGATGCACTATATGGAAATGAGACTTGGGATTTAGTGCAATTGCCTGAAGGCAAGAAAGCCATTGGATGCAAGTGGATGTACAAAGTAAAACATAACAGTGATGGAAGCATAAGCAGGTACAAGGCTAGATTGGTAGCCAAAGGATATGCGCAGACATATGGCATTGATTATGAGGAAACTTTTAGCCTAGTTTGCCAAGATGGCAACAGTGAGAGTTGTAATAGTAGTGACTATGTCAAAGCAAGGTCTTTACATCATATGGATGTAAAGAATGCATTCTTGCATGGGGATTTGCAGGAAGAGGTGTATATGTTGCAGCCACTTGGTTATGAGGATGTGAGTCATCCCCCCGAGCATGTTTGCAGGTTGAAGAAAGACTTGTATGGGTTAAAACAAGCACCAAGAGCATGGTCTAACAAGATTTCTGAATATCTTGTCACTATTGGCTTTCATGTAGCCAATGCAGATTTCTCACCGTATGTGAGACACAGTGATAGAGGGGTTGTGCTTGTTGTCATCTATAGATGACCTGATCATTACGGGGGACCATGATGCAGAGATCTTTGATGTAAAGATCTTTCTTAGACAGAAGTTTGAGATGAAGGATCTGGGGGAGCTCAGATATTTCTTGGGCATTGAGGTGATTAGGTCACCACATGGTATTGGATTACTGCAGAGACAGTATGTCTTGGACATGTTGTCCAAGTATGGTATGACAGGCTGTAAGCCTATCTCAGTGCCATTGGATCAGAATGGCAAGTTGAGTGCAAATTCAAGAGATATTTTGGAGGATCCTACTATGTATAGGCACATACTAGGAAGCTTAATCTACATGATGATCACTAGGCCAGATTTGAGCTATGATGTTGGGTTGGTGAGTCAATTTATGCAGGTTCCTTGGAAGCTGCATTTGGATGCATTGAGATGCATACTGAGGTATGCTGTTGGGTTGGTGAGTCAGTTTATGCAGGTTCCTTGGAAGCCGCATTTGGATGCATTAAGATGCATACTGAGGTATGTGAGGTCTACTTTGCATTGTGGACTATTTTATGAAACTGGGATAGAGATATGTGTACATGGGTACACAGATGCTAATTGGGTTGGTAGTATCTCAGATAGAAGATCTACTAGTGTCTTCACGTTTTCTTTGGGGAGTGCTGTTGTGACTTGGAGCAGCAAGAAGCAGCCTACGGTTACTCTATCCAGTACAGAGGCCGAGTATAGAGGTGCTGCTATGGGTGGCAGCATGTGAGGTAGCTTGGTTGAGAAAGCTACTTGCAGATTGGGGTCTATCAGTGGGGATAGACAAGTTGTCATTTTTTGTGACAACATTAGCAGTATATAGTTAGCCAGGAACCCATTTTTTCATGCTCGCACAAAGCATATAGAGGTCCACTACCATTTTGTCAGAGAGAAGGTTTTGGCAGGAGACGTTGACCTTGTTTATGTCAGCACACAGGATCAAGTCGTTGACATCTTCACCAAAGCATTGGGTACAGAGAAGCTCCGCAGATTCAGGGCTTCACTTGGTGTACATGAGATGGAGTTGAGCTCAAGGGGGAGTGTTAAGATATCGAGCTCATCTAGTGAGGCGGTGGACACTGATGACCCGCCGCCTAGGGGATAGGCCCCACACTTACACCACTGGCATGGTTGGTGAGATCATGGGTGATATGCGACCAGTGGGATAATAGGCTATGTGATAGCCATTCTAGAGACTGGCATAGTTATAGCGCCAGCTCATTTAGTTGGGTTCATACTATAGAGAACCCTAGTGTGTATTTGGTTGAGTACCTTTTCATATTGTGTGTACTCTTATCTTTGTATATGGTGTGTTGAGTGTTGTGTGAAGAAGAAGAAGATTTTCAGCCTCTCACCTTGGGTGTTCTCTTTTAGGGTTTTGTGAGTGTGTGTGTGCTTGCAAGAGCTCAAGCTCTCTTCTCCCCCCTGTATCTTTTCAGATTGCTATATATGTAGGTACATATCCTTAAAGGAGATAGATCCTACATCCATTGAGATGGCTTGTCTAAATGCTATTGAGGTAGTGTGTATGATCAAGGACAACATTCCTAGAACAATTCTCACTAGATAATTACATCTTGTGGTGCATTTGGTTGATGAAGCGGTGTTGTTCATGTTTGATGGATGTTTTTCCTTGAAAGGTTCATGAAAACCTTAAAGGACTTTGTGAGAAAAAGAGCAAGGCCAAAAGCAAGCATGGCATAGGGATGGTTGATGCAAGAGTCTCTTGTGTATATCTCAAAAAAACATCTATCTCGCATAGATCCTTCCATGCTACGATTGTGGAGCAATGAGGAGAATGACCAACTAATCACTAATGTGCCTTAAGAAAAAGGAAGGCAACAAAGATTGGACGAAGCATTATGCCACAAGGTGAAGACATTCTGCATTCTAAATATTCCCATCATGGAGAAGTGGATTGGGAGATATAAGGATGCAATAAATAGATGAAAGGATGAGAGAAGAGCTTTCAGAAGAGCAAATAGACGCATGCCATTCCTGCCCAGCTTGGAACCTCAACCAAATCTGATCAATATAGAATGGCTTCGTATGGCAATATCGATGGCACACAAAATGGAAAGATGATCATATTAAGAGACTACGGTTATGTAAAAGGGAAGGATAAGGGTGTGTGTGTGAAGGGACTTGAGGTCCACTAGCTCAAAGGTGAAGCTAGGAGGCATTTTGTATTGAGCAAGAAGCCTAGTTGTATTTTGAGCAACTTAATAAGAAAGATATTTTCTTGTATTTTGTGAGTCTCTCTCTCCTCCACATAATGATCTAGCATGAGCACCACGAAATTCTAACATGGTATCTAGAGCTTTGGTTGATTAGGCCTTTTTGTGGTGTAGAATAGGTCAAATTTATCACTTTTTCTTGTGTGGAGCTGAACCTCCTGCCAGTGGAGGAGCTCTAGCAGCTCATGGAGGCAAAATCTTGGGGAGCTCTCAACTAAGAAAGTGAAGAGGACATCTGGGTGGACATTTTTGTACAGCTCATCAGTCGAATCGCCCTCTCTCCATTGCGGCATTGCCGCCTGTGCAGGCCAGCGTAGTTCTTGGCTACCGTCAATGTCGTACATGAATTTGACGTCTACAGCGCATAATAGGCTATGTGGGCTCAGGGCTTTTGAAGCCCATAGCCTCAGGAGTCTACAGCTTCATTTTTAGCCCTAATGGCTGCTCCATGCTCTCACAATAAGAGAAAAACCAGGCGCCATGACTGTTTCACTTCTCCACGAACGCTTGCTCAAGCTTGTTAATAGTGATTCTCTTTCACTAATCTCCTCTTCTTTGCTCTAATCACCTAAGTGCTCTTGTGAGGACTTGTTGCTAATCCTATTTTTGAGTTTGAAGTGGTGGCCATACACCATGAGGTATTCATGAGCCTCATTCTCATCAAGCTCCATCATCAACATCATCTTCTAGTGTAGAAAGCTTTTCAAAGTGTGCTTATAAGCACTAATAGTGTTTCTTAACACACTAATAGTGGTCATAACCATTAAAGGAGGAGGTCGTTAACACTAAGGAGGATCTTATTCATCAATATTGGAGGCCGGGCACACACCATAAGTGCCACATTATAACTCTTCATCGTCAACTTGCTTCTATGCTTACCTTGGCAAGCTTCCAAGGAGAAATGGTGCAACCATAAGCCATTGTCTTCATCCCATAGGCCAAAGAGGTTGAAGTTTTCTGGTTTTTCATCAACAAACTCAGTTCCTTGAGTGGTTTAAAGTTAGGCACATGTAAACTAAGTGCTCATCTTTAATGGTTTTGTGTATCACCCTTGAGGCTCTTGTTTGTAAGAGGCATATGCATGTCATAATATGCTCTCATTTCCCAAGCCCAAGGCATATTATTCCGCTGCATATTCAACATTTTCATCTTCTAAGATGAGTTATAAGTTGAGCATAGCATCACTAAGTGCTTTACCTTTTTGTTTGTCATGTTTTTAAGCATCTCTTGGCATTGTCTTTGTAAGAGGCATAGGCAACATTATGAGCCATGCCCTCACCTTCTTGAGCCAAGAATGATGTACCTTATTGGTTTGAGCATTTACCTCAACCACTTACTCGCTTTCATTAAGCTTGTACCTTCAAACCCTAATGGGTATCATGTAACCAACATGCACAAAAGTTTTTGTTGTAATTATGGAGTAGACACTGCCCTTGACCAATCTATAAGGCAAGTGGTAAGACCCTCCCTTTCCCTTTCCCATATAAATCTACCTCATAACCATTACTCTAAGGAATTCCCTCATTGCCCATGGAGGAGGTATGGTATGCAGAAAAGCATCAAGCATGTTGAAGAAACACATATATGCAAACCACTTAAGCAAGGGTGGCAGCCTTGTGTTGATCATTGTGTGAAAATGGTCGTGGAAAGCATGTGGAAGCAATGGCATGTATGTCCAAAGCATGTCAACTACAAGAGGTCAAGCAAGCACAAAGAGTGGGGTGCACCATCATTAAGGTGTACATCTTCATCGACATCAAATAAAGACTTAGATGGCATCATTGTATTAGCCTCTAAGGCTCTAGGAACATAGTTGTAAGTCCTAGATAACCACACCACCATGACATTCTTGTAAGCCTAATGTTATAAAGGCAATCTTTTTCATATGTCCAATACCACCTATTCCAAACACTTTCATAGTTGGTATTGAGGGGGGGTATA
Organism: Cibotium barometz; assembly: GCF_041138505.1. Lineage (NCBI taxonomy): Eukaryota > Viridiplantae > Streptophyta > Polypodiopsida > Cyatheales > Cibotiaceae > Cibotium > Cibotium barometz. The sequence goes on from NC_141051.1 coordinate 57,025,756, forward strand.
CTAAGGTTATGTAAAAGGGGAGGAGAAGGGTGTGTGTGTGAAGGGACTTGAGGTCCACTAGCTCACCTATTTAAAGGTGAAGCTAGGAGGCATTTTGTATTGAGCAAGAAGCCTAGTTGTATTTTGAGCAACTTAATAAGCAAGATATTTTCTTGTATTTTGTGTCTCTCTCCTCCACATAATGATCTATCATGAGCACCACGAAATTCTAATAGATCACAAGATAAGAGCATGAGTATGCAAGTGGATTTGACCCTCAAGTAAGTACATTCTTCATCTTTGTCTCATGTATATACCTTTTTTAATACATTATACTAAATGTCATGCTTTTGTTTAATGTTAGTAAAAAATATATAATGCAATATGGTCAGAGGGAAGGAAATTTTGCATGGAGCATCATGTAGATTCTAAAAGAAACACATTTGAGAAAGAAAGTCAAGCATCATGTAGATTCTAAAAGAAACACATTGTGGTGTGATGGCAACTTTTGAGAAAGAAAGTCAAGCTAGTAGACATGATACCAATGTCATAGAGGACAATCTTGAGTATTGTGGAACTATTCAAGATATTCTTGAGGTTGGATTTAGAGCATTTAGTCTATTCATCTTTGATGTCAAATGGTTCAAGGTGATATATAGAGGTGCTTGAGAAACTGAAAGAAACATCCAAATGGGTTCTTTCAAATTGATTCCACCAAGTTTTGGAATGATGAGAAAGATACTTTCATACTACCTCAGCACTGTCAACAACAAGTTAGTAACCCAACTAATCCCAAATTAAATCTTGATGTAGTATGATAAAAGTGTAACCCCTTTTCTTTGTGATATTGAATTGTGCTTCACACCGATCAAATTGATCCAAAGTGGTGGTGGTATGTTATACAAGTTTTCCCTCGTTCAAAACATATATTTTAAGATCAAGATGTGGAGGTCAAATCTTTGGATGAGGTGCAAGTACTACCTTAAATCGGCTGATTTAGAAGAAGATGATGAACAAAACATTTTGGAGGGGGCCGATCAAAAGCATAAGGAACATCAATCCAAAGAGGATGATGATGAGTAACCTATCAATCATGACAATGCTTCATTGGATCATGATAGTGATATTGATATGGAACCCCATCTTTTCATTGAGCTTCCATTAGATATAAAAATTGATGAAGCAACACATATGGATTTATTACGAGATGGGATAGATTCATAATCTTGACATTATTTCACTTCTCCAAAGTTTTCAATTAACTTTTGTTTTTGCTTGAAACATAGCTCCAAGGGTTCTAATGAATGTTTTTTTAAAACTATAAATCATTTTCTGTGTGTATGTGATATGTATAACTTAAATTCAACATCCAACAACTCTCTAGAATTTTATGCAGCGAAAATAGCAACGCAATCTCACTTCTATTGCACAGCAACAAAATCACAGTATAGTAGTGAAATTTCATGGCTATAGGCGCTGCTCATCAGGCAAAAAAGTGCTACTATAAGTGCTGCTATAAAAACTGCTATAAGCATTGCTAAACAACGTAAATTCACTGTTATATAGACGTTGCTGAGCAGTGAAATTTTGTTGCTGGGGCACTGCTATTTCGCTGCAGGGTAGCGAGCAGAATCCTCGATATCCCGACAAAATGAATGTTGCTATGCCCTTGACGAGCAAGAGTTTCTCACACCTATCATTTATAGTCTTCTATGCATCACTCCAAGATTCCCTCCTCTCATCTATCAGGGGTTTCTCCTCCCCCTCTAAATCAAGAATGGAAACAATGAGTCCTTACTTTCCAAGTAACAACCCATCTTCATAACAGACCTTGATAGAGTTTTCTCTATTGATAGACTTTATTTTATAATTGCTTCTATCAGAATGAGCCTACATAGAGGGATATTTGGAGGTGGTGTCGTAATAAAATGCACCCTAATTCTCTCTAGGAAAGATTAAGGTGTACTAGTTTTCAAGAGCTTACCAAATATCTCTACCTTCGTCTTACCCACACTTTTTGGCACATTTCACCTTGTGCACTTTCTTATTGAGCACTTGATTCTTCAACAGATTCCCCTCCTTCGTGATTTCCCCCTTCGAAACCTTCTACAATATCTTCTTCATCCCCCTCCTCATTACCTTCTTTATTCCCTCCTTCATGGGCTTCAGCATCCCCTTCAATATTAACTCCTTCCATCTCTCCTTCTCCATCCCCATCCCCATCCCCTTCAATATTAACTCCTTCTATCTCTCCTTCTCCATCCCCATCCCCATTCCCTTCTTTCTCTTCTTCCCTATCACCTTCCCCATGAGCTTCATTATCCCCTTCAATATTAACTCCTTCCATGTATCCTTCCCCATCCCCATCCCCTTCTCCATCCCCTTCTCTCTTACCTCTGTTCCCTTCCTCAACTTCTATGCTACCTCCTTCTGTCACTTCCCCTTCTTTAACAAGAGGCTGCTCAATATCGATTTCTCCAAGCTCAAACAAACCCCAAGCAACAGTAGATGAATCTTTTGTTACTTCACTTTGACCCACATGCACAATATTTTTTAACTTACGGTTAGGTCTTGGACTTTCAACCTCCATGTTTTCACATGATCTTTCAGTTTTGTAGAAACATGAGCTTGTAAAATATCTACTACCCTTTGACAAGCTAGGTGAACCCATTCTATTAGTGACATGATAAAAACATAAGTAGTGCCATGTTTTAAATTTTATTGGAGATAGAAATTAAAATGAAAATTTCATTTTATTTTTTCTAATTTTTTTGGGATGGAGAAATCATTTCGTCATTGGACGAGTGATAACAAATATCCATACACATATCTCAAAATTGTGCCCATGACCTTAGTACTCGTAATGCGACATGCACCCACAACCTTGGTACTCATAACAAATACATATTTTAAATACCATGCTTTCAAGAAAATGCTCAAAATAAATAAACAAAGACGTAGAAAATAAGAAAAAATTACTCAATTCGCATTGCTAATCGAACACTAGCTACCATGTAAGTTCCTCTCCCACTATTTATGTGAAGCCCCTGTCTCTAGCTACAATGTAAGTTACTCAGTAATATGTTTTTGAATTAATTCTTCCTCTATCTATGTGAAGTCTTTGTCTCTAATCAATTTCAAAAAACCTATGTGAATCGAACAATCTTTGTGTTTTTGAAGTCCTTGTGTTTGATTTAAATTTCATGTGATTAGGCCTCTAATTTGATTGTGATTTAGCAGTGATCTATTGAAGCTGATAAATCTCTCTAGATTAAATCACATGAAAAAATATGGGCTCATAAGCTCACAAAATATTTGTAATGAAGAACAAGTCAGAGAGTACATGACTTTAAGAAGCCCGCTTAACTTCCATGGAGTGATCAAAAGCATGATAATTTCCATCGACCATGGATGGGATATTTTCTTGCATGCATCATGGTCTCATGTTGCAGACTTGGAGTTTTATTTTCCTTTGGCAGCTGAAGCTGTCTATTTATGCTTCACTTTTTACATAGGTCCTCCTCAAAATAAACCACTCACCCTCAGGCATAAATTAATGCAAGACTTTTTCTCATTAATTTATCTCATGAAACCCTATACATACATATATCGATAAATATACATACACATATATTTATTCATGTAAATATATATATGTACTTATTTCTTGTTAAATAAAAAATATTTGAATAAATCATAAGAAAACATTATTTTTTATTTAAATATTAGATTACTATTCATATAAAATATAATTTTTATCATTATTGATAAATAATAGTTTTGAATTAAAATAACAAAACATATTTTAATGAATATCATATCGTAATGTTTTAAATGAATTATAACTAATCGATAATAACTAATCGATAATAACTAATGTTTTAAATGAATTATAACTAATCGATAATATATGTGAGCTTTACAAGATATCAAAACGAAATAAAAGTGAATGTAAAATAGTAAATAAATCATTAATCTATTAATTTTGCAGGTTTGCAAAGGTTTCCTTATAGGAAATGTTGGAGCAACTTCTATTGAAGTTCCTTTCATAGATGTAAAGGCTGTGGCTTTGCATAAAACATTGCACAAGAAAAGATTAATTGCAATCATGATGTGATATTAGAGGCATTTATTAAAATGGATGGGGTTTATCAAGTTCTTTATCTAACCCCTGTCTATAAAAGGGATTGACAGTGAGAAACATTTCATACTTGAATGCAGTTTATCTTCCTCATTTTTAGCAAGAGTAGATCAAAGCAACCTAGAGTCTTCTAGGTCACACTCTAACATCAATGTAACACAAAAAAAAGGGGGTTTCAACTTTCCAATGTGAGTAGTACTCCCTTTATCTTTTTGTAATAAAGTGAAACTTTTGACTTTTTGTGTCATAGAAATTTTGATAGAGTGATGAGTCATAGAGTAATTGATGAGGAAGTCAGATAAGAAGGATCATGCGATGTAAACATTGTCCTTGATATTTTAGAGACTATATTTCAAGAACCAGTGTCAGCATTCCAAATAATTCGGACTCTTCCCCGTAGTACTAATCTCCTCAGAAAGTTGGTGGAAGACTGTGAATACAAGGGTAAAATGACTGATTTACCCAAGCTTTGTGTTGGGAATTCTATTTATGAATTAATAAAGGCATGAAGGGAATGGAGATGATGTAAATGCATGGACAAAACCACAAACACAAACCAGATCTAACAAAACATTTATTCTAAGAAAACACTTTTTTGGTGAAACCTATCAGTGTATGAATGAAAGATGTTTGTTCCTTTCTTGTTCAAGGTTCCAAATAGACTTTGTTGGGAAGGGAAAATATTGAAGTCTCCTCTCCAAAGGGCTCTATGGCAATGGGTATTTTTGGGAACTTGGAGTGCTTCTTTTGTAAGCATGTTCCTATGTGTGTGGGGATATGCTCAGTGTGTGCATACTAATTCATGCCCAAAGACTCTTCCCATGGTAGACTATTTATATAGTAGGGGATGCATACACATGAGGTGCCAAAGGGGATGTGTAGAGCAGCTTTGAGAAACACAAAAGACCTTATTTCCTGAGTAGTTAGCATGGAATACAATGCTGGTCTGAGAAAGATTCAAATTATTATTGCTAGGGAATTAATTTTGAAAGCATTTACAAATGAAGATACAAATATGGAAAAATACATGTCTGAGAAAGAGCTTTCTGAGATTGCACAAGAGCTCCAAGGATTGTTGAAGCTTAGCAAGTAAGTGATTCCTAGTACTTTTATTTATTGTAGTTGGAAATTTCAAAACATGGTGTTTATGGATATATTTGTTATGCAGGCGGCGCTAAAGCAAATGGTCATGTGCAGTCGAAAGACTAATCGACCACAATGTGAAGGAATAGAGGCAATCTTGGAATTGAAGAAAGTCATTTTGCATTCTTCCACGACAGTCATTTCCCCTTACAAGCTCAAAATTTGGATGAGAGATGTTTTATATTTAAGATGTCAACAACAAGACCAGGCTCAATGGACATTTGTGGATCGAATGGATGCTGACGGTGATGGTGATTTGCAACATTATTGGGTTTGCTTCAATTGTGTTCATAGAGTTGAGGGATGGCATACGATGGCCACTTATGTGTATGACCCCTTGTGAGTAGTTTCATTTTTAGCAGCCTCACCGATCAATAGTTTCCTTGCATAATTCTCTCGTATTTTAATTTTGTTTTTAGTGTCCAAGTAGTTCTCTTGCACACTTCTCTCATATTTTAATTTTATTTTCAGTATCCAAGAGTTGTTAACAATTTCCACATGTGAGTTCAAGGAAGAAGATGAAGAAGCACGAGTCTTATTCTGGGAGAATCCAAATTTAGTTATGATTGGGCAACGAGGGAAGCCAAAAAGAATTTGTGGATTTATGACTGATGAGGTAGGAGCCAATTGAAATGCTATTCGTAGGGTTTACAAAAATGGTGAAAAGATGGTTGGAAAAGAACGCTGATGCCTTTTTCATTGGAGAGATAGCCTTAATGTTCATACTAATAAATATATTTTCTCGCAATATAGAGAGGTACACATTGCAATTTTTGAAAAGTGGGGGACATGCAAGATAAAAGATGATGCTCTTGTACAGTTTAGAAAAATTTGTGCTTGGTGGGCAACAGGTAAAGCTGCAGATATAAGAGCATTGCAAAACTTGATAGTTGGCTCAGTTGGTGGTATTTTAGAGTAGGACATTGGGAACACTTTCTAGTACATGTGCATAAAATCTCTTCATTGTTTGTAAGATATATGTTCTCTTCTTAAAATGAGATTGTGTGAAGAGCTAAGAATCCTGTGTGTGCAGGATTCGTAGGGTTTATAACAATGGCGCAAAGATGGTTGGAAAAGAATGCTCATGTCTTTTTCATTGGAGAGATAGCCTTAATATTCATACTAATAAATATATTTTCTCGCAATATAGAGAGGCCGTGCACATTACAATGTGCACCTAGTGGAGGACATGCAAGATAAAAGATGATGCTCTTGTACAATTCAGAAAAATTCATGCTTGGTGGGCAACAAGTAAAGCTACAGATAAGAGCATTGCAAAACTTAATAGTTGGCTCAGTTGGTGGCATTTTAGAGTAGGACACTGGGGACACTTTCTTGTATAGGTGCATAAAAGCTCTTCATTGTTTGTGAGATATATGTTTTCTTCTTAAAATGAGATCATGTAAAGAGCTAAGAATCCTGTGTGTGTGTGCAGGGTGGGGTGTTAAAATATACAAGTGAATAGGGTGTGTGTGGGAACAAGCCCTTGGCAAGAGGCTATAAAAGAGAATCTGTAAATGTGAGAGAACCTGTGAAAAGGTGAGAAGTATCTACTGGGAGATAATAAAGGGTAGCATGAGGAGATTTAGGAGGTGTGGAGATATTTTGGGAAGAGGTGGAGAGAATCAAGCAAAAGAGGTGGAGTGAATCAAGGAGAAATTAGTGGGATTCGATGCTTGGATATAAACTCTATAAATTGAGGCATTGGCCTAATGAGAATTTGCTAGTTTTTGATTATCCATGCCTACATTAAGCTATCAGTTAATTGCTCACTAATCACATCTTAATTATCATCTAATCTCTTTGTTAATGATGTTGATTCTAGCATTTGATCCACCATAGCTCATCACATTGCTGCAAACTTAACATGGTATCAGAGCCTAGCCTAGAATCCATCAAATTTATGAGCCCATTATCTTGCTAATCACCTAGCTAATCAAGATTAGTAGATAATCAAATTTTACCTCTTCTTTTCAAAGAGCTTTTGTACCCCCAGGTGGTGGAGGGGCTTGATCTCCCTCCAAGCTTAATAACAGCCTCCATGCTCTTAGCCATACATAGTCGTACTCCCAAGGCTTCAGCCCATTCAAACAAATCACCAAATTGCCGTCTACATATGTTGATTTTTGCTAATTTTCTTGCGTTGTTTTTCTGAGGGAAAATGAGATCTTGTCTGCTCCAGATGAAATGGCTCTAATTTCTCTTGGCCCTAGGGGTTTTCAAGGGTACTCTACAAGCTGGTGAAGATAGTTTTTGATTTGATCAAGTCTACAGTGAGATCCAAGCTCTTCATCAAATCTGCAAGTGACTTTGGTAAAACAGAGATTAAGAATTCAATGTTTGGTCAAATCTTGTGTTTCTTGGCTTAGTCCTCTACTAGATTGATTGTTATTGATGGTCTTGGAAGGATTTGAGCTCATTTGAACTCTAAGGCCTCAGATCTGGACTCCCTGCATACTCTGTTTTTTGCACATAAAAAAGAGGATTATTTTACTAATCAATGATTAATCAACACTAATCACTATTTTTGGTGTAGTTGAGGGTCCAATTTAACCATTAGGTATCTGATATAGATCCCTATAACTTCAGATTGCAATTTAGAGATGGTTTAACACTTCAACCATTCCGTACAAATTTGTTACCCTTAGTTTAATGTAATTTCTGGTAAAATTATGCTGATAAATTTGTGGTAATCATCATCTTGCATTTAACCCACACACAAATTCAAGTTATTCACAGCTAGAGTTGCATTTAGGATTGTGCATAGGAATGAATGCTATATGCATTATGTATTGGGCACATTATATCATTATAAAAATGGGATCAGACACTACCCTTGTCCAGAATAAGGCAAGAGGCAAGACCTCCCACATAGATTTGGGTTTGCATTGCATAATGACATAAGATAAACATAAAAAGCCCAAAATAACTGTCAACAATACATTAAAATATGTTTCTCACATGGAGCAAGAACTGACGGTCAAGCTCATGGCCCCAGCCATGAAAGAAGAAGAACATCTCTTTCCAAGAGGAGGATCAACACCGAGAAGAAGAGCTAGAGGAAGCATTGAAGGAAGACATGGACGCGTGAAGAGAAGCTGCCACAACAAGAAGAGTGAAAGAAGAGGAAGACATGGACGCGTGAAGAGAAGCTGCCACGACAAGAAGATTGAAGACAAAAGAAGATGTGAGGCTCCAAGAAGTGAGGAGCCATGTGAAAGTCTCAGAGAGAGAGAGAGAGAGAGAGAGAGAGAGAGAGAGAGAGAGAGAGAGAGAGAGAGAGAAACCCCACAACCCAATGTAACCTGCCCCAACAGAGTAAAACCACCTCTGAGCTACCAATGATGTAGGCCATGTGGTAGATGTATGTGTGAGCACTTTAGTCAAGGTCACGGGCACTTGTAGTAGCCTTGGACACATAGAGAGAGAGAGTGTCAAGGACTATGAGTTTAGGGACTTGAGGCACTGGTCACGGACTATCAAGTAAGAAGGAAACTTGGTATAGGGTCCAGGTGTGCTAGGATTATTCACTTGAGGGGAGGTGTGCTAGGCACTGGTCGCGGACTATCAAGTAAGAGGGAAACTTGGTATAAGGTCCAGGTGTGCTAGGAGTATTCACTTGAGGGGAGGTGTTGAAATATACAAGTGAATAGGGTGTGTGCCAGAACAAGCTCTTGCTGGCAAGAGGCTGTAAAAGAGAATTTGTAAATGTGAGAGAACCTATGAAAAGGTGAGAAGTATCTACTGGGAGAGAATAAAGGGTAGCATGAGGAGATTTAGGAGGTGTGGAGATCTTCTAGGAAGAGGTGGAGAGAATCAAGCAAAAGAGGTGGAGTGAATCAAGGAGAAATCAGTGGGATTGGATGCTTGGATGTAAACTCTATAAATTGAGGCATTGGCCTAATGAGGATTTGCTGGTTTTTTATTATCCATGCTTACATTAAGCTATCAATTAATTACTCACTAATCACATCTTAAATATCATCTAATCTCTTTGTTAATGATGTTGATTCTAGCATTTGATCCACCATAGCTCATCACATTGCTGCAAATTTAACATGGGGATCCCACAATCAATGCATTGGTGCCTAGGACTAATCTATTGGGATCAAAACATGGGATTTAGCTGGCAAGAGAGAGTTATAAGCACAAAGTTAGCTTCTATGATGCTTGTGTCACAGATCTGATAAATGCAATCTTGCAATGCACTCAACAACTAGATTTCAAGGAGGGAAAATACATCGGTAGTGGACCTGATCTTCAAATGCTAATAGATAAAACTTTTTCAAGGCAAAAGACCAGCCCATGTCCTAGAGCCACTTCACGAATAGTTGGTGATGCAGTGATGGGAACTCCAATGTTTACATACACGATAAAATTCAAGGGGGAGAAGAAGATTATTCGAGCAAACAGACCTCTTCACCAACAAGAAGAAGAGAAAAATGCTGCTAATTATAGTCATAGACCAGAATTTATCTCTGTGACAGTAGATCGGGTGGCTTTGTAAAGGCAAAGGATGCAACGATAGACTTGGAGAATGATACAAACAAACAACTAGTAGAAATGGAAAAATAAATTCACGATACAAAGTGGGCTATTACGAGAGTTCCAGAGACAAGCAGGGTAAAGTGCCATCATAGGGCAAAGAGTCATAAATGTGATGTGCAGTTGCAAGGTGGGGATGTCGCTCCTTGTTTTTCAAGTGACTATGAGTTATCACAATGGACAAAAGATAAGATGTACTATTTCTGCAATACTGATGTGAGACATACATGGAAGATGCAAACACTAGTTTTATATCCACCCCCTAGTATTCTTGATGTATGGCCCATTGCAAAGGGCACCTCCTCAAAAATTGGGGAAGCACAAAAGCTTATTCGTGCAAGCGTATATATTTTGTGTTTTTGATGGTGCTTGTGCAAGATGTGAATAACAATATGCACATCCATCAAGCAAAAATATCTCAACATGTTTTGAAGGACATGCTCACAAGAGTTGTAAGGAGCTACCCTTCCACTTCACATTAGGTCAGAGTTTCTTTGCCTCCGTTTATGTTGTACTCCTTTTTGGTAGACCAAGAATACCTAGTATAGCACTATTTTGTGATGGTAGAAAGACCAGCATAGGCATCTCCATGTGGTAGAAATTTTAACTTTTTAAAGTTATCATGGAATGCCATGTGTCTCAGATTCTCCTAGAATACTAGCACTATAATGTTACTTGTTCTTGCCTCAGTATTACCATTGGTATATTTTTTATGTTGTATTATTTGTAAATTTCTTGTCAATTCATGATCAACTTGTTATTTGATCTTTTGGATCACTCTTGCTCGCTCACGCACTCCTAAGTTTTCAATGACCCAATATGCTACCAACTCATGCTCGCTCCACAGACACACCCTGAGAACATCACATGTAGTGCAAAGGCGACATGCCTTGGATATGTTGGAAAAGTATGGCATGATTGGATGTAAGCCCATGATAGCACCATTGGAGAAAAACATAAAGCCAAGGATTGATCTTGGTGGTGAAGAGTTAGAAGATGCTACCATGTATTATAGAGACCACCGCCCATTATGTTCTATTTTATAAGCAGGGAAAGGATGTGATGGTGTGTATGGTTGTATGGATACATACTGGGCGAGAAGTGCTTATGGTAGGAGGTCTCCTAGTGGGTATGCATTTGGCTTGGGAAATGATTTTGTGAGTTGTAGTAGCAAGAAGCAACCCACATTTGCATTATCTAGCATGGAGGCAGAGTAGTATAGAGGAGCCTCTTTGGCTACATGTGAAGTGATTTGGCTATGAAAACTACTACTTAGTGATTTGGGGAAACATCATGATGGAGTGGTTGCATTATGATAACATGAGAAGGCTGTCAAGATTTTTTGCTTGAAAGAGTTGCTAAAAGGCTCCAACAAAGAGTGTATGTGCCTAACTGTAATAAATACCTCATTAATCACAACATTGCTTAAAATGTTTCCTTTCGAATCAACAACGAGGTATCACATAAATGTCATGCAATCCAATTTTTATGATGCATGCGCTTGGATCAATGTATCTAGTCATAGTTGGAATGATCTATAAAATGCAAACGCTCTAATGAACGATTAAAAAGAGAGAACAAAGTGTGTGGACAAGTGGTCCTTAGCAAGCTAGCATAAAAGGTGTGTGCCGTGAAGAATTGGGTACTTCTTAAAGGGATATAAATCGTTTGTAAGACTTGGCCTAAACCAGTGCGTCTCATAGTTGGAAAGACGTATAAAATACCCCTTAGCAAGCAAGCAAGAAAGGTGTGGAACTTGTTTAGTTATGTGGATTGGGTACTACATAAAAGGGACGACTCGTCTGTAAGCCTTATGATCCAAAGAGGGGAAAAAAAACAGGGGCGACAGCAATGGGTAGAGGAGGTAGCTGTACTCTAATTGCCATTACCCTCGTTGCTGTGGGCTTCTTCAATATTCTTTACTGCCCAAATGCAACAGAGTGTGAGGAGGAAGAGGGTGGTGGTGGAGGGCGGCTGCAGGAGACTGTGATTCCGGACTGGGTGGACGCGTATGGCAAGGGGCCAAACATCACGCTACACGTGTGCTACACCGAGGAGACATGCGTGGGGGATGGCGACGTGTACACGCTGGGCGACACGGCGGAGAGGCCGTACGTGACGATGTCGGGCGACGGCGTGGAGCAGAAAGGAGGGTACCTGTTCTGCATGCTGGACGTGGACGAGTACAACCCCAAGGACCCCTATGCCAAGAGCGAGCTGCACTGGCTCGTGCACAGCATCCCAGCCACCACAGCCGATCAAAGTGCGTGTGATCTATATAGAGGCCGATCACGTGCGCGGAAAATATAATCCCGTTTAACCATTAATTCAGCTAATTAGTTTGTGTTTCAGATATCACGGATACCGGCACCACCATCGTTCCCTACTTGCGCCCTAGAAAGCCTTTCTTCTACCCCGGCCCCTTTGGAGTCCACCGATTCTACAGTCTCCTCTTCAAACAGGTCTTTCCACTTCCAGCTTTTGATTATCCTGCAACAGAAGAACAGGACTAATATTTTTAGGGTAATTAAGCTGACAAATGCTCATCTTTGATTGCTAGGCCAAACCGAAGCAGAATATCACGTACCTGGATGGCATTCGGAAATTCAGCACTCGCAACTTCAGTGCGATCTACCACCTGGGCTTCCCAGTGGCCGGAGTCGCCTTCAGAGTGAACTACACTCAAGAGCAGACCACCCACCTCCCCAAGAATACGACTGTGTGACCCCTCCTTTTATGGCAATTATGCCCATATAGTAAATTATAGTAAGAACGTCTCCATTCAATGCCACTCATATACAGGACTCTCGTTCGTGAATGAGTACGTTTGCCTTGTTGTTGCAACAATAAATTTAACCTAGCTGCCAGTGGCATCAACGGTGAACAAAATTTGATCTCAATTTTCTCTCATCTATCTGTTTGTACATTTATTATTTATAATAATAAAACAATACAACAACACTAGATTCTCTTTACCTTGGAAATTTCACCCAAACAAAGAGCATAATAAGAGGTGAGGAGATCAAAGCCCTTGTTGGGAAGGTGGATATATACCATGGGCTCAACTAGCATGCCATCTGTCGTGTAGTTCCAAGGAGATCAAAGCCCTAATGCGACGCTATCTCCTGATACACGGGCATGTAGATTAATCAATTGTAGACATCGATAGAATAGGCACCCAGCATAGTTTTTTTAAAATTAATTTCTTGAGAATATTCGTGTATTGTATCATGGTGGACAAAACCTTAGGCACGCAACATCAAACTCCATGTAAAATTTGCAAGATTTATTTATTAAATAATTTCTTGGGAATATTCATGTATTGCATGGTGGTGGATGAAACCTTACGCACCCCAACATTAAACTCCATGTAAAGTTTGACAAGATTTGGGGGATTTGGATGATGATGCTGATTTGACACCTTACATGGACTTTTTACACCTTGCAAATACCTCTTAATGCCAAGGTTAAAGTTTTTTTTTAAATTGATGGGTCGAAATTTGTAAGGGGAGTATTTAATGCATTCCTCTTTCTCTCTCTCTTCACACATTCCCTTTCTTTCTCTATCTTTGCCTATAAAAAAAGAAGGTCCTTTCTTCATTTATTTTTTGAAGGCAACAACATAGCTTCATTTTTTTGGTGAAGGTAGCAACATTAGCTACTACCTCTCTGTGGCTATATCTCTGTCATGTGCGAGGCAATAGCTCTCCGTGCACTGATTTGGGTGAGACACACACTCTCTCTGTCTCTGTGCATTGATATGGCCGTCTCTCTCTCTCTCTCTCTCTGAACTTCAACCCCTCTTTGTTGCATGTGCTTAAGGCGAAAGGGAGGGGGATGTTGTATGCATGCTTTGTGGTGAACATGAATAAAAGAGAGTGTTAATCCAATTCTAGGATTAACAAGAGATTTTGCCATTATCTTACATCAAGGAGTCATGGTAGATACACCAAAGGGTCATACATTCAAGATATTAAGCAATAGTGTCCAAAGCTACAACTTGGACAGGCACCCATAATGGTGTGACAGAGTATTTGAAGCGATTCTCACTCTTCAAGAGTGTGTGGTAGTAAGTTAGGATGAAGTCCTAAGTGATGTACTTCAAAGATATATTATGAGAGTAGTCATTGTAATAGCATTAGGCCTCTTATGAGCCTAAAGTACCCGGTCGGGCATAGTTTAAGTGAGTGTGAACACTTATGGCCATGTATATAAGTGAATTTCTCTCATAATACAACATACTCTCCCATTGTGTAATTGAGTCTTGCTCTTGCTAATCCTCTTGCTAATCTCTCTCCATAATGCATGCTAGTAAGTGTGAGTGAGTGAAGTGAGGTGAGAGGAGAGACGAGTACCCATAGTGCAACGCAGTCGTGTGACAATGCTCGCGGGAGACGCGGTGGAATTGTTTCTCAAGGGGTTATGGGCTTGGCCATTGGAAAGATCCTCACAACAGTTGCAGTTCACTAGGTGAGCTCTTTTTGGACGTGTTCCAAGGAGGGTTAGGGTGAGCTAGAACATTTTTGCATCATTGCCGAGGAGCCATCCCTTGGCTTTTTCCATCGTTTTGTCTCTAATCTAAGCATAACCCATTGCCCATTATCTTGATTAATGGTTCTCCATGAAAAAGATGTGGATTTGATGGTGATTTGTGTGAGATTTGGTGTAGAACAGCTCTCTTTTTTATTTTTGAAAAGAATGCTTCTTGCTTAATTTTTAGACTAATTTATTATTTTTGTTGTTATTTTTGTAGTTTTTCATGTTCTTAGGGCTTGCACATAGTTTGTATTAGGCTTAGTTTGTATCCATTGCATCAAACAATGCAAGAGAATGCATTTCTTAGTGAATGTTAGCTCTCTTTAGTTTAAACATAGATCTCCACTTTGGAGTACTAGAGTTATGGCATAGTTATAGTGCCAGCTCATATAGTCAGGTTCACACTTTAGACCGACCATTTTGTATGTTTTTGTAGGAGAGTACTTTTCCTTTATGTATGTACTCTTATCTTTTAGTTATATGGTTGTAAAGAAGAAAAGAAGATAGAAGAAAATTCTGCCATACATCTCTCTCTTGTGTCTTGCACTCTCTGGTTGTGTGTGTGCGTTTGCTTGCAAGGAACTCAAGCTCTCTCTCTCTCTCGCCCACATTCTCTTTAGTTATCCCACTTACTCTAGGGAGGGGATGTGTAATGGGTGCACTAGAATAAGATGTGACCCCTCTAGGAACAGTCATACTAGATAGGCGCAAGGGACTCCATGCGAGAAGTGGTGTTGGCTATACCAAGGTAACCACCATTGGCATGTGGCTATACCATGGTAACCACAATTAACATAGGTGCCATAGTTGATGTGATGCCATCCAATTGAGGAGGCCGTTAATCAGTATTATCTTAAAGAGAATGTGTGGGAGAGGGAGAGGGAGAGCTTCAAACCCTAGCAAGAAAACACACGTGTACACTGTTAACAATCCAAAAATGGGATTGATCATGGTGAAGGACATAGATTAAGCAACATAATTAAGGTGGATTAAACCACACTAAGAACTCCATAAGAGAGAGAGACTGCACACTCAACAATAGCTCTATTCTATTGCATATCACAATGAACCATACAATGATATAGGCCCTCTAGCCTTATCCCACTTTACACATCATCATCCATGTGGCACTCCCTTTTCCACGCTTTTGGTCAACACTCACACACCATTCAATATTACATGTGGCATTCCTATCTTACCACAATATCTTGCACCTTTAGGGTGCTTTCCCACATACACACAACACCACGATTATATCTCTCAATGCCCCCTCTTAATCGAGGTGTTCCACAACTCACCCATCACCCATCACTCATATCAATGATACATTGGAGTGTCCATCAACCAATCATATGTGCGCGTGTCTACCATCTCTGTGGTTACGCATCATCATCAATTATGGGTGAATAAAAATTACAAGGTCTTTTGTGTGTGAATTCTTAAGAGCATTTGAATGGCCTCTTATCAACATAAGGCAGTGTGTGTGTGTGTGAAGATATCCTTAAAATTTATAAGGGTCTAAAAAATTAAACAAAAAATCCTATTTTGCTTCTACAACTTGCAGCATACTAGTCAACTTTGTGCATCGCTGAAAGTTGCAGCTTTTAGCTATTACGTGCCACACCACATACAAGTAATAATTTCACTGTCATCATCTCCAAATGGCTTTGTCTTCATCTCAAACTTCCGCCATCAGCATATCTCTGTAACCTCTCCTGCTACTATCACCGGAGGTCGCCACAACAGCCCTCGCCTCCTTGTCTTGGTGGGTGTCAGTCATCCTGCTTCAGTTCGTCTGACACGCTACTGTTGTCCTTTTGCAGACTTTTCACTTTTTTATACTACTTCTGATTCGCCTATGCCTCCTTCAGCTCCTATTGCTGTGCTCCTGCTTTTCCTCAGTGCCTTCAATTCAAACAATGCTACAGAAAGTGTAACGACTACCTTCTGGAGTTCTGCTTCTTGTCAAAGCTGTATGCGCCACAGCTCTTGCTTCTGAGCTTTCATGGTGACCTTGCCATGATTACACTCAACCACCTTGCCTTGTACCTGCTCACTGAACCATCAGCATTGTGCTTGACTTTATACACCCACTTACATCCAATTGCCTTCTTTTCCTTAGGCAAAGACACTAACTCCCATATGTTGCATTTGCAGCCAATGTTGCCCTCCCCTCATCTGTAGCATCTTCCCATTTCTTATTTCCAATTGCCTACTCAAAGGCAAGTGGGCTCAACCTCCTATATTGCTTTTACCATGTAAGCATAATGATGGGCTATATATCCATCATATCTCAACCTATCAAAACAAGGTATCTAACCCTCATAAACTTGCATACACCTGGATCACTGCCAGGTATCCTCAAAACAACCCTGGTTCTCCTTACACCAAGAGTAACCACAGACAAAATGCTAAGCTCCTCATAAAGGCTCTACTCAGAGCCACTAGAGTCACTATCCACATATGAGCGACCTGCTGACAGATCAGGCACAAAAGGTTGATCTACCTTTTCCTTGTCTTTGCATGATACATGTGTACCTGCATCATTCCTCAACCTACTTGACCATGGGCTAACATTGGATCCACTGCTCGAGGACTCTCCAAGTCCACTTAGCACCTGTGATGATTGCTGCTCTACATATGGTGCAACATTAGCACTTCTTACATCTGCATCTTCTATTGCCTTCACTACTGGTGCATACCAGCTACTCATCTCATCAAAGACAACATCTCTGCTTACTCGCATCTCACTAGTGGTAGGGTTATAGCATCTATAACCTTTTTTCTCCATAGCATAACTAATGAAGATGCATTTCTCTGTCTTTGGATCCAAGTTTGTTCTCACTTCATCAAGAACATGTACATATGCAATACACCCAAACACTTTCAAGTGATACACATCCGGTCTTATGCTTGTAAACTTTTGTTTAGGAGACACACCATGAATAGCCGCAGTGATTGTCCTATTCATAATGTACATAGCAGTTGCTACTACTTCTGTCCAAAAGTAATGTGGCATATTATTTTTAGCCATCAAGGCATGTGCCTGTTTTTCCTTTCTGCAACACCATTCTGTTTTTGCGGAGTTTACCTACACGTAAACTGCCTCTTGATTTCCTCCTTTCTCAAGAAATCTCTGAACTCATTGGAGAAATATTCTCCCCCACCATCTGATCTTAGGCATTTTATTTGCATGCCTTTTTCCTTCTTGACGAAGGCTTTGAATCTCTGAAAGTGAGCAAACACCTCACTTTTCTCCTTCATGAAATAAACCCATAGTTTCCTAGTGTGATCATCAATGAATGTAACATAGTACCTGTAGCCTACAACCTGCAATTGTTGTAGTCTTGGTTGGTCCCCATACATCTGAATGTATGACATCCAATGGCCTTACACTGACATGCTTCTCATGTGGGAAAGCATGTTTGGCCTGCTTAACTAAGTTGGCATGCTTCACATACCTTATGCGTACCGTCAATCTTAAACTTTGGCAAACCTGCAAAACCATATTTTGGGCTTGCATAGACTTCACTCAATGTACATTCACATTACCAATGCACTTGTGCCATATGTCAATATCTGGAATGACATCTATTCCATGCGCAAACATGGCTACCTTTATCTCATGCATGTTCACATCCAAAGTAAACATCCTATCATTTCTGTTACCCTTTGCAACCACGCAACACTTATTTTTGAAGTCTTCCACAAAACATCCTTGAGGATTAAACCTCACTTGGCAGACCCTTCTCAACCATCTGTCCAACAAAAACCAGGTTCTTGTAATATTTGAAACATGAAGTACATCAGCCAAGTACTTCTTTTTGCGATCCTGGATAGACAATGGCACTTTACCAAATGCGCAATGGGATGTGCAGTATCATCACATGTTCCTACATAACCTGGTTTTTCCATTTTCTGCATATCTCTAAACCACTCAGCATGACTAGTCATGTGTTTAGATGCACCAAAATCCACATACTATATATCTTGAGATCCTGACACATCCCCTGTTATGGAACTAAGCATGTGCTGCATCACAAACATTTGCTCACTTTTGTCATCACCTCCATGTTTGCTAGATGATGCATAGTTGCCTTACTGTAACTTCCCATTTTTATTGTCATTCTTCTTTTTGTAGTAGTCCTTTGCCATGTGTCCTGGTTTGCCATAGTAATAGCACTCTATGATATTTGCATTTTGATTTCTTTGCCAACCACCTTGGCCTCTTTGGCTCCCCCTGCCCTCTGGACTAGCCTCTTCCACCTGTGTATGATTGCTGCTGTGTGAATCATTGGATTGTTGTCATCCAGAATTCTAATTTCCTTGTTGGCCACCACCTTGGCCTTGACCATGGCCTCTACTTGTGCCTCTACCTGAATTAGAGTAGAAGGCCTGCTCCGATGTGTTCTTGCTTTGTGAAGAAGAATCCTCACCTTAAGCCTTTTCTTCTATGATCAGCATAGATATCAAGTCCCAAAAGTTGGGAATATTCTCCCTAACTGCAATGGAGGTCTTGAATGGCTTGTACTCTTTGTCGAGCCCATTCAGATAGACACTAACCAAATCATCATCCTCCACTAATACATTGATAGACCCAAGGGATTCAACAATGCCCTTGATCTTTAAGGCATATTCATTGATGGACATGCTTTTCTTTTCCACAGTATGCAACTCTTGCTTTAACTACAACTTCCTTGCCTTTGTGTTAGTCTAGAACATCTGAACTAGATTCTGCCATGCAACTATTAGAGTGTTTGCATCCTATATGTGTCCTATCATAGTATATGTGACACTAATTGAAAGCTAGTACAACATGACTTTTCTTGCACCCTGATTCCAATCCTTGAATTCCTTTATATCTGCATAGAAGTGGCATTCTCTTGAGATAACTCTAGGGACTCCTCATTGTCTCCTTCTACATAATCCCAAAATCCTTTATCCATTAAGAAATTGGTCATTTTGAACTTCCAGGCATGGAAGTTATTCTTATCCAGCTTCTCACTAACAATCTGATTAATTTCATCAGACATGTTTTCCTGCAGCAATCAAATAACCTGCAAACAGACAACTTCTATATCTAACCTGTAATACAGTAGTATCTCCTGTAACTGCTACGCAGCGGTACTTTAGCATAGCCTGTGTGTCACCAAATGTGACTAGAGTACATATATATATACCCAGTATCAACAATACATGTGCAAACCTTGTCTACATTCCAAAATGCAATACTGCACTATGCAATAACTAGATTTTGAGCAGAAATAGTTCTGTACCAGAACTTCCAGAAAATTGTCGAAAATACCTTGTAGCAGTGATGGAATGGGACCCAAAACGTGAATGTGGCTTAAAAAATTGTGTCCAGTAGGGTCCTCAATACCTGCCCTATAGCTCCGCTTCCACGAAGATAGCTCCTCAATCGAAGATGTGTATAGCTCCCAGAGGTACTGAGGGGGTGTTGTACCTAAAACAAGAAGGGAAAGAGATGATGGTGCTCTTACTCGTGCAGTACTGCTTCCTTCCTTGCTTGTTCTTGCCTCTTTCTTGCCTCCTTATCTCTCACACGAACCAGGTTCTGATATCATAAAGAGAATGTGGGGCAGAGGGAGAGCCTCAAACCCTAGCAAGCAAACACACGTGTGCACACAAGAGAGAGAAAGACACAAGAGAGATATGGATAGCTGAATTTTCTTCTATCTTCTTCTTCTCTACTCAACCAACATAACATAAAGATAAGAGTACACACTATATGGGTTAGTACTCAACTACTACAATATACAAGTGTCAATCCATAATGTGAACCCAACTAAATGAGTTGGCACTATAACTATGCCAGTCTCTAGTAATCCAAAATGGCTATCACACAGCTTGTCATCCCACTGGCCACATATCACCCATAATCTCACCAACCATGCCAGTGATGTAGATGTAGAAACTATCACACATAGGTGGGTCATCAATTTTTGTCATAGCACTAGTTGAGCTTGATATTTCAACATATCTTAGGCGAGGGTAGCTCTGGGATCTGAGAGACGGTGAAGCTTATTATAATCTGCCCTTGAGTCCCTATAGCATGTCCTTGTGGGTTAAAGGATGTGGGTTGGTCCATGGGATAGCTAGGTGATACTACAAAAGTAGGATTTGCTGGGCTCATAGGAGGTGTTACTATTTCTCTAATTGTGGGCATCCTTGCCTTGGATGTCCCAATCTACACCATGGGTCTTTGGATCCTTTTATGTTCAATGACCCTATATATAGATATTCTACAATCGTTCCTCCTCTCTTGTGGCTATGGATATGGATTGGACAATCCCTTCCCAAATAATGCAATATGCTTGGCTTGTGGAGAAATCTACAAGAGTTTGTGAGAAGATGTTGATCCATGATTTGCATGCCTAGCTCTTTCCATGAGGTAGACGTAATGTTATTACTTGTATCGAGAATATTGGGCACTACTTGTGTAGTCCTTGTATGGGACTCGTATTGGGCTACTGATCATTGTTATGCCAATTGTAAGGTCTCTTTCTCATTTACTTTAGCACCTTGGATCAATGCCTCTACCACTTGCACTGTTATGGGCTACCACACCTCCAAGAGGGAACTCTACACATTTGCCTAATGGATGAGAAATAGAACACAACTGTCATGGGGTACTTACCAATGCGTCGATCTCGAGTCCCTTGAGGCCTCCAAGCTCACTTGTCAAGCTCCAAACTCCAAGATCCACCTCCACACTATCACCATCTCGTGGAGTCACTCACACCATCACATAGACCAATCACACTCTCTCTCACTCTCTCATACAATCATAAGTACACAAACATGAAAGAGTCACAATGCTAGAATGCTCTCACTCCTCTTTGTCTCTCTCAAGTCACAAAGGGAGAGCTCTCAATAGCACAAAGGGAGAGCTCTCAATAGCACAAAGGGCATTGTGTCCTTTTCATTATTATGAGAAAATGCCTTACATACAATTGACCTTTATTCACACTTGGGTGCCCAAAACTTACTTACTAGGCCTTGGGTGGCCGATATCTCATAATGTACAACCTTTATAGTGCCTTTTCATGACACTTATTAATGTCCTAAATTGAGAATCATGTTGTTAAACCAAATGGGATTAACATTCCCCCCTTCTTGATGTAGGTTCTGTTCTCAGAACCTATTACCGCCGTCGCGAGGTTGCAAGACTAGGTCACCAAACTCATGTCGGTAGAAGTTGCGTATGGACTGGAGCTTCCAAAGAGTACGACGGAATGTTGAGTGTGACTTTCAAAATCTGGTGTCTACCATGTCTTCAAATGTAAGATGCATGTAACTTGGAAGACATCGTAAGGCGATGGTAGTACTGCATCATTCCTCTGTTTGAAGGCCCTTGATCGAACTTCAAGTGCTATGCTTCAAAGCCATCATGGGTTTCTTTTGGTTGATCTATTAGTACCACCAATAATTTCATAAACCTAACACTGGCCACAATGGCAGGATCAAGTATTCTTCGCCATGCTCTGATCCAGGTTAGCAATTGCCATCTTTGTTCTTGAATATAGCCAAATGTTGCTGGTGTGAAGATAGGGATGTTATAATAAACATGGGAGTCCCTGTTTTTGGCCTCTTGGAATTCTAGTGGTGTCCACCTTCTCTTGATAGGCATGTACAATGGATCTATTTGCAGTGTTGGTGGCGCGCTCATGTATACTATGCTGTATTCTGGAACTCTTAGAAACTCCTTCCTCCATGTGGGTTGGATTCCAAAATCTGTTAGTTGTTGTGGTTGTTTCTCATTTGTGTTGATGGTGGTGTATCCACCTCTCGTGTGCACAAGATGTATCTTTCTCCATCTTCTATAACTATAGCTAATCATGAACATGACAATTTGAATTTCCAGCAAAGTCAGCTAAATGAGGGTTGGCGATCCTTGTGTGTTTTGTGACATTGGCCCACAATGTACCTTCTCCTACCAGAGGGAGTAATTCTTCTAATAAGTTAGGTCGTGGGGCATGGAGAGGGTATGGTACATAATGTTACCTTGTTGGTGTGACTACAGAGTATGCTTCTGGCATGATCTCGTGGGTAGGGTCGAATGGAGTAATCTGCATTAGTACTTTGAACATGAGTTTTGGCTTTAAAAGTGGATTGCCTTCTTGAATAAACTCCTCATACTCTGTAGTATCCACGAATCCAAGACATTACTTTCAGTGAAAGGCACAATATTATCATGTGGAGTCAGATCGCGTACCTCCTGAGGTTGCCGTGGTGGAGAGGGGTTAGGTGCCAATACCTCCTCGGGGGCAAGAGTAGATACAGTCAGCTTGGGAAGTGGTAGCAAGTGGCGCACTAGGATAAGGATTGAGAAGCTTACTGCTACTAAACCACGCGGTGAAAGCAGGGGGAGGCGGCCATGATGGGTACTAGGGAAGCTAGCACACCTCTCTCTAGGCCAAAACAGGGTAAAACATGATCTTTCTTTTATTACAGAGAGGGGAATAATTATAAGATCAGAAGGGGAGGTTCTTACACCTTCACACCTCAAAAGTTGGAGGGAGGAATCTTACACGAGGTCTAAACTATTGCAAAACCTAGGGTAGATCTGGTCCCCAAGGTGAGTATAGTGAGTGCTGCTAAACCACGCGGTGAAAGCAGGGGGAGGCGGCCATGATGGGTACTAGGGAGAGCTAGCACACAAAGGCAGAGCTAGAGAATAGATAGTATAAATGAGTTTGATCTATAACTTATACTCATATTTATACTTACACTTAAATTTATAATACTTATAATAAATTTATACTTGTGTTTATTATATTACTCACAAATACCTATAAACTTATATTTGTTTTTATACCTTATGTTTATACTCTAGTAAATAAAGGACACTTCATTAAAATATAATAAATAATAAATCATTCTTCTATTTCATGTTACATCATAATAATAATAATATTATTATTATATTATATTATTACATAGTTACTTATACTATTATTTGTACTTAAATATATACTTAAAGTTATATTTATTTTTAAACTTATATCTATAGACTTAAAAATTAATGACACTTCATTAAAATATAACAAATCATAAAAACATATTTATATTTCTAACATAATTAATTATATTATTATTTGCACTTAAATATATACTTATGTTTATATTTACGTTTTGTACTTACTTATACTTATCATTATTTTCTTACATATTAAAGGGTTTGAAATACAATAGACTTAAAAGGCCACAACACTTTATGAAAATGAAGAAAAATTATTGCAAGAATTTTGTCATTATCAATATCCGAGTAGTTTATGTGGGTGGTATCAAAATTATATCTTACATCGGTGAGCATAACCTCTAAATGCTTGTGGATATTAGTATAGAGTTTAAGAATGCCGATAGGGTGATATAATGTGAACTCACAGAGATTCAAATGTTGGTGAGTATTGTATACTTCCAGCCACCCATGACTAATTTACCCATTGATAAGTATTTGCAACCACCTCGTAGTTGGATGACATCTTTGTTATGCCATCTGGAACAAACAGATCAAGTATGTCAATATTGTTGTCCAGGATTTTAGAATTTTGGAGCACGTGACACCAACTACGAAAGTTTAGAACTATAGGATGCAACGGATAGAAGAAGATGTCTTGAGGCTTAGTTAAGACAAGGTCCCCCCTCAAAATTCCCATGATGATGGTTGGGTCAGCATCTCTTTCAATATTTTATTTAATTAGGATTAATTCACCTAGGCCTATTTCTTCAGCTAAGTTTATATCATACTGAAGTAATGAGAGTGTTAGTGTAGATAAAAACAAATTTAGAGTGTGAGGAGGGGATCGAGGAGTTACTGGTAGTAGCTGGCCCAACTCCGAGGCACGCTCAAGGAGGATTTGCAGATCATCTGTCGGCTTCGAGCATAGACTTCTGTCTTGTGCCACTAGTTGACATGCTAGATGCTGCATGCGAGCGTCGGCATTGCTAAGTTGGTTGGAGATGGTTGTTTCCCAGATCATTCTTTTAGCATCCATCCCCTCAAATCTCCTTGTTGCATCTTCTTGTGCTCGCCGGGCAGTGGCTTCCCTTTGTTGTGCTTCAGTAATCTGATTGAGCCTTTGTGCCACCAATCTTTGTGTATCTTATAATTGTACGGTTAGCTGTGATATGGCCTCTTCTTCATTCTTTTGCACCTCTGCGTGGTTTGCGCTGATGGTTTCGTTGAGGGCCTTGATCCTTTCTACATGCGCTTTGTTTGCTTGTTCTCTTTCTTGTTGTTGGACTTTTCACTCTTTCTTGTTCTGGGCTGTTAGTAGATCGACTTGCTATTGAAGCACATCTTCATTAGTCTTTGCACTGTCTTGGCACTCTTTTATTTGTTTGGCATCATGTAGAGTCGTGAGGTTCTGTGTGTGGGTGATCTCTTTTTGAAGTTGTTCTTTTGTGTGCTCTAGCTTTGCATTTAAGTCAACGTTTTCGTTGATCTTCTGTACAATTGTTTGACATAAAAAAACGAGGTTATTACTTTCCAAGGAATTGTATCTCTTTTCCTGTTGCTCTGTAGCCCTTAAGCTCTTCATGATCACGTCTCTGTGAGTTGACTCTGCTGCTTCAAGGGTTTCCTTTACGCTTTGTACTTGTCAATTTTCATCTTTCAGCTGCTTCCAGAGGGTGGCGTTCCTATCATGTAACATGTGTGTTGTTCATAGGTGGCAATGCCATACCTTTTTCTCTTGTTCCCAGTGTGTACTTGTCTTAGCTTCCATTGCTTTAAGTGGATCGTGAAGGAGTGCCTCAAGACCTTCCATGGTTTCTTGGATGAAGTGTTGAGAATCCATGTCTTGGAAGGAGGCGAGCTGGGGTAGCTGCTCTTTATCTTCCAATTTTCGTCTTTTGCTTGGACTTGAAGGATCTAGTGATCATTGTCTCTTGACTCTAGGGGAGCCTCCAAATCTTGTGAAGTGATTGGTACTTCTTTTACTACTCATCCCTCCACAGCTTGGTTCCTCTGTGCTTGTTCCTCCGCTACCTCTGTTGGTGTATCTACTAGGTGTGAATCCTTGAGGGGAGAGAGGTCTTTAAAGATGAGATGTGCAGGGCTTGCTAGAGGGGTGAGTTGTTGTTGTGGTTCTTCCATAGTAGAACTAAGTAGCTTTTCCTACAGGGCCTCTTAGTATGTTCGGATTTCAGTTTGCCACTGCCGCTTCTAGTTGTTGTGATTTTGTATTCCTCTTATCTTTTTTTCTGTTTTCTTTTTGCGATCTTTTTTTATTTGCTTGATGAGATCTTGTGTTTCCATTAATACTGCATGTCCCTCTTCTAACTTGCTAGTAGCTTCTGTAGGTTGGTCAGGGATGAGTGCTAGCTACATCTGCTCCTCTAGTTCAAGCTCTTTCAGAGGTCTCTTTGCTACGTGGTTAAGTACCTAAGTGAGGAGATAAGGATTGCTGATTTTTGATTGTTGAGCTTTTAGGTAATTTTCCATCTCCTTATGCATATAAAAAGCCCAGTCCTCCTTTTCCTCATAAGTTTTAGCTATCCTGTTACTGTTGTACCTATCTACCTGCTTTATTTGCATCATAAGTGACATCGCTCTGCATGCTTTTTCGGTGGATTCATCTCTGATGTCGTATTCTGCTCCATTTAAATTATAAGAATCTCTCTTTAGCATTTTGTTGATTGGCATTGTATCAATGTTGTGCCTGTGGGTCTTAATTACAGCTGCTGGGAGTTGTAAGGATTCTCTGATTAAATCCTCTGTGATGAGGAGCTATTATGTGGTGCTATCCGCCTTTGTAATCTTTCCTCTCTTTGTCTTCTTGTCATATTTCCTTACGTACTTGGCACGCAGAGGTCGGTGTCGACTATGCGAGGCAGTACCTCTGCCATTCTGCCAAGGCCTACTTTGTCGAGTTTTGCTTTGACTTCAGTATCCTCTAATAGGTGGAGGCACTCCGGGCTATGGCATTGTAGAGTCACCTTCCCATGGGGTGTGATGACTTCCTTCCTGATGTGATGAGGGTTCCCTACTAGAATGACTGGGCATAAGGGCCCAAGAAATTGTTCTTCAATTTTCTTGACCCTTGTAGTCGGTGATGACTGGCTGGGGACCTTGTAGCACTGCTTGCTTGTGTGGTTGATGGTTTCTCATGTGCTTCGAATTGAGAGACTGACATCTGTATCATCATATACAATCAGTCAAATGATTGGTGAGAAGTTCTTTTTTGGTTCTACCTTGAGTTGGTAATTTAGTCTTAGTATGTTAATCCGGATGAGAGAATGTGAGTGTATTTGTATTTTAGTGATGAGTTACTAGGCGTGAAAATGACATGAATGTGCAGATGTGAAACAACATGGCATGAAACAATTTGGCGTGAAACAGTGGGTCCTGTTGAATATGCAGACGTGAACCATCATGACGTGAATTGGTAGGACGAGAAGTATCAAGACATGAAAGACCAGTCGTGAACCATCATGACGTGAATTGGTAGGATGTGAAGCATCAAGATGTGAAAGACTAGTTGTGAACCAGCATGATGTGAATTGGTAGGACGTGAAGCATCAAGACGTGAATGTGTAGACATACTGTGACAGTAAAGGCAAATTCCAACAACAATAGTAGCCAATGGGTGATCCTTCCCGTGGTGCAAGGTTTATTCACTAGATATAGTAAGGCTTGATGGTCTACAAAAAATATGAATTTGTTGGGGGCCAAGAGATAATGTCAATATTTCTTGATGGCATAGACCATGGCCAATCCTTCTCTCTCTGTAGTGGTATAGTTCACCTATGCATCATTCAACTGATGAATGAGTAGCAAAGCAAACTAGATAGTCCAATTTGAACTCACCTGGTTGGTGGGCTAGCACGCAACCCAATAGCAAAATTTGATGCATCGATGTGTACGTGAAATATGAGATCCTAGTTGGGGGGTGGCAAAACAGGCACGCTTGCCAAGGCTTGCTTTAGACGATCATAAGCCTCTTAACACTCCTCAATCCACTCAAAGACAATGAGAATTTTGTACAAGGGTCTGGCTATCTCAGCATAAAAAATGATGAAGCATCCATAATACCCCACGACCCATAAACCTTTGCACTCCCTTCTGTAGTTGGTGGGTGGTGGTAGCTCCAAGATTAGTTTGACCTTGTTATCATGAATGGATATACCATTCTTTGAGACTATGTGTCCCAATATCACACCATGCTTGACCCAGAATTGGCACTTCAAGGCATTTAGTGATATGCGATATAATCGGTAATGTTCAAACACTTTTCTCAAGCATGCCAAATGATCTTCCCATCGAGAATGTGCACATAAATCATCAATAAACACCTCCAACCATTTTTGCAACAAGTAGTCCTTAAAATCTATGCACATCAATCATTTTGAAAGGTTGCCAGGGCATTTTTGAGATCAAATGACATAACCTTGTAAGCAAATGTCCCCCACATTGTGTTGAAAACTATCTTATGTTGGTCTTCTAGTGCTATGGACACCTAATTGTACCTGGAAAACCCATCCAAGAAGCTGTATGCTTCCCTCCCAGAGCCACTCTTTCCAAGACATGTTAGGTATAAGGTAATGGGTAATGATCCTTCTTCCGAGTGGCCGCATTTACTTTTTTAAGATCAACACATGCTCTCAATTTTCCATTTATTTTTAGGCACTGTCACAATAGGTGACAACCAATCCGTATATGTTCGATCTCATAGATAAAGTCGGCAGTACAATGAGCTTTTCAATTTTTTCCTTTACAATTGCTGCATAATTTGGATTCATCTGGTATGGTTTCTGCCTAGCTGTGGTCTCAAGCCTTCCATGATTGGAATCATATGTTGTACCACCTCCGACGGTACCCCTTTCATTTCCTTGTAATTCCAAGTGAAACAATCCTTATATTCCTTGAGGAGGAGAGCCATGAGTTCTTCTTCCTCTACTACAAAAATCAAATCTTTAGCAATGTATACGGCCCGTGCATCTTCCCCTGGTCCTGCAATATCAACCTCCTTGACTTCTGCTATCGTGCCATCGTATGATATCGATAGCCCCTCCTCTTTTACCCTCATAGCTGTTAGCCGGCGGACCACTCTTCGATCATCTACCGCCATAAAGCTCTTGAAATGGTCGGGTACTGAAAGCAAGTATGGTTTGTCCTCATTGTCCTTTTTGGCTTTTGCCCTATGATCTTCTTGGCCTCACGCTCTGCCTCTACTAAGGCCTTGTTGCGTTTTCGGTGTCCTGCATTTGTAAGCTTGGGTGTATCAGTTTCTAGAAGGGTGATTTTCTCTTTGTGCCTCCCTTCCAATGATATTTTGCTCACTCTTCGCCCTAGTCCTTTGAGAATTCATCATTTACCTTTGTAGCCTCAAGGTATCTCAACCATTGGGCATCTGTAGGTCTGCTTCGCAAAGCAAGGCATTTCATCAGGCTAGGTACCGTTTCTGTCTTCGCCATCGTTTAAGGCATTGAGCGCACTGGTAGTATGGCTTCGTGCCATAGTACCTTCTGTACTTGATGTCTCCCCCCTGATTTCTCATCCATGGTTTGCCAATTAACCATGCAAATAGAAGTCATAGGGATGGTCCCAGATTCCAAATACTGGGCTCCCTTGGGTTGCATTATATCAATGGTAGCCAACACATGCATCCAATTTTCACTAAAGTCCAGGGGAGGTAGTGACGCATACATTCTCGTTTCCTCCTCCTCCTTGGTTTCCCTCTCTATAGGTTGGCATATCTATATGGATGTGGTTCGCTCCGTTGTGACCGAATCATTACCAAACAATTGCATTGTGACCGAATCATTACCAAACAATTGCCCTTCCATGGGGTGTGCTTTCCATGCTCTTAGATCAATCTTCAAGATTTGTGAGTCCCTACATACATACACATGATCCAAAGCCCAATCATGCACCAATTTGGATTCCCTCATGAAAGGTCGTTACAATATTATGTCATATGTATCAAGCTAGCGTAGGAAGTCCATTACCACAAATGTATGACAATAGCAAAACGTAAAAAGTCTGAATTTAACATTCTCCAAGAGCCCAATGGGTCTCGAAGATGTTCCATCAGCCATTTTAATGATAAGATCTACTTTTTTAGATCAGGTTTCTCCCAATTTTACCAACAACGTTTGGTAATGATGCTAATCCCTGCCCCACCATCGTGTCGTCACGTTCATAGTAGCGTCCCAGTTGGTTAACTGATATCCTAATGACTTGGGTTTCCTTTGTATGCTTCAAGGTTCTTTCTGCTAGGGGTGGGAGAGTCTCATCTATATTATAGACTCGCCTTAGACCACCCTCAACCCATTCTTTTACATCTGTCAATAAGGTTGGTGAATTGTGTAACAGTTACCCCAATGGGATCTGGACAGGCGTGGATAGTACAATCGTGTGAGGCTTCCTATATCCCTAGGTTCCTTGGATATAGAGGGTTCTTCCCATAGGTGTCTCGTATTCTTTCATGGGGAAGGAATGAATCGACCCCCCCAACTCATTTTCCTCAAACATTCTAGAGATTTTGTTTGTTTGGGAGTCCTCTTCTGTTCCTTCTGGCATTGGGGTTGGCATGTTTAATACCCTATTCCGAGGGGTGGTTCATCTTGTGGATAGATGGTATCCCTTACTCGACTGGCCCTTGGCTTAGTTTCATGAAGTTATTGGTACTCTTTGACTAAGGCCTTGGCATCTTCTAACTTCCTTATTTCTTCGTTGGCATTGGGATATTCACCAACCCCCTTTGGAGTTGCTAGTTGTTCTTCTTGCTTTCCCTAGTCTAATCCTCCAAGATTGATCCCTTGCCCCCCCTTCTTCCTTTGATTGGGTCGATCCAGCATCAATTGTATCTTCTTTGGATCCCTCTTGGATTATAACCCGTGTGTCCCTCTTGTATCTTCTTCGGATCCCTCTTGGATTATAACCCGTGTGTCCCTCTTTCCTAATTTCTTCACTCTTCTCCTAGGCCAGATCTTCAAATAGTTGCATCCGCTCGGTTTCTTCCTTTTTCTCTTGCTTGAGCTTGAGCTCGTGTTAGGACATTGAGCGGTGTGATCTTCCCAGATTGTACACTAATAGTGCGGATGGTGGCCTGATTCAGTAGAAGTAGAGCCACTTGCTCAGTAGGGACAATATTTGATCAAATGATCAATTCCACATTTAGTGCAGGTGAGCACTAGCATGTCATTGGGCATGGTCGCCACTTGTGTTGTGGGTTGGTGTGCATGATTCATATTTTTTTTTGGGCATTCGGGTGCTCAATGTTGGCCCACCACAACCATAGCATTGTAAAGGTCCTCTTCTCAAATTTGAGTTTATTTCCTTGCCCTTCCACTGTATCGTGATTTGAAACAAAGATACTGGCGTGTTATTCTTTAGGACATAGTATTATGGCTGACCTTAGCCATGTCCTCGTAGTATTTCTCGCTAAGTTCTATTTCCCGCACCATGTCAACATCTTCTGATGGCTCTTCAATCACTACTTGATTGATCTTCGCATGTGGTGGTTGTGGCAGTAGAACTGGTGGTGGTGGTGGCAAGGGAGAAGTGTCTTGTACCCGGAACATCCCCCTAGGTAAGTAGGAAGAGTTGGGTTGTCCAACAGTGGTAGTGATCTACATAGATGGTGTCAACAAAGCCAATGGGGCTCTATTAGCTGGTAGTTGTGCCACATTTTAAAACCTTGGATATCTACACATTGAAGTGTCATGATTTCCTAATTTCACATAGTGAGCACAATAAAGTAATGGCCTTGAACTTAACTGCGGACATTCGGTGTGGTGGTATGATTTAATATGCACATGGAGCACCACACCAATTCCTTGCGAGGGTAAAGGTGACTACGCACATGCCCAGATGTCTCTCTTCCTTGCCTGACCTTTAATTTTTCTAATATGGCATTGCTGCGTCTACAGTCATGTTTCCAACTTGCTTACTTTGAGCTCCAATTTCTTGGTTTCAAGACACGCAAAGTCGTGGTTGCTGTAGATGTTCTAACATCTTCGGGTTGTGGCAATTCTAACATATTATCTTCATATTCGATTTCCAATTTGTAGCATGCATCAAGAGTAGCTATCCGGGCTAGTACCAGGTAATCATGCATATTTTATGGTCTCTAACCCCTCTCCAGAAACAAGGCAACAATTGATCATCTGTCAACCTTTCCCAAAGTTTGCACCTTGAATTTAAGTGCTTCAGATGTCGTCGACTCATCTGTAAACCTTTCCCAAAGTTTGCACCTTGAATTTAAGTGCTTCAGATGTCATCTACTCATCTTCCTTTTGTTTGATGTTTATGTAGTTGTGCCACACGGCTCCATCTGTCGCCACCACTGCGGGAAAAACTGGGCACAAAAATAATCTTTAACCTCGTGAAGTTAACCTTATCCTCAAGCTTAAGGGTTTGGAACCACACTGATGAGCTTTTCCCTCTAAGGTCAGCGATGAGAAGGCATGTATCATGGTTACATCACTGACTGGCTGTAGGTTTCACATGTGGATTCAAAAATCTCTACATGTTGGATAGGATCCCCGTCCCCAGAGAACTTTTGGACAAGTTTTGAAATTATATGGGATTTCACCTGGGAAGGTCGGGGTTCTAGAGTAGAGCATGGTTTCTTGACCATCCCCTGACCCATCTCTACTGCCATATTTAACAGATCTACCCTTGTGGTCACATTAAGGTCCATGGCTAGATCGTTTCTAGGGAATTGCTCCCCACCTTCCTAGACCTCGTCCCCTACCTGTATTGGCTCTTCTAGGTATCTCAAGTTCATGGACTATCCAGTTGTGGTACCCTAGTGGAATTTCCCATTAGTTGCCTCTGTGTAATATTAAGAGTTCCATGTCTTGTAAGAATGTAGCCTGGTTATTGATCATTATCTTAATATCCTTCTTGGTGTAGAGTCGGTCCACTACTTCTATATCTAGCCAAGTTAGCTAGATTACCCTCTTCTTCTCTGGTTGTAAACTCTTCCTCCATTTTGGATTCCTTGTTGATGGGTTCCAAGTTCGAAATTTCTCCCTCACTTCTACCTATAGCAATTTCAGGTTCTTTTCCTCGTGATTGGAGTGGGTTAACACTTCCCATCTCCTTTCTCTCAGATCTTTCCCTATGAGTATCAAGATCTTGTTTTCTTAAGCTCAATTCTCAAAGTTGTTGTTCTACCTCAATTCGTTGGAGGTCCAAATCCACTTCCTCGGTGGTGGGAAAGAATATTTGACCCATCCTAGCTGCACTTCCCACATCTCATCTAATTCGAGGGGTGTTAGAATTTGACAGCCTAGAATTCAATGCTTGGAATGGCACTTCTTGTCTTGGACCGAGTCCAGCACTAGTTGACGGACCCATGCCCACAGATTGTGCTTCTTCATCATAACTAGTTTGGAGACAAGAAAATTCCCGGGGGATATCAATGATCCCACTGGACTTGGTTGGGGAGTGTGGTTTCTCTTCTTCCCCAAACCTAGCATATCTCACCCCTTCTTCTATGGATTCTTCACTACTAGTTTCAGTGGTATTCAGATTTCTCAAGACACTCAAGTGTGTGCTTGCGGAATGTCCTGATCCCACACTTCTTTGGTAGGAAGTTTCTGGATGATTTGATACACTATCGTCAGGGTAAGATTGTCTCCGATGAGTTTTCCAGATCTTAAGTGCATGTATGTATGATTTGATAAGCTATTAATCAACCTAGATTGATTCAATTTCTGATTATATCGCTCTGTTTAGGAGGCGTGAAGAATTAGCAGAGCAGAGAATGTTTCATGTGTCGTGAAACAGCAGAAGTCATTTCACATCGTAAAACTGCAGAGAAAATGGTTCATGTCGTGAATGGTTTTCTTGCACTTTCACGTGCTCAACAATTTTCCTCCTTAGGGTTAAATTCCTTCTTTTAGTCAAATCCCCTTTCATTAGCTGACCCTCACAGCCTTGGTATTGTCCATCCATCGGTTTGGCCTTCACGTGAACCTATAGGATTTCTTTCACATCGTGAAACAGTAAGTGTTTCACGCCATGAACCACTTCAAAAATGGCTCACGCTGTAAAGGTTTACTGCACTTTCACGTGCTCCAAATTTCACGCTGTAAAGGTTTACTGCACTTTCACGTGCTCCAAATTTAGCAGATTGTATCGTGTATCAGAGATGTCACGATAAGGGTTTCTATTTTTGGAATGTAATCCCCTGATTTTCGACAATAATTTCGGCACTAATTACGTGAGCGATTCAGGTGTGAAACTGCAGAGAAATGGTTCACGACATGAATAACTTTCTTGCACTTTCACGTGGAATTTCCTGCGTCGTCGGTGCTAGTGTGATTACACAAATTTGTGCACCACCATCTATATATGCCTCTCCCAGATTCTTCCCTTTGTACCATACATTCACCACAGGACATATATCAGGCAACTCCTCAACAGATAAAACAGTCACTATCCCTTTGGTGGCAGGCTCCTTCTCCCTTAGGTTCACAAGTCTTTTCCACTGACGTTTCAATTTGGGAGCTAACTCTATCAATTGCCTAAAAGTAATATTAGCTTTCCTTCCAGCATTAGGAAGTGAATGGGGTCTTCTTAGGCCCTTTAATTTGCCCAAGCCTAATCAAGGTGATTAAGGAATAGCCAAATGGAGGGTTGCCATGTGGACTGAAATGTTGGGTTTGTAAGAGAGGTGTAAGAGTGGTCAAAGGGTGCACTTTTTTCCCCCAAAAAGGGGGGGAGGCAACTTTACAATTTTCGGACCTCCATAACTTCTACATACAAGCTCCGATTTGAGCGGAGATTATAGATCCGTGATCTACGCATCAAGAGCTTTCCATAGATATGTTACATGATATGGTTTTGTCCGCTAGATTTTAAATTCCATTTTCCCCCCAAAATTCAAATTCGAATAAAGTAACCGTTTTGAAGCTTCTAATCAGAAAATGTTTCTTCTTAAGAGAAAAGGTTTGACTCCTTAAACTGCCAAATAAAAGGGCCCAAGAAGCCTTCCATTGAGGTCCTAATGGCCATGTCCTCCTGCAAATTGTAGCTATTCTGCCCAACCCCTAGTGGAAAATCAGTCGCTTGAAACTTCCTACGAGACTTTTGCTTTTGCTTGACCTTTACATCCCCTCCTTCCTTCACTTTACCTTTCTTCTTACTAGGCCCTGCAGCATCCCTGCTTTCCCTTTCTTGTGGCGTCCGTTTCCCCAAAGGCATTACATCAGCTTCTGTCTCCTTCGTCTTCTCAAGGGTGACCACATTCGTCACCTTAGTTTTACCTTTCTCCTCATTTGTCAACCCACTAGTCCCTGCTTCACCTTTAATTTCAATCCCATAATCATTTACCCTATTGGGAATCTGAGAGGGTAAGGGATACATATCACTCCCCATCCGCTGAGGCTTATCACAGTCAGGACTTATATACCCCAATTCACCACAGTTCCAACATGTAGGAATAAACCATCTACCCCTGCCAAAACCACGGCCACTTCCATAGCCTGCTGTTTGACCTTCAACTCCTTCCTGATTATAACCTCTGCCTCGGCCAAGTCCACCACCTGTGTTCCCTATCATTTTCAAACTCAGATTCTTCATACAATCCACCATTTGCCTCATGTCCTATTTAAGCCCTTCATTTGAAGCTGTAACAGATGTGGGTGCCACCTTTGTTCCCTATGGTGTGGCATTATTCACTTGAGCTTCTGTCGGTTGCACTCTTTCCGGCACGGTTCTCATCGGTACCGCTTCTACCCTTCTAATTTCAGGCCTCACTGCCACTGGAACCATCCCCAGCTGGTTCATCCGTTGCAACTTCCAATCCTTTGATTTGGCGATCTCCACCGCATCCTCACAAGATCTGGGCTTCTTTAATTCAACCTTCCAGCGAATTCCTGTCCCTTCACTTTTTCCTCTTCGCCAACCTTCTAGCGACTCCCTCTGTTGTGCTGGTGAAAGTGTTGGCAGCAAAACAAACGGCCATGTTTGCCTCAACAAGCTGGCCACCTTGATGGTGTATATATTTTTTTTATTTTTCTTTAAAGCCTCAAGGGTGGCCACAATGCTTAAAGGGCCCCTTGCTTCCTTATACTTCACCTAAACACGCGATGTCAACTTTGCAAAAAAAGTGCAAGAACTGCCCACAGCTTGCACTGTAATTTACCAAAACACGACCATTGCAGTCGGTGCCATGCATTGCCTATCATCATCACATGCTTGCTAAAAATGGAGCACCATCTCTGCATCCAAAATCAGCCCAGATTGACCAACGATCATCACATTCGGGGTTCCCGTAATACTTTCACATGAAGGCATCACCAAGAGCTCGTAAAAAAAACATAAAACCACCCACTCTGTACATTTTCCAGGGCGTTCAGGGCAAAGCCTTCTCACCTGCCATGCATCCCATATGTACACAAGCCCAAAACACTTCTCAGATTTTTGCCTGACAGTTGGCTCCCATAGTTAAGGGAGCTCCTTAACTATGTAAAATTATAATTTTTTTGGGTGTCCCACAAGTTGTGTCAATGTGATCGCAAGCCTAAAACAAGTGTTGGCTCCCATAGTTAAGGGAGCTCCTTAACTATGTAAAATTATAATTTTTTTGGGTGTCCCACAAGTTGTGTCAATGTGATCGCAAGCTTAAAACATATAATAGGCAAGTTTATTGTTTTTACCCCTTGACCTTTTACCTTTCCCCCTTTACTTTTTCCCTTTTCACTTTTCAATTTTTACGTTTCACTTTTATTGTTTACTATTTATTTTTTATGTTTCACCTTTATTGTTTATTGTTTATAATTTTACTTTTTGGTTTTATCGAAAAGGGGATTTTCCTAGAATCTTTGTCTTGGGGCTGAGGGACATGCCAAGAAGAAATGTACTAGTTCCTATGGGTGATGCAGGAAAAATGGAAAAAATGTCCACATCCTAGAGAATATCTGCCACCAGTAGCATCTATGTCCTCGAGGCATAGAGGGCAATAGACATCATAGAGAAATGGTGGTGCATCTTGAGAGAGAGGTTGCCAAAAAACCTCTGTATAAATCGAGATATCCAAGTGGTGGTGATGTGTTTTATTGGCATGAACCGTGATCGAGATATACGAGAGCCCTTCCAAGACTGCTAGCATGATGGTTATTAGTACCTCGATCAAGACATTGGGATATTGGCTTGAGAGACACATGTAAAGCTATTAATGATGTTCATATCTCATCAAGATACTTGACTCTTGGGCTTTTCTTCTTTCGTTGATGTCCTATTTTCCTTGAGAGTGAATGAAAGTGACTTCCCTTACCTTGCATCTACCCACACACACAATCTTAGCATTATTGTGAGCTGCCTTCATTAAGGCTTTACTACTTGATGTCCTATTTTCCTTGAGAGTGAATGAAAGTGACTTCCCTTACCTTGCATCTACCCACACACACAATCTTAGCATTATTGTGAGCTGCCTTCATTAAGGCTTTACTACTTGATGGTGCACTCACAAACACGTGTGCACACACTATCGACACAAAGGCACACACACTTTCATGCACATGCACACTCACAAATTTGGCATGCACATAATTGACACACACATACATCCGTATACACACATATAGGTGCATTTCACAACGTGAAAAGCATCAGTATTTCACAGCATGAAAAGAACTACTAGTTCACGATGTCAAAAGCATCTGCCATTTCACAGTGTGAGATATAAGGTCTTGTTCACAACGTGAAATGCATCTGCCATTTCACGACGTGAAACAGGTATTGTTCTCATAGATTGAAGGATTGTCAGATCAGAGCAAGGGAGACTCATAAGTGAACTTTAGTAGTGTCCCAAACTTATATTAATGCAACTCCAACCTGAAATCACAAGACATAAGACACATCTTTTCACATCGTGAAGACATCTCACAAAGTGAAATCCACTCACGGCATGAAATCATTTTACGACGTGAAATGTCAGTCTAATAAATACCCGAGAAAAAGATATGGAGTAGTGAGTTTGCCTACTTAACTTTATTCTCTCATGCACTTGAGGCTAGGAAAACTTATTGGAGACGATCCTACCCTTGACGACTGTGCATCTACCCAGGATCTTCCTACTAGAAAAGTCTTGGTTCCGGTTGCTCAGTGATTGAGTGTAGTAGCTTGGGAAAATCTAACCACGATTAGTAGGAAAACTTATTGGAGACGATCCTACCCTTGACCACTATGCATCTACCCAGGATCTTCCTACTAGAAAAGTGTTGGTTCAGGTTGCTCAGTGAGCACTTAATTGAGTGTAGTAACTTGGGGAAATCTAACCACGATTAGTAGCGAAGAATCCATGGAAGAAGGATTAAGGTTCCCTAGACATGGAGAGTAGGGGAAACCTGCTTCTCCTACAAAGTCTAGTTGAATATTTGGTACATCCCGAGGATTCTTTGGTCTCCAACCCGACCCAGTAGTCAACGAGTGTGAGATATGGTCCAAATCATGAATAAACAACACCTACAACCCTAAAATCTTTCCCCAAAAACACTAATACCTTGAGACCTAGTGAAATTCCTCCTAGGGTTAGGCAAGACAAGGAAAATGCTATCAAAATGGGTCAAATATTCTTCCCCACATCTGAGGAATTGGAGGTTGACATTAAGATGGCTAAGGTAGCATGTAGGTTCCACATGCTTCACCATAGATGTCATATATGCATAGTGCATAGCAAAATCTCAATATGTCAATCTGTCAAACTGGATATCTGACTCTCTGTGATCTCCGCAATGCCTTCTGAACACCTGTAACTCTAGCATGTGGTGGCACATATCTATCTTGTCTAGCACCAGGTGTGCGTAAAACAGGTATGCCAAGCTCCTCATCCAAACTCTCCAAACTAGATGACTCATAACCTATGATTCCAATTCCTTCGACCTTCTTCTTTCCTTTATCCATAGCACTACTCCCAGTGCTCACACTCTCATGTCTCAAACATCCTGACCATGGACGTACAGTACTACTCTCAGCTTCTGCTGGTGGCTGCTGGCCCAAACATAGTAGTAGAACTAGAACTTGCTTGTGGTGGCAAGTTCACATGCACATCAGCCTCAAGTGACTCAATGACACCTTCATCTTTTGCTTTGTACCAACTAGCAAGCTCATTAAACACCACATCTTGTGAGATGACCACTTGTCTAGTTTGTGGGTTGTAACATTTGTATGCCTTTCGATCCTGTGCATATCCAACAAATACACACTTCTCTGCCTTAGGATGCAACTTCCTTCTTCTTTCATCACGCACATGTACATAAGCTATGCATCCAAAAGCTTTGAGGTGTCCAATGTCTGGCCTATAACCTGTAAGCCGCATCTCTGGCGTGCTTCCATGAATGGCTGCTGTAGGTGTTTTGTTTAGTATATACACTGCAGTAGCACATGCTTCTACCCAATAGTAATCTGGCATGCTCTTTTCATTAAGCATTGCCCTGGCCACTTCACATATGACTCTATTCTTTCTCTCAGCCACACCATTCTGCTGAGGTGTATACTTGCAAGTCAATCGTCTTCTTATTCCATGCTTCCTCAAGAAATGCTCAAAAGCTTTTGAGGTGTATTCACCACCTCCATCTGTCCTTAAACATTTAATCCAACAGCCATATTGCTTTTTGGCAAAAGCTTTGAAATCCATGAACTTTTCCAATACTTCACTCTTCTCTCTAAGAAAGTATATCCATGTTATCCTGCTGAAATTATCTATGAATGTCACATAGTATAAACTGCCTTTGATAGATGGGTTTTGTGCAGGACCCCATACATCACTATGTACGACTCAAGTGGCGTGCTACTCATATTTCCTTCTCTAGGAAACCTCAACCTTGCCTGCTTTCCAAACTGACAGGCTTTACAAACATGCATATTCCCATCATATTTAAATCTAGGCAATCCACTGACAATGCCTCTTGTTTGCATGTTCTTCAATCTTTCCAAACTGACAGGCTTTACAAACATGCATATTCCCATCATATTTAAATCTAGGCAATCCACTGACAATGCCTCTTGTCTGCATGTTCTTCAATCTTTGTATATTGACATGTCCAATCCTCTTATGCCACATATCAATGTCCTGTACCACATTCTTGCTTTTAGAGAACATGGCTGATTTTAGCTCAGGAATTCTAGCATCCAGCTTAAACAATCTGCCTTCTTTCT
This sequence comes from Cibotium barometz, assembly GCF_041138505.1. NCBI lineage: Eukaryota > Viridiplantae > Streptophyta > Polypodiopsida > Cyatheales > Cibotiaceae > Cibotium > Cibotium barometz. The sequence continues at coordinate 57,065,244 of NC_141051.1, forward strand.
TGCCTTTAGCAATTACTCTACATCCATGTTTGAAGTCCTCAATGAAGCAACCATGCTCATTGTTGAAACGAACCTGTAATCCCTATTCCACCATTTGACCAACTGAGGCCAAGCTTTTTGTGATAGAAGGCACATACAATACATCTGACATAGATTTTGTTTAACCATTGTGCATAACAAATGGTACACTTCCAACATGTGTAATGACATGGTGGGTATCATCTCCTGTTTCCACATAGCCTTTCACATCCATAGGCTTCATATGCTCAAACCATTCACCATGACACGTCATATGGTTTGATGCTCCAGAGTCCATATACCATGCTCATACCATGTGTCATCATTCTCAGCATCGTCATCATAGAACCCACAACATGTTTCATGGCAAACAAATGATTTGCAGTACCATCATTACTGTGCTTTGATGCATAGTTTCCACCATGTTGTGCATAATTTCCACCATAATAACCACCACGTTGTGCTCTACCCCCTCTCAAATCATTCTGTTTGCGGAAATAATCTCTCGCCATATATCCAAACTTGCCACAGTAATGGAATTCCACATCTTGCATAGAATTTTGTTGGCCTTGCCAATGTCCTCTACCACGGGGGTTACCTCTGCCTCTCTGAGGTGCATATCCACGATCACCTCTAGCACTATATGAAGGCTGAAAATTCTGTTGTGATGACCTGTCCTACCATCCATGACCATTACCACCACGGCCACGTGATGTGAATCTCCCCCTACCTCTAAAGCCTCTCTGAGAATACAAAGCCTGATTTCTGCCATTATCATCATGGCTAGTAGATGCATCCAGAAATGAATGACTGAGCTTGATGTCCTCAACAAGTAAGAGTGAAACCAACTCATCAAAGTCTGGTAAACCTATACTTCTCACTGAGATAGATGTATCAAAAGATTTATATTCCTTGCCAAGACCACGCAAGGTAATATCCACCAAATCATCATCAGGCATGGGGGCATTTATTGTTGCCAATGCATCTGCAAACTTCTTTATTTCTTGCACATAATCATGGATGCTTCTTTTATTCCACTTCACATTATGTATCTGCTATCGCAAACTGAGACTTGCGAGCACTCGTGTCTGTATCAAACATCTTTACCAAAGTATCCCATGCATCTTTGGGATTCTTAGCATCCTGTATATGTATGAGCATAGCATCAGAAATACATATAGACAGATAGTGCAACACTTTGAATGCTCTTTTTAACCATTGCTTATGAGCAATAACCTGTTGCTGTGTAGGTTGTCGGGGTAGCTCAGGCTCTGGCTCAGCACCTATAATGAGATTCCAAAATCCTTTTCCTTTCAAGAAACTTTATATCCTGTACTTCCATGCCTGGAAGTTCTTCCTATCCAGCTTTTCACCAACAATCTATACTGGATTATCTGACATGTTTGCTCACAATGTGCACCTTCTGCACTCCTCCAAATCTATAACCGAGCCTTCCTCAGATCAACCACACTCCAATTAATGTTCCAGATACTCCAAAGTAGCCAACAATCTCCAAATTTGATGTAAAAAATCAACCTGTATGCATCCAAGATGAACTGGCTCATGTAGTCCGAGATACCCTACTTTGATGTGCTTTCCAAGGCTCCAAATCACAATGTAGTGGTGCAATCAAGTATGGGAAACTTGCATTGACACCTAAACAACCTCAATGTTGAATATCAATACCATCTGACATGTGTACAGATCAATTTTTGAAAACCCCTTTCTCTATTTTGGAAAAAACCAGAAAAACCAGTATTAAAATGGCTCTAATTTCTTCAAAATTTGTCCAAATTGAGCAACCAGGCATTCAATAGCTTAGCAATAGTGTCCATCAACTCCATGTAAGAGGAATTTGTCCAATTTTTTAAGACCAAAGATTAATTGCTCAATTAAAATTGCTCTGTTTCTCTGCAACCAGTGGACAGCCTGTTTAATCAGCTCATTCCCAGCTCAATTAAGCATAATTGATCAAACCAACCATGTAGCCCTCTTCTCCAATGTGTATAGAAACCAATTGCTAAAGCAATTGTGGAACTAATCAACCAACCAAGTATTAATCGACCTCCTCGCTTCAAATATATCAATTTTCTGCTCTGTTTCCCTGTGCAGAATGTGCCTCCTGTTGTAGGGGCCTTTGGGAGTGTTTGAGTTGGTAATTGGAGGTAATTAAGTAACCAACACACTTGGGTATGTGTGCAACCAGTCAATGCTTGGATTTTTGCCAAAAACACGCTCCAAATGCATCAAATCTGCATATCCTTTTCTCTGTTTTGTGAGAGCTCAAAAACTAGAATTTTTCACACATTGAAATGCATCCAAATTGCTCCAAAATTATAGTAGTGCTTGCATAGGAGTTGCCAATACATCTCTCCTTGTCAGATACATGTTTGCTTTGCCAGATTTACATGTATTTCCACCATACATCAGTGCCTCCAAGCTTTAATGGAAAGCTTTCAAAAACCAAAAATTTTGCTTTGCTTTGAGTTGCTCTAAATTGCTTTGTTTTTGCCTGTATCACCTACAATCCGCTCAAGGATGTTTAGAAGACCTTACCCGATAGGCCAAGCTCTCAGATCTGATAAGAATCGGTGTGCTCCAAGCTTCACAGCTCCAATGGCAAGCTTCATAGCTTCTCTTCACAGCTTCTTCTCTCTCTTCACTCACTCACTCATAAACCCTAATAAACAGCACAAGGCTCTGATACCATGTTGAAAGAACGGTAGAGGGGGAGGAGACACACACACAGGAGCAAACCCTAATGTATATTGCAAACCCTAACCATAGAGGGAAGCCATCTCCCTTCTCACACAATGCATAAAGCCATAATCCATAATACACACAACACACTATGAGTTGTGTCCACACACATCTAACCCTAGCTAATGTCCACACACTATGACCAGCTGGACACGCGGTCATTTATGTCTCACACATGTTCCTACCTAACATGCCAGCACATAGCATAGCTGGCTCACACTGACATCGAGCTTGAATCTCAACATTTCGTGCCATGAAACAGCCAACCAGGTCCAATAAATACCTTTTTGCCAAGTGGAATCCCCAATAAAGAGGGCCACCACGCCGACAAGCTCGGCCATAAAAAAGAAAAACTTTCTTGTTTTCTTCACTTTGACTCATCACCTTCTGAGTTTTGCACTCTTTCTCTTTAGAGAGCATCATGTGTACTTCATCATCGTCTATGTTCAGCAGTTCAGCATCACGTGTACTTCATCATCGTCTATGTCTAGCAGTTCACGATTTCCTTTCTTCTTCATGTAGGGGTCCAATTTCCCTTGCAAAGCTTAATCATTATTGATTATTATCAATTGATTCTTTCACATCAATGGTTCATGAATTGTCGATTCAAATCACTTCCCATTCCGCATTTTTATTAAACATATTCTTTTGCATCATCTCTTGCACTAAATTTCTTGAGACAAAATGTTAATGTCAAAGATTCAAGAAAAAACACTGTCTTGAGATTAAAGGTGACAAAGATCTCAAGCCATGAAATAGCAGTCTGCTATTTCATAGTGTGAGATACTGAGGATTAACGAAAAGCTACCTTGTCACGTCGTGAAATGGGGTCCCCTTTCACGTTGTGAACACTCCATTTCACGTCATGAAAAAACATGAAGACTGTTGTTTCACGAATATGATTAAGCCTTTCTCTTGATCCTCACCATCATACATCAATTTTAAAATTTAAAGAAAAGCCTTTAAAAATCACTACTAACCATTTCATGCCATGAAATACTCTCTGATATTTCACGACCGAGAAAAGCTAACCTGCTAATTTACGTCCATTCTGCTAATCTGTTCTTACTCACCATACGCACAATCTTTTCATCATTATTGCACATCTTAGATTTTTTATTCTCTCACATCTTGTAATCTAAAATATCGCTACTGACCATTTCACGTCGTGAAATGCTCTCTGCTATTTCACGACATCATGAAATGCTACCCCTGTCATTTCACGCCTACACTACACCTCGTTTTTGCTCACAATACTAACCCACTTTTCATCATGATTGCACACCTTACTTTTTTTATTCTTTTCACGAGACAAAAAAAAATTTACCATTTCACACTATGAAACAAGATGCATTTCACGTCCTGAAATGCCCTAAGATAGTGAAATATTTGGCAGAACTTATAAATCTCACTCCTTGGCTAATATATCAAGTTTCTGACATCCCCAAAACATAGTTAACTATCTCACCCATGTCCCCATGAGAGATCTGGAACCCCTACCAGCCAATACAGGCTCACATTCTCATCATTCTATTACAAATGGCTCCCAGAGGTGATTCAGATCTAAATTACAAAGAAACCCCAGCCATCACTCAAAAAAGCACCACAAGATCTCCATGGGAAAAGAGGCAAAGGAAGAAGGGTCATTGAGGGATCAAGATGACATACCTCATCTTGTATGCCAAGGATCTGGATGGATCAATCATCCAATAAGGCATACAAACAGATCAAGGAAACTATTATTCTAATACCACAACCCAAAGTGTCTCAAAATTTTGGAGGACATCGATGTCCGATATAAGATGGGAAAGGTGGGTTTGGGAACAATGGCCTAAGTGCTTCCGAGAACCTTCAACCAAGTTTTTTGTGTAAACAAGAATACAAAGAGAGACACGATCACCAAGACGGCGGATGGATCCAAGGGAGTAAGTACACATCATAGAAGCCATGGTTAGGGAATCACTCCAACTGCCACCTCCAACTACCACCTCCAATAGCAACACATCTCCATCACATTGATCATATGCCACTAGAGGATATGCTAAAGAAGAATTCTTTCAACTCTAATGGGGTAGAATATGACAATATAAAGGAGGAAGTCTATAAGGCCATGTTGATGATAATGTAGATCAAGCCATTGGACATGTATAGCCGCATCCCCCTCCAAAACAAAGCCCGTGTACATGAAGAGAAAGAGGGTGATTGGGCATGGTACGTATATAAGGTGATGGAGTAGTACCTCAAATCCCATCAAAGGTCTACAACCCCTACCTCCTCACAAATATTCTCAGCCATGCAAGTGGCATTCTGATACCACATGTGCTGCAAGAAGAAATTGCTGACCCATGAGCCCAGCAAGAGGAGGTGCCAAAACAAGCACACCTGCAAGTTGAACTACGAAGGGCAAGTGGTCCTAAAACACACCAAGGAGTTGATGAAGGAAGTGGAAAAAGGCACAAAGAAAGGGAAGAAAGACAACAAACCAAAACAAATGAGAGGCAGCATAAAATAGGTGGAAGTGGAAGCTAGGTGCCTAGAGGAAGAAGTGGCAAAAGATATTGCATCATACCAAGCAGCCCTAAAGGAACATGCAACTCCACTGAAGGTAACAACACCACTTGATACAAACTTATAAATCAAAACAATCAAATTATCAGAGAAGCTACCCTCGAAAAATAAGGGCCCAAACATGGATAATCCAAACACCCCCTTCTAGCCTAGAAGAATTGATGTTCAAAAACGTATCACCCTTACATGATATAGTGCTCTCGAATCTACCCCCTTCAGCCAAAATGGGCAAGCAACAACAACAAGAGGAGCAGTCATAGCCAAAGAATGGTGAGGTTAAGGAAATCAAGGATGCAACTTGAGCACATCAAGGGCCACCTCAAGAGGAACAAGAGAAGGACACTAACAAGCACAAAAGGCAAGAAGAAAGTACCAGCCCCCTAGCAAGCGAAGGAGACTAGAGTTTGAAAGCATTCAAGGAGCAAGGTCATTCTTACAACATTTAAACATGCCCAAGGATTCAGAAACATTCCTTAAAGAGATCATAGAAGGCATGGACAAGCTACTCCAACTCTAGTTTGAGAAAGTAGGCGGCTCAACTTCTACCAGCATAGATGTATGGTCATAAGAAAAAAGAGTGTGGTGCTGCTACCACCTCTCATAACTATGCATTTGCATAACTGACTGCATAATTGTGGAAGCAGGTCAAAGACAAAAGAAAACCAAGTGCAAGCTCTAAAAGACTATAGCTGAAGCCACCCACAAAGAAGTCATTATTAGGAGTTTAAAGATTGTTGAAGACCAAGAAGCCAAGCTAACAACATTGGAGGAGAATAATAGGTTGCTAATCAAGATAATAGCTAGAAGAAACCAGGAGAATGAGGAACTCAACACTCAGGTAGAACAAGCTAAAGAATGGCTTCAAAAGGAAATGGTGCACAACAAAAAGAAAGAAGTGCAGAAGAAACATCAACTGAAACAAGCACATGCAACATTCCAATCCAAAGTAGAGGTCAAAGTAGAGGGTACACAATGCAAATCAATGAGCTTAGAAAAGAAATGGGTGCCTCTCAAACAGAAGGTGGCTAGCCTCCAAACAAAGCATGAATTGGTGAAAAAATCATGAAAATCATAAAAATAAAGAGCCATTAGTTGTGTTTGTCACTTGCATTACATTCCTTTTTCTAGGCACAACCATTTTGGATTCATTGAGCAGGGAAATCAAACTCCAAATCACTCAAAAATCATTCTATTGGCTCGACTAATAAACGTGTGAAAGTGTTAAAAATCAGCTCACAATGTGAAACGTAGTTGCATTTCATGGTGTGAGATGCTATCTGCTTTTAGTAGCGACCGGGAATCTCGGGAATGCCTTACTAAAAACACTACATCTTATCTTAACTCTTATCTTAACATGACTGACACAAGGAAACAGAAAAAATCTTATCTCGTGTAACGGATCCATTTCATGTGAGAAGCATTAGCATTTCACGACATGAAAAGCATCAGTATTTCACAGCATGAAAAGAACTACCAATTTGCAACGTGAAATGCATTTGCCATTGCACGGTGTGAGATAAAAGATCTAGTTCACAACGTGAAACACATTTGCCATTCACACAACGTGAAACATGTATTGTTCACAGATTGAAGGGTTGTTAGATCACGGTAAGAGAGAGTCATAAGTGCACTTTAGTAGTCTCCTAGACTCATATTAATGCAATTCCATCTTGAACTCACAAGGCATGAGACACAACTTTTCACAACGTGAAACCCATTCGGCACGTGAAACAATTTCAGGACATGCAATGTCCAATCTCATAGATACCCAAGCAAAAGATATGAAGTAGTGAGTTTGCCTACTAAATTTTTTTGTGTCATGCCCTTGAGGTTAGGAAAACTTATTAGAGACAATCCTACCCTCCTTGACAACAGTGCATCTACCCAGGATATTCCTACTAGAAAAGTGTTGGTTTAGGTTACTCGGTGAGCACTCAATTGAGTGTACCAGCTGGGAGAAATCTGACCAATGCAGAAACCAGTAGCGAAGAATCCATGTAAGAAGGACTAAGGTTCTCTGGATATGGAGAGGAGGGGAAACCACGGATATCCAACCCAGCACAGAAGATGAAGCTCAATATGTAGACAAGGGTCTGTCAATGAGCGTGACATATGGTCCAAATCAAGACTTAACAACACCTATAGCCCTAACATCTCGCCCCAAAAACATTAACACCGTGAGACCTAGTGGAAATACTCCTAGGGTTAGGCAAAACAACGAAAATGCTATCAAAATGGGTCAAATGTTCTTTCCCACATCTTGGAGGTTGACATTAAGATACCTAAAGCAGAGTGCCAATTTTGACTTCTGAGCTTAAAAGGACAAGAGCTTGATACACGTAGAATGGCAGAAAAATAGAGAGAAATGAATAATTTGCCTCTGTTAATAGCCATGTGACAAGGAAGCAAAAACATTTAGAGATGCCACAGATAGGGGCTGGAAGGATAGAAGGAGGGATACCAGCCCTAGAACCCATAAATGAGGAACCCAAGGCTGGGGAAGACCTCCAGAAGCAAGAAGAAGAGGACAATCCGCCTCGAACATATGTATGAGAAGAGGAATGACTCTACACAAAGGAGGAAATAAATGAGATGATCAATAATCCTACGTTCTTATAGAATATGGATTCAACAAAGGCTGGCTAAGGCCGCTAATGAAGAGCAAGGTAATGAAGAATTTCCCAGACCCAACCATAGGCCCGAATTGGATAGAAGGACCTATGCAAGTAGAGGACGAGTTCTAGGTAGGGGGGAAATGGTACCCGAGGGCTAATAATGGATCCCCACATAAATTTGAATATGGCCACAAGGGTGGATTTGTTGAGTATGGTCGTAGAAATGGGAAGAGGCATGGTTAGGGAACTAGGCACTAGCCTTGAGCACAGACTGTCTCCAATCAAACCGCACATCATTTCAAAACACATAACACCATATTAGATAATTTGGGAAAAATCCCAATCCCATTTGAAAAATGGGAGCATGGTGAACTTGTCCAAAAGTTTGTCAAAACCCCCTCATGTGACATATCATCGGAAAGATCTTGAAGAGTAGAATCTAAATCTATGATCTCCGACAAATTTGGAGTTAGTATGTTTAAGATATGTCCAAAACTATATGGAGTAATTGATTCCCAAAATATGAGATTTTTCCCAAATTACCTAATATTGACTTACATGCAAAAAATCTCAAAATATGGGGACCCAATCCAACACCTAGAGGTCGTTGAGTTTACATGTGAAACCTATGGGCCGATGAACGATGTGACCATGATACATGTCGTTTCTCTAACCCTAAAGGGGAAGGCCAACCAATGGTATCGAACCTTGAAGCTTTAGGGACAAAGTCAATTTGATTCGGCTTCATAATGTATCCATACCAAGCTTCACTTGAAGTAGTGATATATGGAGTCCTGTGGCTCAGCTCCATAATATCAAGAAAAAAGAAAATGCATCCATGAGGGATTATGTTTCTCGACTCAAGCACCTAAACTCAAGATGAAAATTGAGAGAAAGGCTAACTGATCAGCTATTGCCTTGTTTCCAAGCACCTAAACTGAAGATGTAAACTGAGTGAAAGGTTAACTGATGAGATCAATTATTGCCTTATTTCTAAAGAGGAGTAGGAGATCATAAGACGCATGATTATTTCTAAAGAGGAGTAGGAGATCATAAGACGCATGATTATTTGGCCTTAGCCCAACCAACTACTTTGATACTTGCTATAAGTTAGTTATTGAGTATAAAGATAACATGCTTGAGTTGTAGCAACTAGAAGATTCCAAGGTAGCTTTGGTGGTAGCAATATCACGAGTCTTTAGTCATTCAGACACGGACTTAAATACAAGCAAAATGGCAACATAATAGTTAAAGAACTCAGTACTACCATCCTAGAGAAGCTACAACCCAGGGATGGAAGGGAAGCATCGGCGGGGAACACCCATATCTACCCCCCCGAAGAGAGTTAATTGGTGCTCAATCTGTAGGAAAAATCATACGAGCACTGAATGTTCTCACCTAAGACCAAGACAATTTCTCTATTGTGCTCATTGTCAAAGACTAGGAAACCACGATACTTCCATGTGCAGATACTTTTGAGGATTCAACCTGTAGCACAATTGCCATCACCCAAACAACACCACCAATGCAACCCAATGTGGCTATTGGGAAATCAAATGCAGCCTATTTACTGAGAGGAATGTTCACGATGTAGGCTATGATGCCATTGCCACCACCTATTCTACCACCACAGCCACCATAGGCCGAGATCAACTAGGTGTTGACTGAAGAACCCTTTGAAGATGGTGAAGTTATGCACAAAGTAGAAGTGACTACTTCAAGGAACCACTTGAGATCACACCCAAGTATTATGTCCTACAAAAGACCACACCAGTACAAGTGTTTCAAACCACGATATAATGGAAGGGAAAAGACATGAACTCAACTATGAGAAGGGGACCCATGAAGTGTTTCCATTGTAATGGACCTCATCGAGTATCCGAGTGTCCTTTGAAAAATGTGGCTAATGCTACTCACCGATAGCAACACAAACTCACACTATGCCAACTCTTTCCTATGTGAAGTGTCGTGTTAATCATCTGATAAAGGACTATTCCTATCATGCTAATGGTAATTATTTCACATATAACCTTGCCACCATTAGGACTATAAGTGTGCAGCCCAAAAATATCACACCAGTGAATATATTGATGCGCGCATAGGCCAAGCAAGTGGACAAATGGTAAAATCCAGGAGGTATTACAACCTCTAAGGTTGGGAGAAGAAGAAGAGCAAAAAAGGTGGGCAAGGGTGACACGTTGGTTGTAATTCAAGATGGATCTAAGGAAGATACCATTGACACCAGCTCCACCCACTCAAAGGAAGGAAATGATCTATTGCCAAAACCGGATGAGCAGGCACAGGGAGCCATAAAAGAGAGACCAAAAACCCCCAAAGGTGTGGGAGAATATCCAAATGTGGAGGAAGAAATAAGGAAGCTTGAAGAAGCTAAGCCCTTATAGAGGAATGTCAACGCAACCATGAAGCCAAATTGAGGGCTAACAAGGCTAGGGATACATTGTATCCACGGAATGAGTTGCGAAGGGAAAGGAAATTGGATGTACAAACTCCAATTTTGGAAGAGTCCAAGTGTGAGACCCCTACCCTCTCCACGCGGCCTTCTCCGAGGTGCTGGTGCAGCAGAAGTAGTGGCCTCACGCACGGAGTAGGGTTTCCCACTTGAGGCCTCACCCACGAATGTTCGAACAAGAGACTAATCTGGGGGGTCCTCCAAAACCGAGACTGAAAAAACTTCCCTCGCCCGGAAAGCACGAGCGATTCCGCCAGGAAAATCATCTAACAGAAAATTTATCTAAGTCAAGGCCTTAACTAGCTTTTCTATTCCGATCCAACCTGTAGGTCACATGGCCAGATCAAGGAAGGGACTTGCACTTTGGTTCATAGAAATCACCGCTTTTTTTCCCTTAAGAGAGGCACAGTCCGCTGAACTTATTCTAATTAACGTAACTTGAACATATCTAACTGTATTGCAGGAATCCAATGATCCAACCTAACCCCAACCGGCCCATGGGTTAGCCAACCGCCCCACCACTGTATCGACATTAATATACCATAATTTTCTACATGAAATTATGGTGAAACTTCTCTTTTAACACCAAAATTAATTTATGCATTTTCTAATTAAAGTACGATGAAAATTCTTCCTTTAAATAAATAAAAATACCCATGTTTGAAATATGTCAAAAATTTCTCTTTTAATATTTAAAATATTTGTATCTAGAATATCATGGGAATTCCTCTTTTTGCATCTAATTTTTTTATGCATGTACATATAAAAAAATAAATATAACAAAAATTTCTCTTTTCTCTAATTAAATAATTATGCATAAATTCTATAAAAGTATTTTCCATTAATATGAAAAAAATCATTCTTTTAGCATAAAAATATCTATGCCTATTATATGATGGGAATTCTTCTTTTTGCTTTATTAAATTTATGCATAAAAATAAGGTTTATCTTTTTTCTGGAAAATTTTGCCATAGCTTCACTGCAACTTCTAAGAATGTTCAATTTTCTAACTTTAAATGAATATTCATAATTGAAATGTGATAAGAACTCCTCTTTTAAACTAAAATTTATTTATGCATACATTACATAACTATAATCATAATTATAAGCATAATTATAATTAAATCTCTTGATTATTCTTAAATATCCATTCCTCAGTTCCAAAAATGTTAACATAACCTTCTTTCAACTTAAAATGAATTAATATGATTTTTCTTAATCGTAAACAAGCTTAAAGAAATTAATCATCATTTTTAACTAGATGAAAATCATAAAAATACCTAATCTTTTTCTCTAGCTTATCAAGCCTAGGGCTTTATTTAAGATAATGAGTTTATCATTAAGAACCATCCTTCTAACAAGGATCTACCATAAGGATGATTAATCTTTCTAAAAAGAGAGATTTACTAATAAAAATACTATAATTAAGCATAAAGATTAGTATTAAACCATTTAAACATTATGAATCATTAGAAAGCTTGATTTCAAGAAAAAACCATTTAATTGAAAGCTTCCCAAGCATTAGAGGGATTGGGAAGGAGATAACCATTGAGAAAGATAGAAAAACCATTGGATTAAGGCTTACCTTTGATTTTGGCTTGATTCTTTAAAGAAATAAGTGAAGCCCACAAAGCAAGATTTGGCCACCAAGTTGGGGAGGGTAATCTCCAAGAGAGGATGGAAAATTTTGAAGCTCCAAAGCTTCCAAAAGTAGAGGCAAAATAGAGAGATAATAGAAATACACTAAAATGAAGATAGCATGTACTTACTCAAAGATAAAAATACAAATGAATGAGGGTCTATTTATAGGTGAGGGATGCCACTAACCAAGTCCAACTGGGATCTAGAGGCTTCCAACTTCTGTTTGATCCATTTTGGATAAGTTTTGGACCAGTTTGGCTCACTTTTTGATCGAGTTTAAAGGAGAGATGAGAGATAAAATAGGGTGGTTGCAGGATCAAGGAGAGATGAGAGATAAAATGGGGTGGTTGCAAGATCAAGGTGTCCAATTTTGTCCACTCAGGCATCGTGTAAACAGTAAAAAAATAGGCATTTATTTACCTTTAGTGGCTAATCTCTCCTAGCTAATGAAGGAATTTCATTTCAAGTTCATTTGTTGGAACATCACATGAAAAGTTGGGAATATAGTTGCATAATCTGATTTAGCATTAGATAGTCAAAAGTCCTCATTTCCCTAGGCACAAATTCAATGTATACACCCTGTCTCCCAAATTTGGACCGATTTCATGAAATTCTAATATCTTTTACATATAAACTCATATGAGATTCCCACTGTCTACCTTAGATATTTACATAATATAGAGCTTAACTTGATTTTTTGAGAAACTTTTAAGCTATTTATCTATTTTCTTTAAATATTTCAAGGTCTTTAAAGTGTTATATAATATACGCTATTTTTGTACCCACAGTAACTACCACTTAAAATGCTCAATCGTGTAGATCAAAAGATTGGTAGATAGTGAGACATTAGTTGAATGTGGTGGTTAGTCAAAATTGCAAATCCAATGGTTGGACTTTTTATGATCTCTTTTCCAAAATTCTTCTAGGATATCAGGCTTGTAAATATTAATAATTTAATTAGTAAAATTAAATTTTTGATGTAAATCATCTAAAACTTCTAAGGACTACTATACTTGTAATGGTGCATTTATGGGAAAAATTTTGGATCCCTCTAAGTATGGAATGATCATTTTTTATTATTTCATCATATTTTTTAATAATTAGACTAATGTGTATTAATTTGAGTTATATTGGGTTAATTTGAGTACATGTGTATTTTATATTAGTTGCTTGATCTCATTTGAAGTACTTTTGTTCCAATCCAGCATAAACTGGACAAAACTAGACACCCTTATCTTGCAACAACCAAATATCCCAATGTTTTTTGAATTAAAAATGCAAGGTAATGATGAAAAAAAGGTGCCTACTTCATGCACCCTCTCCCTCCTTACTGAGGTATTAGAAATTGATTTTTTTACTAATAATTTCTAACTAATGAACCCAGTACTTGGTCAACTCTTCATCTTATGTGAGCATTTACTCATTTTTGGGGTATTCTCTTTAATTCTTTGCATTTTTGTCATCCCAACACTTGGATTAATCCTATTGGCCCTTTAAAACCTTATTTGGACCTTAGTCATTCAAAAAAATTTGAAAATGTGGACCCTTAGGCGAAGGTCTTTAATACATATATTCAATTAATTTCTAATGCATATTGGAAATTTTTTTTTGAACTTCTCTTTTAGGGAAATTCATCTTAGATATTAGGAGAAACTTTGTATCCAAAAATATCTCAATTTTGTATTATCTGTCTCTACAACATTTTCTCTCTCTAGGCCAAAAACAAGGAAAAACAATGTTTTCTTGCATTCTGAAATAGGGGATGATTACAAGGGACTCAGATGAGAGCTTATACATCTTTTAGGAATGAGGAGGAACCTTACATCTCTCCCACTTGAAAAATGCGAGATGTCCTCATCTCGCAAGGTGGGGGTAATCCTTTACCAGCTCTTCTTCCTTCTCCCAAGTGGTGTCCTCTAAAGGGTAGAACTTCCACTTGACCAAAAATTCTCTGAGGACTCTGTTCCTGGAGACATCAAGGATTTCTTTAGGTTGGGGTACCATCTGGCCTTGAGTCGAAGAAGTCAACTTTTCATCATCCAGCACATGACTCGGGCTGGTGGGTACATACTTTTTAAGTAAACTGACATGGAATACATTATGTACCTTGAGATGGGGAGGTAGAAGAAGTTCACAAGCTGGATCTCCTATTTCTTAGTGATAGCGTATGGCCCATAGTATCTTGGAGAAATCTTTTTGTACTTCCCTAGAGACAAAGAACTTCTCTTGGGTCGTACATGAATGAAGACCATATCTGCTTCTTCAAACACTCTCTCCGATCTCTTCTTGTCAAGCATATTGCTTTTATCTATCCTCGGCAACCTTGATATCCTTGCGGATTACCTGCAATTGCTGCTCCATATCATCAAGCATCTATCTGGACATCTCAACCCTGATCAATGGGTCGGATCAAGTTAATGGTGTGAGGCAATCTTGTCCGTACAGAGCTTTGAATGGGCTCATCTCGATACTTCGATGATAAGAGGCTTTATAAGCAAACTCCACTAGATGTAAGTAGCTTAACCACTTCTTGGGCTCTCTACAACATGACTGAAGAATATGTTCGATTACTTGGTTTACTCTTTCAGTCTGACCATCTGTCTCTGAATGATAAGCTATACTGAGATCTAAGGAAGTTCCTACTACTTCAAAGAATGCAATCTAGAACCTTGATGTGAACTTAGAATCTCTTACGCTCACTATTCTTTTGGGTAAGCCATGCAGCCTGAAAATCTCCTTGAGGAAGACTCTTGCAACATCCACTGCAGAGTAGGTTTCTTTTACTAGAATCAGATGGGCAACCTTGGTTAATCTGTCAACTACCACAAAAATGTAATTGTAACCTGATTGCACTGACGGTAATCCAGTAACAAAATCCATACTGATACATTCCCACTTCATCTGTGGAATGTCCAAGGGATAAAGCTTACCTGGCATTTTAACCCTTTTTGCCTTGACTCTTTGATAAGTTAAGACTGACGTACATGATTGAGTACATCCCTTTTGTGTCCTGGCCAGAAGAAGCTCTCCTATACAAACATGTAGGCCTTTTTATGAACCCTGGATGTCTAGCTATCGGGCTATCATGGGCTTCCCTCAGAATTTTTTCCTTTGTTTCCTCATCATTAGGAATGCATAGCCGATTGTTTTAATACATGCATCCTTTGTCCAATTTGTACCCAATAACTCGACTCATTTTTTGAGGAGTCTTGCTTTCCTGCATCATTAGGGTAGCAATAGGGGCAAAGAATCTGTCTTATATGATTTTCTCTCTCGCTTCACTGATCAATGGATTTGACACCAATGTTATTGCAAGCAAGGAGGCTTTCCACTACTGAGTGCATCGGCTACCACATTTTCTTTCCCCAGCCGGTACTTTATTTCAAAGTCAAATTCCTGTAGGGTCTGCATCCATCTTCTTTGACGCATGTTGAGATCCCTTTGGGTGAAGATCCACCTCAGACTTTGATGATCTATCATCAAGGTGAATCTCTATCCCAAGAGATAATTTCTCCACAACTTCAGAGCATAAACTACTGAGAGTAACTCCAAGTCATGGACAGCATAATTTCTCTCATGCGTTATGAGCTTTCTGGATTCAGAGGAGGCTACTGTATGACCTTCCTTCATAAGAGCACCTCCTAGGGGGGCAAAACCACTAGCATTTGTAACTACCTCAAAGGGTTTAGAAAAATTTGGCAATTTTAGGATAGGGTTGGTTACTAAAGCTATCTCTAGCTTATCAAAAGCACTCTGACACATAGTAGTCCAATGAAATAGGGCGCTCTTCTTGAGAAGTTTAGTCAAAGGGGATGCTATCTAAGCATACCTGGGTATAAAGATTCTATACCATTCGATTAGTTCCAAGAATCCTCTGACTTCTTTCACTGTTTTGGGCTTTGACCACTCCACAATTTCTTGGATTTTAGCGGGCTCTAGAGAAATCATGTCTTTAGATACTATGAATCCCAAGTATTCTACATGGTCAGAGAAAGTTCACTTGCTCTTCTTTGTAAAGAGTTGGTGCTTCGTTAGGATTTCCAGGACATTACGCACATGATCTTCATATTCTGCTCTGCATTCTTAGAGTGTACCAGGATGTCATCAAAGAAGACAAGAACAAATTCATCCAAGTATTCTCTGAGAATGTCCTACATGAGGTGATTAAACGTCGTCTTGCTTGGGAATTAGTTAATTTGAATGGCATGACTATGAATTCATAATGCCCATAACGAGTATTGACAGTTGCCTTTGGGATATCTTGTTCCTTGATTATGATCTGGTAATACCCAAATTTGAGATCTATCTTTGTGAACATTTGGGTTCCACTTAGCCAATCCAGAAGTTCGTCAATCCTAGGGATAGGATACTTATTTTTTATTGTTAACTAATTTAATCCTCTGTAATCAATATACAGAGTATTAACGTTCCATCTTTCTTTTTCTAAAAGAGAACAGGCGCACCCCATGGTGAAACCACTGGGTCTTAGAAATCCTTGCTCTAGCAGTTGTCTTAACTGCTCCTTAAGTTCCATGGCTTCAGGAACTGGCATTTTGTATGCACGTTGGGCTACTGGCTAAGCTCCGGGGTTAGCTCTATCTCATGATCTACTTCACGAGTCAGAGGCATCTCAGTCAGCTCTTCTGGGAATACATCAGCATACTCACTTAGCCATTCTAGTTTTGTAGCCTTGCATTTTCGGTCCACTGGATTCACTTTATGACATAGACAATTTGCCTCTTTCTGAGTCCCTTCAGCAATTTAGAAGCTTTGACTAATTGTGCAACACTGGGGATCCAAAAATTCAATTTCCTTGAACTCGATTCCCATGCAGGTCGAGGAAAGAAATGGTTCCTTTTGTGATAGTGAATGTCTGCCTGATTCTTATGGAGCCAATCCATTCTAAGGATTTCATCATAGATTCCCAATAGTAAGACTGAGAATTGGTAGTCTGTTATGTTCCCATCTAGATTAAACTGAATATGGTCTGTCTCAAGGTGTGTTATGTTCCCATCTAGATTAAACTGAATATGGTCTGTCTCAAGGTGTGTGAAAAGAATCTTTCTGGCCAATTCCACTTGTATAGGTTTCCTTGATTTTTGATTTAGGACTAACTTATGCAGACATCCTAGGGAAATAAAAGAATGTGTACTACCTGAATCAATCAAAAGCTTGAAATTGTTACCCTTGTACTCTGCTAGAGTCTGGAGGATTGAGAACTGACGATTCTGCCCTTGATGTTCAATGGTTGGCGGCATAAATCTATCCTCTTTCTTCCTCCACTTCCTCAGCTATTGTGGCAGCTCTAGCTGATACAGTCTGAAGTGAAACTCTCTCTTTGGTTTTCCCAATTCTGGGAAGGAGTTCTAAGACTACTTTGCATTGAGGCTACAAGCTGAGCTAGCACTCTTTTGGGGTTGCCTTGATTTTGGTGAGGGGGACCCTGATTGAAGTGATACGAAGGAGTCGGTCGTCGAATTCTAGAACCTTGGCTTCCTTGGCCAATTGAAATAGAAGGAGTTGGGAAATCCTTGGTGCCCAAAACCTTGACAACCGAAACACCTATTTTCACTTCGAAGCTCTTCCTTCTACATTCTAGAAAGAGCCGGAGTTCCTGAAAAAGAGCTTCGAGGAAAAGCCCTTCCTTCCATTATGAAGCTTCCTATCTCCTAGTTTTGATTAGGACCTTGGTGTCTTTTGGAGGCGGAAGGTTGGAAGCACTTCTTGATATTTGGAACCTTTTGAAGAATGAGGGAGCTAGCTTTGGCGGGACCTTAACAACAAAGGCCTTGGCAAAGTCCTTTGCCATCCATACTGCTTCAGCCATGGAAACTGGCTCAACATTCTTTACCAAGGTATCCAAAGGTCCATTCATTCCCCGAATGAACCTGGCCATTAGCTGTTCTTCATCCCTAGCAGTGGCGAGTATTTGAGGAGGAGAGTGAATGCTTAGTGATACTCTTCAATAGTTCTGCTCCCCTCGATTAACTCCAAGAATTCATTCATCTTAGTTTCCAAGAAGCTGGGAGGACAGAATCTCTTCCTTAGGTATGTCTTGAGATCATTCCATGTCTGGGTGTTCCGATCCAGATGGTTTGTCTCACAGTGATTTCTCCATGCTACTCTAGTTGTTTCTATTATCTTCAGCCTTGCAAGAGCCACTTTACTTTTCTCATTGTATCCAATGACATCTAAGTATTCTTCCATTGCTTCGATCCACTTTTCCCCACAGCCTAGCCCAAGTTTTCCCCTTCACCCTTAAAAAGAACCTGGTTGAGATGATCTGTGAAGGGCTTTGTGAACATCGGGGTCAAGCTGTTCCTCATCTGTGAGAGGATCTAGCTGTCTGTCCCCCACAGTTTGCATGTCTCATGATTCTGCCAAAACGATACATCGTTACATTTCTATTTGATTTTGTCATTGAGATCCTAAGACTTAAGAAGTTTGAAAATAATTACTTTAAACAAGATAATCGATCTTATTAAAGATCTACAACAAATGTCCGAGGAAATAGATCTTATTTCTTTAAACTCAATATCTGATAGTCAAATCACTTAGATAACTGGAAATTTTTCACAAAACATTTTTTATTTACATAAAGTTTGCAATATATACATAGAGCAACATGGCTCCACAAAATCAAAACCTTCGTGGTATAAGCATGAGACGACGATATACTGGGCTACTAACATGCCACGATATACTGGGCTACTAACATGCCAGGATACAATTGTTCCCTTATCGCTAAAGGTGCTACAATCTTACTTCCCGGATAAAACATCTAAGAAGTCTTTAAATATGACAAGAAAGCCAAAAATCTTGAGGTGTCGGGTGATACAAGATAACACCGTGAACCACCTTTAGTCTCAACAAGACCATGGCTAAAGAGAATACAACATGAAAATGCATCTTTCTAAGTTTTTAGGATAAAATTCATTTTTCCTTCTTAAGCTTTCAACAAAGCTCTAATACCAGCTATGTGAGACCCCTGCCCTCTCTGCATGGCCTTCTCCGGGGTGCTGACAGTGGAAGTAGCGGCCTCACGTGTGGGGGAGGGTTTCCCACTCAGGGCCTCGCCCACGAATGTCCAAACAAGAGACTAATATGGCAGTTCCTCCAAAACCGAGACCGGAAAAACTTACCTCGCCTGGAAAGCACGAGCGATTCCACTAGGAAAATCATCTAACACGGCGGAAAATTTATCTAACGAGCCAAGGTCTTAACTAGCTTTTCTATTCCAATCCCGTAGGTCACATGGCCAGATCAAGGAAGGGACTTGCACTTGGTTCATAGAAATCACCGCTTTTTTTCCCTTAAGCAAGGCACAGCTGCCCACTGATTCTTTCCCCACAAAACAAGAATCTTCTTTGGGACTTACTCTAATTAACGTAACTTAAATGTATCTAACTGTGTTGCAGGAATCCACCGATCCAATGGCCCATTGGTTAGCCAACTGTCCAACCACTAGACTCGTGGGATCCCTTTATACAAAAATTTGGTTGAGTTTTGTCCTGGGTACTAGGGAAAAGAGTTCCCAGGCCCCCTAGCCGGCACTCATGCAAAATACAATTTAGACACACCACTTACGCACCCAATATGAAATTTCCTCTCACAGATTCAGCTGTCTTTAAAGTAAAATTGAAATAAAACCATAGTATTTCGATCGTAGTCCTCCAAAATATCCAGTCCATTGTTTTACAATCAAAATATCATCCGA
The DNA here is from genome assembly GCF_041138505.1 of Cibotium barometz. NCBI lineage: Eukaryota > Viridiplantae > Streptophyta > Polypodiopsida > Cyatheales > Cibotiaceae > Cibotium > Cibotium barometz. Next base: position 57,085,033 of record NC_141051.1, read on the forward strand.
ACTCTTCGTTGACGACCAGCTAGTCAACCAACAATATCCAAATTCAAGTTCCAGTTCACATAGATAATTCCTTATCAATCCATCCATATCTTCCTCGACATACACATGGGTGTCCTAGCAACCACGAGCCCATGCATTGCCTAGTCAGAACCCTCTAGGATCCTCCTTAGGTGTCCTAGCACTTGACTCAGGGACCGCTTCATTGGCCCTCGCCCATCATACCGAAAACGCACCATTTTAACCATACCAAGGTTGGTCAACACCTTGGCAGGCTTTGCTGCATGACGTCCTTTGACAAATCCCCACCAGTTGTTGCAACGTAACTCTCCTTAGTTTAAACCATAAGCCAAATGCTTCCTTAGCATTCTGGCGTAAGACATTCTTTTTCAAAAAAAATAGAGTTTCTATTCAAGTAAGAATATCCCGTTGAGTTTGACTCCACAAGACCCTTTTTCTCAAAATAGAGTTTCTATGCAAGTAAGAATATGCCGTTGAGTTCGACTCCACAAGACCCTTTTTCTCAAAATCCAGACTTTTTTAATGAAAATCACGAATCTCGTATCTCGGTAATCCACCCATCAGTTACAATGAATTTCTAGCTTATTTTTCGTGGATTTCGGGTCTTAAGGAAAATTTCTCTAAATCAGCGCGTAGATAGTCCATTCTTCTTCTATATACTGAAGAAATGGGAATGGTCATCACAAGGTTTTGCTTAATTTCTAATTCGAGAGATGGGCAAGCATCTTACTGGCCCACCATTCTTACGTGGTCATGGTCTAACCATAAATTACTCGGATTTAATCCTAGCTTTGATTCCTAAGGATTTTTCTTCTATTTATCTGATAAATTAATGGTGATTTCCAATCGTAAGGAAAAAAATTGAAAATTTATTCTTTCCTAGTCATAATAGAATTGTAAATAGTTCTATTCGAGATTGATGGAATTTTATAAAGATAACTCCCATTGAGAAAGATAGAAAAACCATTGGATTAAGGCTTACCTTTGATTTTGGCTTGATTCTTTAAAGAAAGAAGTGAAGCCCACAAAGCAAGCTTTGGCCACCAAGTTGGGGAGGGTAATCTCCAATAGACGATGGAGAATTGTGAAGCTCCAAAGCTTCCAAAAGTAGAGGCAAAATAGAGGGATAATAGAATTACACTAAAATGAAGATAATATTGGCATGTAATTACTTAAAGATAAAAATACAAAGGAATGAGGGTCTATTTATAGGTGAGGGAGGCCACTAACCAAGTCCAATTGGGATCTAGAGGCTTTGAGCTTCAGTTTGATCCATTTTGGAGAAGTTTTGGACCAGTGTGGCTCACTTTTTGATCCAGTTTGAAGGAGGAGAGAGAAGAGATGAAATATCCCAATTTTTTTTGAATTAAAAATGCAAGGTAATGATGAAAAAAAGGCACCTACTTCATGTGCCCTCTCCCTCCTTACTGAGGTGTCAGAAATTGATTTTTTTACTAATAAACCTTAATTTTTAACTAATAAACCCAGTACTTGGTCAACTCTTCATCTTATGTGAGCATTTACTCATTTTTGGGGTATTCTCTTTTATTCCTTGCATTTTTGTCATCCCAACACTTGGATTAATCCTATTGGTCCTTTTGAACCTTATTTGGACCTTAGTCAAAATTTTCTGAAAATGTGGACCCTTAGGCTAAGGTCTTTAATACACATATTCAATAAATTTCTAATGCATATTGGAAAATTCTTTTTGAACTTCTGTTTCAAGGGAATTCATCTTAGATATTAGGAGAAACTTTATATCCAAAAATATCTCAATTTTGTATTATCTGTCTCCAGAACATTTTCTCTCTCTAGGCCAAAAAAAACAAGGGAAAACAATGTATTCTTGCATTCTGAAATAGGGGATGATTACAAGGGACTGAGATGAGAGCTTATACATCTTTTAAGGGGCTGAGGAGGAGCCTTACACCAAGGAAGGGAACACTAGTGATATGATGGCAAGGATGTTTGCAAAAGTAGAACAAGAACTATCGACCCATTCATTCCCTAGGATTGACTATGAGACAGATACATGGCCCAGGCGAATGCCACTTGGACCATTGCTATGAAATACGCCGGCATTGTGGGCAGATTTCAAGGATTGGGTAGAAGGGAGAATGAACCCAATGACCACTATATAGAGGAGAGCCAAGCACCTCTAGTTGAGAAAAACCTAGTGCCTAAGGTTAGGGAAACACCCAGATTCATTCAAATACCCGTTAACCAATTGGGAAGATATTATGAGAGCGATGACACAAATGCCACAATTCCAATCCACCGTAATGGGTACCAAGCACTTGCTATCCTAGATGGGGGTGCGGGTGTAAGCATTACCAAAGCAATGTTGGGAAAATTGGGGAAACCGGAGTTAGAAAAAGTAAATCTAATCGTAAAGATGGCATATGGAAAAAGAAAGTCTAATCGTTAAGATGGCAAATGAAACATCCTCAAGGCCATTGGGATTACTGAAACACATTAAGATTAAGGTCTTTTTATTCCTTACCATCATAAATTTGTTGTAATTAACTTTCTATGCCAAACCAGATTCATATGATATTATCTTGGGCAAACCTTTCATGAGACGACATCCAAGGTGGTGCATGATTGGGAATTAGACCGTGTATATACGAAAGGATTCACAAATTCTAAAGATTGATATCCATACATGGAAGGCACACCCCATGGAAGGACAATTGTTTGGCTATGATTTGGCCACAACAGAACAAACCACATCCTTACAAGTTTACCAACCAATTAAAGAACATTCACGAGAGGAGGAAGAGGACGAGATGTATCGATCGCTTCCACCTCCAGACTTTAATGAAAATTGGATGCATGTACTTGCCACCATAGATGTATTACCTCCCAGAGGAACAAAGTATGTTGAATCGGGAACCATTCCTACTATCTCAGTGTGCATGGTGAATGTGCAACTTAAACAAGAGAAAATTAGACAAGCTCAACCAAGGCTAGGGAAGCCAAAATGAAAGAGAGACTCCAAGGAAAAACCCAAGGAAAAACTCTACATGTAAACATGGCTTTGCTTACATTGCTAGAAGATATGACTTGGATATTGAACATGCATGCTTAAGTGTACAAATATCTACAACGGGTGGTCAAACAAGAAGCATTGCACACTGATTGACATAAGGTCAAGTCATAAGTTAATGTCCTATGAAACTTGGGTTGCGCTAGACAAACTACACGTAGAGGAAACTAATGCCACTACACAAACCATTTCTAAGTGTTAACATTTCCATCAGAAATAATCCCTTGGTTGGAAAGGTGTTTGTGATGCCTACAAAGAACAATGGAAGAAGAGATGATATTAGGCAGGTCGTGGATTTGTGCCAGTAAAATTGTACCATCCATTAGGAAAAAGGGAAGTGAAACTCACCCAAGGCCATGAATCCATGACCTTTCTATTATGGATTCCCTTGAAGAAAGAAAATCATGCAATAGAATGCGACATGGAGATGCTAATAAGTAAAGCAAGAGACCCCAGGGTAAAGGCATCAATCTCCAACCTCACCACTCAAAAGGACTGCCAAAGGCGCACTCTATGTCCATAGCAAGGAAACAATGGATTTCGAAGTCACAACTCATACCTTGAAATTCCAAAGAAAACAGTGGATTCTGAGCTGAGTATCTATATTTTTTTGCATTTGGATTGATTGAGCATATAAGACCATTTAGGGTATCTCCAATTGCATGAATAAGGAAAAGCAATTCAGCCCATGAAATCTCTGCTTAGCAGCATCATTTCATGTCGTGAAACGCTATAGACCATTTCATGTCGTGAAACTCTGCCAACCATTTCATGTCATGGAATAATAGGGATTTCGTGCCATGACATGGCCAACCAAGTCCAACGAATACCATTTTTCCAAGTGGCATCCCCAATAACGAGGGTCGCCATGCCGACGGGCTAGACCATAAAAACAAAAAACTTTCCTTTTTTTTCACTTTGCTTCATCATCTTCTGAGTTCTAAACTCTTTCTCTTCTCCACTCAGAGCATCACGTGTGCTTCATCATCGTCTCCGTCCAACAATTCATTGTTTCCTTTCTTCTTTAGGTAGGGGCCCAATTTCTCTTGCAAAGCTTAATCATTCATTGATTCTTATCAATTGATTCTTTCGCATCAATGGTTCATGAATTGTAGATTCAAATCACTCCCCATTCTGTATTTTTATTAAACATATTCTTTTGCATCATCTCTTGCACTAAATTGCTTGAGACAAAATGTCAATCTCAAAGATTCAAGAAAAACACTATGGCTAGAGATTAAAGGAGGTGATGATCTCAAGCCGTGAAATAGTAGTCTAACTTCATGTTTTTTCATGACGTGAAGTGGAGTGTTTCATGATGTGAAAGGGGACCCCAGGTAGCTTTTTGTTAATCCGCCCCAGTGGAAGTATCTCACGCCATGAAATTTGTTAACCTGCCAATGGAAGTATCTCACGCCATGAAATAGCAATCTGCTATTTCACGGCGGGAGATACTTCCACTGGCGGATTAACAAAAAGCTACCTGGGGTCCCCTTTCACATCATGAAACACTCCACTTCACGTCATGAAAAAACATGAAGTCTGTTGTTTCACAGACTATGATTAAGCCTTGCTCTCTTGATCCTCACCATCATACATCAATCATAAAATTTAAAGAAAAGCCTATAAAAATCACTACTAACCATTTCATGCCATGAAATACTCTGATTTTTCACGCCGTGAAATACTCTGCTACTTCACGATTCGGGAAATTCTAACCTGCTAATTCACATCCACCCTGCTAGTTTGTTCTTGCTCACCATACTCACAATCTTTTCATCATTATTACACATCTTAGATTTTTAATTCTCTCACATCTTTTCACCCAAAATATGGTTACTATGACCATTTCACATCGTGAAATGCTCCGTGTTATTTCATGTTGTGAAATGCTACCCCTATCATTTCATGTTGTGAAATGCTACCCCTATCATTTCATGCCTACACTGCACCTCATTTTTGCGCACAATACTAACCCACTTTTCATCACATGATTGCACACCTTTTTTTTTTTTTCTTTTCATGGGTGGCCAAACAAAATTTACCATTTCACGCTTTGAAACAAGATGCATTTCACATCCTGGAATGCCTTGAGACAGTGAAATATTTGGCAGAACTTACAAATCTCACTCCTTGGCTACTAAAGCAAGTTTTTGACCTCCCCAAAACATAGTTAACTATATCACCCATGTCCCCGAGAGATCTTGAACCCCTACCAGCCCAACAGAGGCTCACATTCTCATCATTCTATTACAAATGGCTCCTAGAGGTGATTCAGATCTAAATTACAAAGAAACCCTAGCCATCACTCAGACAAACACCATAGGATCTCTAGTAGAAAAGAGGCAAAGGAAGAAGGGTCATTGAGGGATCAAGATGACATATCTCATCATGTTTGCCAATGGACCAGTCATTCAGCAAGATGTACAAATAGATTAAGGAAACCTATTATTCTAATACCACAACCCAAAGTGTCTCAAATTTTTGAGGACACCGATGTGTAATACAAGATGAGAAAGGTGGGTTTGGGAAAAATGGTCAAAGTGCTTCTAGGAACCTTCAACCAAGCTTTTTGTGTAAAGTACCTAAAGACCTACAACAGCAAGGATACAAAGAGAGAGGCACAATCACCAAGATGGATGGATCCAGGGAGAGCACGTACACATCACAGAAGCCATGGTCAAGGAAGCACTCCAACTGCCACCTCCAATAGCAACACACCTCCATGAGATTGATGATATGCCACTGGAGGATATGCTAAAGAAGAATTCTTACAACTCTAATGGGGCAGAATATGACAATATAAAGGAGGAAGTGGATGAAAGAGCCTGTAAGGCCATGTCAATGATAATGCAGATCAAGCCATTGGACAGGTATATCCGCATCCCCCTCCACAAAATAGCTTGTGTACATGAAGAGAAAGGGGATCATTGGGCATGGAACCTACATAAGGAGATAGAGTAGTACCTCACATCCTGTCAAAGGTATGCAACCCCTACCTCCTCACAAAAATTCTCAGCCATGCAGGTGACATTATGATACCACAAGCACCGCAAGAAGAAATTGTTAACCTACGAACCTAGTAGGAGGAGGTGCTAAAACAAGCACACCTGCAAGCTAAACTGGAAGGGCAAGTGGTGCTAAAACAAACCAAGAAATTGTTAACCTACGAACCCAGCAGGAGGAGGTGCTAAAACAAGCACACTTGCAAGCTAAACTGGAAGGGCAAGTGGTGCTAAAACAAACCAAGGATTTGATGAAGGAAGTGGCAAAAGGCACAAAGCAAGGGAGGAAAGATGACAAACCAAAATAGATGAGTGGCAGCATAAAATAGGTGGAAGTGGAAGCCAGTCACCTAGAGGAAGAAGTGGAAGTGGAAGCCAGTCGCCTAGAGGAAGAAGTGGCAAAAGATATTGCATCATACTACCAAGCAACCCTAAAGGAACAGGAAACTCCACTGAAGGTAACAACACCACTTGATACAAAATTATAAATCAAAATAATCAGATTACCAGAGAAGCTACCCTTAAAAACAGGAGCCCTAACATCTATAATCCAAACACCCCCTTCTAGCTGAGCAGCATTGGTGTTCAAAAACCTATCACCCTTACATGATATAGTGCTCTCAAATCTACCCCCTTCAACCGAAATGGGTGAGCAACAACAACAAGAGTAGAAGACATAGCCAAAGGATGGAGAGGTTAAGGAAATTGAGGATGCAACTTGAGCACATCAAGAGCCACCTCAAGAGGAACAAGATAAGGACCCTGACAAAGCGCAAAAGGCAAGAAGAAAGTACCATCTGCAGCAAGTGAAGGAGACTAGAGTTTGAAAGCATCCACAGAGCAGGGTCATTCTTAGAACATTTAAACATGACCAAGGATGCATGAACATTCCTCAAAGAAAGCATAGAGGACATGGACTAGCTACTCCAACTCCAGTTTCAGGAAACAGACGGCTCTTAGCTTCTACCAGCATAGATGTATGGTCGCACGAACAACGAGCGTGGCACACCACCTCATGATCATGCATTTGCTGCATGACTGACATGCATAATTGTGGAAGCAGATTAAAGATTAAAAAAACCAAGTGCAAGCTCTAAAAGACCAGCTAGCTGTAGCCAAAGCCACCCACAAAGAAGTCATTATTAGGAGTTTAAAGATTGTTGAAGACCAAGAAGCCAGGCTGTTGAGACAACATTGGAGGAGCATAATAGGTTGCTAAGAAAGATAATAGTTAGAAGAACTAAGGAGAATAAGGAACCAAGGAGAATAAGGAACTCTAACACTCAGGTGGAACAAGCAAAAGAACAGCTTCAAAAGGAAATGGCTCAAAATAAGAGAAAGAAGAGTAGCACAAACCTCAAGTGAAATAAGCACATGCCACATTATTCCAAACCAAAAGTAGAGGGGTACACCCTGCACATCAATGAGCTCAAAAAATAAATTGTTGTCTCTCAACAGAAGGTGGCTAGCCTCTAAACAGAACGTGAATTGGTCAACAAAGCACACACAGAGAAGATAAGGAACCTCAATGAGGCTATCACTACCAAGACCATAGAGATGGAGTAGATGTTGGAAAGCCATTAGCAAGTTCTCAAGCACATCAACCAGCAACTGACCAATAGCCAATCATTGGTACAAAATCGACTAAAGCAATTAGAGGAAGCTCAAGCTCAAGCCACCACATCCAGAATCGCCAAAGAAGATGCCAAAAGAAGGTGCACAGAGCTAGCAGCTTCTCAGGATGTACGTGAGGTAGCCATTTCCACACTCCTCAATGACAAAGATACGAGAATCTAGGAATTGGAGCATCAGCTTTCCCTCTAGGAACACCCTGAGAGGAGTGAAAAAGTTGACGAGCTACGTCAACTCATCGAGCATGCCTCTCAGATAGGTTCTTTGTCAATGATTCCTCAGGCCCCTCCTCAAACTCTTACTTTATTTTTATCTACATTAACACTCTCCCTTATTCAATATGAAATTATTCTAACAGAAGACCTCAATTTAGGAGAGTTAACCCTCATACATTAGACTACAGAAAGGGAAGCTGACCCTATATTAGTAATGGGAATAATACAAGGTGAGGTGATACTTACTAACCCAGTTGATATCTTCTTCTTCCAATTGCATCCCATAGTGCTCAAACTTCATAGTTGGTGTTGGGGGTTTTAATAATCTACCATTATGGATGATAATGTTGACAAACTCGACCTGTTCATCCCCCTAGTCATGCCAAATGCTATACCATCTACACCAGCCAACTATGAGGTTGTAGCTAGAAGCTATCAGTGGGTCCTTAGCCATGGGTGGGTTGAAGTAGATGATACTTATCAATACCAAAATCTTTCTTAATCTATTTTATATCAACCCTTAGACATAACAAAGGTATATGAAAAACTCCACAAACATCTGGAGGCTATGCTAACAAATTTACTTTATGATTTTGATAAAGATCATATAGAATATCCAAATGTAGCCCCATAGGAAATTTTGGACCTCCATGAATTTATGAAAACTGTTAAACCTCCACAACCTCCACGTTCAAGGGAAGGGTAAGAAGAAACACAAGGATCCTCAACCTTTATGACATATCCCATATATACTTTCCTCTCAAAAGTAAACTTCTCAATCCCTTTCCTAGTGTATCTCCTACTAAAAAAACTGAGGCCAAGTGTATCTTTTCACGTTCGTCTTACCTCCTATTGAATTTCCCACTAACCCTCTCAACCCTGAGGATTTGACGGCAACAAACCTATCTCCACCTAGGTAGCTCTATGAGGTACGTAATCTACTCCCCCTTGAGATGATTTACAAGCTTTGAATGATGAGAATGTCCTAGAGTCCTTATCAGGAAGAATATAAGGGCCTCATTCGAGCACGGAACCCCCTCTTAAAGCCAAAACTAATGTTCAAGGTAATGATGTAGATTACACCATTTGATACTACATAGAGAATTCTACCAAAAGCCTACACTCTACTATAGAGTCGAGGCAGTAGCCATCTATACTGTACCCTCGCCGAGCCCCAATGCCAGAGTTTGAAGAGTTACTACCAATGAGCAAAGAAGGCACCTTGTGGGGAGAATGTGGCACGGCACACCAAGTTGGCAAACCCACACTTAGCTGATCTATTGGAGATCCAAATTGTTACATTTATGATAAGTTATTATTTTTGTAGGTGGCAAAAGCAGCATCTAGTACATACAAGGGGTGGGTATACCACAATTAAAATAGATGATAATAAGTCTCGCCTAGAAGATTTTGGAATCCAGCCTAGCTAGCAAAAATAGTACCTAACCTTGCCAGAATACAGCTTTCAGTACTAATGCTCCACATCAACATAGAGAGTGAACCCACTGTACATACCCATTGTACATGCCAATCAAGCAGAGGCTTACGTCCTTACAATTCCATGAAGCAAAGGAGCAAGATTCCCATGTGTCCTACAACTTTCCTAAATTCTCACCACCATCAGTATTCTAGATATATCCAGTCAAAGGAATCAAATGCTTACATGGATTCAAGCATGGGGAAGAATCCTAGATCTAGATATAGTGGTTGCCATCACATTTTTGAAGTTTATCATCATTCTCATCGACAAGCCAAAGGAAAGATATGATGGATATGATGTGAAGAATATTTTCCTCAATATGAACAGAGGTCCGAATGAACGAGGGATGATGCTCTATTATCATCACCTCACGTTGTCGTGCTATGGCACGTCTATGATATGAAACCGTGCATGTGAGGCCGTCAAATACACATCCAGATGCATGAGGTTATGTGCCATGACGAATCATTATATGATGCCTGAGTATATATGTTCATATTGTAGATAAGGTTCAATAAGACAAGCTGAGGCTGAGTCAGATTTAGGAGTTTTTTGTATATGAGTATGGAGGATGATGTTTTTGCTGTTACTCAGAGCTCATGGGCAAGTTAGAAGCATCCAGATATATATGATGGCATGAGAGCATACCAATGCACAAAGGAATGCATTTATGAAGGCATGGAGAAATACTTGAATGAGCAAATGGGGATTCCATAAATCATATAGGCCGACATGATAATTTATAAACTATGAAGGTGTCAAGAGAAATGGAGACTTAATGAGTATCACAGTGCCGAGGAGTTCATTGAATGTGGGAAAAATATGGAGATAAAAAAAAAAACATGGGGCTTGTGTCTTCATAGGTGTGAGAATGCTTTGGGAATCTTGAGTTGTGCCAAAGCAGGAAATTCAAAGTATTATTGGCTAAAATGCCTTATGGGCTTGTGTCATGCTCTCCAAAGTAAGTGTGCCTACAGTGGTGCAATGGTTTTGTTTAGGGATGATGTTGTGTGTATATCAAGAGTCACATGCATTGTGGTTTTCCTTTATGGATGATGGAAGCGAATATAAGGTTATGTCTTACTATTAGACTTCTAACCTTAATGCTAAGGTTAGAAGAAACATATAATGGGTGGCATAACCTTAATGCTAAGGTTACAAGAAACAAATAATGAATGGCAGCGCACGTGGAAGAGAGAAGATTCTTTTATTTGGAAAATTCTGGAGCGCAGCTTTTGGAAAAGGAAATTCCCGCATCAGTAGTGGGAAAAAGGTGTGAAGGCGCCGAGTTCTCCGCGGGGGAAATGGGAAAAAGGACGGAGCTTCACGGCGGCAAACCAGAGTGGAAAAATATTATGCAGCGTTGAAGTTCAGCGTCGAATCTACCAGAGAATTGAATCTTTTGAATATATTAACTGCATATGCTTTGTAGGTGCTAGAATTAGAGAGTAATTCTAGTACTATATAATGATACAATTCTGGGAAAAATCCACTTTGGAAGGACAATACACAGCGATGCTGCTTGCGATTTTTTACCTTCGAATGACCGGCGCATAGCTTGTGGTTGGTGATGTAAATAAAGAGAAGCACGTTTTCAAATCGCCAGCTAAGTGTTTGTTTGTTTATTTCCCTTAAAAAAAATATTCTCACTATATATGAATGGAGAAAATCAAATATTTGATACACCAAAAAGAAATTGGAAATGAATAGAGAGAGCATGGGAAAAAGGCTAAGGAATTTGGAGCTCGGTGATTGGTGAAAAATGCATTGAAGCTGAGGGAAATTTGCCTTACTTTCTTCTCATATGGATTTTGAAAATTATGAGTATGTGAAAGCTATGCCAAATGCAATATTTTGCTTGTGAGATGTTAGGATATTAAGGCAGGTTTTCAGGTGATAAAGGACATCTCGAAATAATGGTTTTGAGGGCACTGGATGTAACACATGTATACTGGAAAAATTAGAAAGCTTTATTATGCCCACATGTGAATGGTTCAAAGGGGATTTCATGCAATTCTGTGCAATCATCTGGATGAATTCAAGGATGTATTGAGGGAAGAGGACACATGTATTTGTCATTGGAAATAATGATGTTCAATACTCCTTGGAAAATCTTATACGTGAAATTCCTTGTTGGATTTGACATTCACTCTCACAGCTAGAAGTTTCGTACTTTCCTGGCTGTACCGCACACTTCACGACATCTTTGGTGAACCCGACGTGAAACTGCTGGGGTGAGAGTGTGGTGAAACATACAGCGAAGCTATGGCTGAGAATTCTGAGGGCCAGGGGGTTCATTTTGACCCCGGAGTTATGCAGATGTTCCAAATGTTTTCCATGTACATGCAACAGCAACAAGCTGCTGAGAGGGGACAGATTTCCATGACCAAAGCCTTACAATCAATTGTGAAAAAGGTAGATCAATTTGATGGGAAGGACATTACAAAGTATCTGCGCAATTATATAAAGGAGATGGAGCTAAATAGGGTGACCGAGGAGGATATGGTTCGAAGTTTCGAGTTGGTATGCGTTCCTGAAATAAGAGAGCGCATAAAAGGATTGCAGACAGCACAGGGTGGCAGAAATTGGGAAGAATTCAAGCTTGCCTTAAAAGATGAATACTTCATGGAGGATTCTGAGCGAGTGACTAAACGAACTTTTTTGGAATGGGTCACAAAACCTAAAATGGGAATTTCTGCCACAGAATTGCTAAGGGAGTTTGAGAAGCGATATGCCCAGTTGTCAAGAATAGAGCGTGCAACTTTGGACAGAGAAAAGACAGAGCTCTTCTTGCAGGCAGCTGGGAAAGATCTCCAGGAGACATTGGAAATCCTCCTTGAGGATAAAAATACAGAGCAAGGATTAAAGAGTGATTGGAATGATGTTGAGGATGCAGTCACTATGTTAGCAAAGCGGCAGCGGAGGAGGGATAAAATGGTGATGGGCTCTGCAACCCCCATAGCTGCTGTTACCCCTGAAAATTTATCCAAGCCAGCTGCCACAATTCCTAAGATAGATGGGCCGATGGATGAGCTTATCAAGGGTATGCGTGATTTAAAATTGAAGATGTCCAGGATCGAAGAAAAAGGTCTACCATTGGGGCAGGCTTCTATGCAAAGGCCTCAAATTAAAGAAGGGTTTACATATAGATGCATATGGTGTGATGACCCAGAGCATGCAAAGAAGGATTGTACCAGCTATAAAGAAGCTCTTAAAAATCAACTTGTGTTCTTCAAAGATGGGAAAATCCATCTTACAGAGACTGGTCTTCCGCTGAGTACAAACTTTGGGAAAGGAGGGATGAAAAAGCTGGTAGAGGATATGGCTGCTAGTCATGCCATTTCTATGATTGAGGCAGCGACCTATGGATTAAAGGTTGGTCAACAAAAGCAGGGATTTGAGAATGATGAGGATTATGAGAATGAGAATTTTTGGCCGTCAACAATGGAATTAATTGCATCAAAGAAAGTGTCAAAGCAAGCTTTGCATGAGGCAGGTGATTGTATACGTCTTGAGACTGGCTGGGAGGAGCCTGTGGATTCTTTATCCATTCATGCCTATATTGCCAAATGCCAAAATAATGAGGCACAGGTAGAGGAGAAACGTAAAAGGGAAAATGAGGAAGGAGGGCCATCAAAAAGAGTTACACGTGGAAGTGAAAAGAAGGATCCTGGACCATCACATATGCCTCCACAGCATAGCAGACCTCCACATGATGTTTCAATGGAAGAAGTGCCAGCAAAAATGAAGGAGAAGGGTAAAGGGAAAAGTCCACTCTACAAGCTTCAATCTGATATTGAAGTTGCAACAGATCTCAAAAAGGTGCTTGAAGAGAGAATTCTAAACAGCAGGGTGGAATTCACACTAGGGGAAGTCTTGGGAATTGCAAAGAAAGAATTTCATGATGAAATAATAGATATTATACGAAGAAAAAGGCAGTCCATAATTGAATCTATTCCATCACAAGGGGAGGCAAGCACTTCCAAGACTCATGGTGTACAGGTACAGAAAAAGGAAGAGAGAGAAAATGTGGTGGAATGTAATCACTCTGCTGATGGGGCACGACAAGTGCGTTTTGTGGAAGAAGATGATGAAAAAGAAGTTCTTACAAAGAGTCATTACTCCAGGAGCCATTGGGCAAGAGCCACCACTGAAACCCTTGTCAAAATAGGTGATTTGGAAGAGCCATATGTCGCTCTAATTGATCATGGGTCTGAAATAAATCTTATGGCTAAAAATCTCTACAACAAATGTAAGTGGCCAATGGATGTGGATCATGGGTGGATGATTAAAGCAGCTAATAATTCATCTGGAGAGCTTTATGCTGCATGCCCAAATGTAAGGGTAACTATAGGGGATGTAAAGGATGATCAGAATTTCTTTGTTCAGGAGATGTCATCGTATCCCCTCATTCTTGGGCAACCCTACATTACAGCTGTAAGGATGGAAACAAAGGTTTTGGATGATGGTTCAGCTTATGCAAGAATAAGGAGTAAAGATGGCAAAAAAGCTGTTCAGTTTTTTACAGTTTGCATTAATCATGAAAGGAATCGTGAATCTCTTCGGGCACAGTCACTCCCAAAGATAAACAGAGAGTTTATGAATTACAGGGAGATGAGGGATTTTGGCCAGGTGCCATTGTAAAGCGGGATTCCAATGGTACAAGGGGAAATGAGTTCTCGCAGGACTCAATCAATGTAAATAGTTTTTCAGCAAATTTTCAGGGATTCTCCAGCTATGGGTCACTGGTTTTTGTAAAAAGCAAGGATTTAAAGCGTGGCATGCAAAAACATATACAAAATGAACAAAAAAGTTTTGAGCAGTGTGGTCTTTTGGAGAAGAATGAGTTTATTTCAGGGGTGCTTGATGAGGTGTCATTTATAGATACTATGGATGTACTTTTTGATATGAGAAGAGCATGCTTACAGGGTGGAAATGAAATGATAAAGGTGTCATCTGTGGAGATGTATGATATAATCCAGGAATTTGAGGGGGTGGAATGTAAAAACATGAATTGTGAGATGGATGCTCATGTTGATACAAAGTACAAAACGGTTGCAAAAAAGGTGAAGCCAGTTGCCTTGCCCTTGCCACCAGGAAGCAAGGAGAAGATAGATGAAGCTTCTATGCAGCCAAATCTTAGAGATCCGAAGAAAATTGGGCATAAATTTACTCAAGAAACTCTGAAAGAGCTGAAGATTGGTGAGAGGGATTTTCTGTTGCCAGTTGAAAGGGAATGCTTTGAGGAGATGCTTGTAAAACATGGGAAAGCTTTTGCCTTTCAGCCGCATGAGATTGGTTGTGTTGATCCAAGTGTAACAGCACCAATGGTGATCTTTACTGTTCCACATGTGCCCTGGAACCTGCGGCCAATTCCAGTACCAAAGGCTCTCTTGCCAAAGTTGATGGAATTACTAAAGGAAAAGATCAAAATGGGAATCTTGGAGCCTTCATGTGCCCCATATTCCAACAGATGGTTTACTGTACCAAAGAAAAATGGGACATTGCGCTTTATTCAAGACATGCAACCTGTAAACAAAGTCACAATCAGGAATGTGGGAGCAGGTCCAATTGTGGATGAGTTTGCAGAAGCATTTGCAGGGAAAGCTATATACTCTATGGGTGATTTGTATTCGGGATATGATCAGTTCCAGCTGGATATACAAAGCAGGGACTTGACCACAATGAGAACTCCTTTGGGATTAGTAAGGATGTGTACCTTACCACAGGGAGCCACTAACTCAGTGGCACATATGATGAATGGAATGAATAAAGTCTTACGGGACTTCATACCACAAAAAACTATGCCATTTTTGGATGATGTGCCAATAAAGGGCTGTGAGGAGAAAGACAAAGATGGGAATTTGGATTCAAAAGGGTGCCGCAAGTTTGTGGCAGATCATATAAAGGATTGTGACATGATTCTATCCAGGCTTGAAGAAGTGAATCTTACTTTATCTGGGCAGAAATCAGTGTTTGGGGTTGGTGAAGTGCTAATAGTGGGACATCTTTGTAGTACTAGTGGACGCCGTCCTTGTCCAGCCAAGATAGACGCAATACAAAGAATGAAGGAAATATGCATTAATGTTACAGAGCTGAGGAGATTTCTTGGAGCATGCGTCTTTTATGTTATTTGGATCCCACACTATGCACATGTAGCAGATCCTCTTTATCAGCTTTTGAGGAAAAATCAAAAATTTTTGTGGAGTGCAGTACATATTAAAGCTATGCGGAAGCTGAAATATTTGCTCCAATCATCACCCATTTTGAGAAAGGCAGATTATGAGTGTGGCAGGCCTGTGATTGTTACAGTTGATACTAGTCCTACTAGGATTGGATGGGCAGTAGGGCAAGATGATGAGGATGATCATAGGTATGTAATTAGATTTGGAGCAAAGGTATTAAGCTTTCGGCAGCGAAAGTATCCACAGATCAAGAGAGAATTATGGGGGATTGTCACTGCTCTAAAATGTGAAAAAGAATATCTTATTGGGGCATCTGTACTGGTGGAGACTGATTGCTTGCCACTTCTTGGGATGATAGCAAGTTGTACCACTCCAGATATTGCTATGCTTAGGTGGATTGCTTATATCAAGTCACTAAATCCTGAGTTTGAGCATATTGCGAGAAAAGATAATCCAGTTGCAGATATGCTATCACGAGCCAGGTATGAAGAAGAGGAAGAGATGGTTAGTGACATTGATGATGTGGGTACAAAGTTCTATACTACAGCATATGCAAAGGGGGATCATATTTGCTTATCAAATGCACTTGAGTCCTTTATTGAGGAAATATATGAAGGGGATTGGTTGCTTATTGGTCAATATTTGAGCACTCTGACAAGGCAAGAGAATTGGTCCGACTCAGAATTTAAGAGGATCCGCAGAAAAGCATATGGTTACTTTCTAAAGGATGGATATCTCTGGAAGCATCCTAAACAGAGAAATGCTATGCCACAGAGAGTCATATGTGATAAAGAGACTCAAGGAAAGCTTGTGAAAGAATTCCATGAGAGTCTCTGGGCTGGGCATAGAAGTGTGTGGGCCACATTTACCAAAATAAAGGAAAAATATTGGTGGAAAGGAATGTACAAGGATATTTCCCAATATGTAGAAACATGCATAGTATGCCAAATGTACTCAAATGTGCGGCATCGTGATGGCTTGCAACCAACCTACCCACCTGCCATGCACTACAAATGGGTAGTGGATCTAGTTACAATGCCTTTGGGAATTTGGCAGATGCGGTATATAGCACTAGCAAGAGAAGATTTGACAAACCAGGTAGAAGGGCGTGCTCTTAGAACAAAGAGTACGGAAACAGTATGCAAATTTCTCTTGGAAGATGTGATCTGCCGATATGGTTGTGTTGGGAAAATAACAGCTGATAGGGGTGAGCTAGATGTTGAAGAAGCAAGGGAATTCTTCTCTAGAATTGGTATCAAACTGTCTCTAACATGTGCTTACAATCCTGAAGGCAATGGGAAAAGTGAGCGAGGACATCCTCCAATCATTAAAGCTTTGGCTAAAGCATGCAGAGAAAGGATGAGAGAGTGGCCAAAGTTGCTACCATATGCCTTGTGGGCTGACCGTACAACTCATAGCTCAGTGACAGGATACATGCCTGCAGAATTAATGTATGGTCAGAAGCCAGTGATGCCAGTTGAAGAAGTAATTCTAACTTGGAATGTATTGCCCTGGGTGGAAGGATTGAGCAGAGATGACCTCCTTGCATTGAGAATAAGACAGTTGGAGAGGAGGCCTGAAGATGTAGAGCTTGCTAAAGCTCGCCTGAAAGATGCAAGACTGAAAAATAAAGAAAGATTTGATAGTAGACACAGACTCCGGCCAAAACCTATTGAAGAAGGTGATTGGGTTCTAATGTATGATAGTAGCCTTGACAACCAATTCACTGTTCAAAGAAAATTTGCAAAAAGATGGTTTGGCCCTTACATTGTCAGGCATGTGCATGGAAATGCCACATATACTCTGTGTGAGCTTGATGGAACAGAAGTAAAGAATCTTGTGGCTGGCAAAAGAATCAAGATATTTAAAAGAAGGCATGATGGTGATCCTTTTGATTCACAAGAGATTCAGGATGAGAGGCTTGACAGTGGAAGTATGGATATGATTGAAGAGGAAGAGGATGATCTCCCTGGAACTGCAGAAGATGAAGACGACATCCAGTTATATGTGGACCTTGATGAAGATTTGGCACATACCAGAGGATGTGCAGGTTTAGAGGGGGTGGATGTCGTGCTATGGCACGTCTATGATATGAAACCGTGCATGTGAGGCCGTCAAATACACATCCAGATGCATGAGGTTATGTGCCATGACGAATCATTATATGATGCCTGAGTATATATGTTCATATTGTAGATAAGGTTCAATAAGACAAGCTGAGGCTGAGTCAGATTTAGGAGTTTTTTGTATATGAGTATGGAGGATGATGTTTTTGCTGTTACTCAAAGCTCATGGGCAAGTTAGAAGCATCCAGATATATATGATGGCATGAGAGCATACCAATGCACAAAGGAATGCATTTATGAAGGCATGGAGAAATACTTGAATGAGCAAATGGGGATTCCATAAATCATATAGGCCGACATGATAATTTATAAACTATGAAGGTGTCAAGAGAAATGGAGACTTAATGAGTATCACAGTGCCGAGGAGTTCATTGAATGTGGGAAAAATATGGAGATAAAAAAAAAAACATGGGGCTTGTGTCTTCATAGGTGTGAGAATGCTTTGGGAATCTTGAGTTGTGCCAAAGCAGGAAATTCAAAGTATTATTGGCTAAAATGCCTTATGGGCTTGTGTCATGCTCTCCAAAGTAAGTGTGCCTACAGTGGTGCAATGGTTTTGTTTAGGGATGATGTTGTGTGTATATCAAGAGTCACATGCATTGTGGTTTTCCTTTATGGATGATGGAAGCGAATATAAGGTTATGTCTTACTATTAGACTTCTAACCTTAATGCTAAGGTTAGAAGAAACATATAATGGGTGGCATAACCTTAATGCTAAGGTTACAAGAAACAAATAATGAATGGCAGCGCACGTGGAAGAGAGAAGATTCTTTTATTTGGAAAATTCTGGAGCGCAGCTTTTGGAAAAGGAAATTCCCGCATCAGTAGTGGGAAAAAGGTGTGAAGGCGCCGAGTTCTCCGCGGGGGAAATGGGAAAAAGGACGGAGCTTCACGGCGGCAAACCAGAGTGGAAAAATATTATGCAGCGTTGAAGTTCAGCGTCGAATCTACCAGAGAATTGAATCTTTTGAATATATTAACTGCTTATGCTTTGTAGGTGCTAGAATTAGAGAGTAATTCTAGTACTATATAATGATACAATTCTGGGAAAAATCCACTTTGGAAGGACAATACACAGCGATGCTGCTTGCGATTTTTTACCTTCGAATGACCGGCGCATAGCTTGTGGTTGGTGATGTAAATAAAGAGAAGCACGTTTTCAAATCGCCAGCTAAGTGTTTGTTTGTTTATTTCCCTTAAAAAAAATATTCTCACTATATATGAATGGAGAAAATCAAATATTTGATACACCAAAAAGAAATTGGAAATGAATAGAGAGAGCATGGGAAAAAGGCTAAGGAATTTGGAGCTCGGTGATTGGTGAAAAATGCATTGAAGCTGAGGGAAATTTGCCTTACTTTCTTCTCATATGGATTTTGAAAATTATGAGTATGTGAAAGCTATGCCAAATGCAATATTTTGCTTGTGAGATGTTAGGATATTAAGGCAGGTTTTCAGGTGATAAAGGACATCTCGAAATAATGGTTTTGAGGGCACTGGATGTAACACATGTATACTGGAAAAATTAGAAAGCTTTATTATGCCCACATGTGAATGGTTCAAAGGGGATTTCATGCAATTCTGTGCAATCATCTGGATGAATTCAAGGATGTATTGAGGGAAGAGGACACATGTATTTGTCATTGGAAATAATGATGTTCAATACTCCTTGGAAAATCTTATACGTGAAATTCCTTGTTGGATTTGACATTCACTCTCACAGCTAGAAGTTTCGTACTTTCCTGGCTGTACCGCACACTTCACGACAACGTGTCTTACCAAGATACATGCATGTCCCACTTAGCATTTAGAAGAACCCTCAAAAAGCTTCAATCACGACTTAACTTCCACATACATGAGTCAGCGACCAAGTCTTTCAACCTAGGTAAGAGGTTTTGAGGATAGAACCTACATCAAGTAGGGGGGATGTTAGTCCCATTTTGGATTAACAAAGATGCCCCTCCCATTGTGAGGACATTAATAAGAGTTATGTAAAGGCACTATAAATTTTGTACATTATGAGAGATACTGGCCAGCCAAGGCTTTAGTTAGTAAGTTTTGGGCACCCAAGTCTGAATAAGGGCCAGTTTTATATAAGGTAATTTCTCATAATGGAAACACACAATCCCCCTTTGTGCTATGAGAGCTCTTATCTTGTCTTGTGTATGAGAGAGAGAGAGAGAGAGAGAGAGAGAGAGAGAGTGTCTGTGTGTACTCTAGTACATGTGCCTCTTCTATGCTTAAGTATGGGAGAGTGAGAGGACGATTGCCTTGCATTGTGATGTGAGTGACTCCGCGGTGACAGAGTGGAGGATTGGAGCTTCTACAAGCAAGCTTGGAGAGCATCAAGGGACATGAGCTTGAAAATTGGTAAGTACCCCACGATAGTTGTTGTCTATTGCTTGTTTCATTTGTGATGTGTTGAGTTCTCTTGGGAGGTGCAGTAGGTCATAGCACACCAACACCCAAAAAAGTCTAGATCCCAAAGAGAAACCCTATCACACAAGACATGGTGATTGATGGTGAAGCCTCTACATTGCTAAAGGTTACAAAACCATTGATGGGCTATCCAAGCCCCAACCCCATCGGTCTCCCTAGTAGATGAGTGACCCACTATGCAAGTGTCAAATCCATTTCTCATCAATATTGGTAAAACCATAAGCTCCACGATAAGGAAGAAAGAGTGCTCCTAAACACCAATAAACATTGATGGAGCAAAGTTGGAAGGGATGGTTGCAAAAAACCTACAATACTTTCTATGTGGTCAAGGTATGATAGAAAGTAGGAACGGGGGACTTATGCTAATATCATTACTTTTGCTCTCCATAGTTTTCTCCCCGACAAAGTTTATGTCCATATCCAGAGGAAGCTTGTTGGAAAAAAGCTAACCCATGACAATCTAGCTTGAACCAATAGTGTTCAGCAATATAGCAACATACACATACTAAAAAACCAACTAATGTTATGGCTTACCCTAACCCCCCTTGACAAGAGATTACCTAGTGAACTACAACTATCTGAGGATCTTTCCAATGGCCGAGCTCGTAACCCTTGTGGTCTCTAAGCTCTACAATTCCTTGAGAAGCAATTTTATCGGACCTCTCATGAGAGCATTGTCACACCATCGCATTGCACTATGGGTACTCATCCCTGCTCTCACCTCACTTAACTCACACACACTCACTAGCATGCATTAGGGAGAGAGATTAGCAAGAGGATCAGCAAGAGCAAAACTCGATTTCACAATGGGAGAGTATGTTGTATTATGAGAGAAATTCACTTATATACACACTCACTAGCATGCATTAGGGAGAGAGATTAGCAAGAGGATCAACAAGAGCAAAACTCGATTTCACAATGGGAGAGTATGTTGTATTATGAGAGAAATGCACTTATATACATGGCCATAAGTGTTCACACTCGCTTAAACTGTGGTCGACCGGGCACTTTAGGCCCATAAGAGGCCTAATGCTATTACAATGACTACTCTCATAATATATCCATGAAGTACATCACTTGGGACTTCATCCTACATGCTACCACATGCTCTTGAAGCGGGAATCGCCATAAACCATCACATCATTACAGGCGCCCGTCCAAATTGTAGATTTGGAAACCATTGCTTTAGATCTTAAATGTATGACCCTTTGGTGTATCTACCTTGAATCCTTGATGCAAGATAATGGTAGTAGCTCTTTTTAACCATAGGAATGCGTTAACAACTAACCATACAAATTTTGTAAAAAAAAGATGATGAGAAGGAGCACATATCAAATAAAAGAATTAAGTACGTCTCTGTTGTGACTACGGGCCATGAGCATGGACTTTTTGTAGACCAATAGGAGTGACCCTATCCTAGACCCAGATTGCTAGGAATGGTACTATCAAGGGAAGATAAGTATTCCCCCTTTCTAGAGCCACTCACGCTATGTTTATACACCACTAGGGGAGAGATATTGTGGAGCCACTTTTGTGGACCTGTTCTACCTACACCTCCATCCCCTTGCACCATGCATCGCATGTTGTATGCAACATCCTACTTATATTGGTAGTGTAGAACTTATTTTAGGTGCTACAGAATAGGACTATTGTAGTCCAGGGTAGGAGAGACACCACAATGACACGATCACGAGAGTGTCCATTACCCAATGGGAGGACCACAGCAAGATAAAACTATTGAGATATCGAGCTCGTGTAGTGAGGCGGTGGACACTAATGACCCACCTGGGGGATAGGCCCCACACTTACACCACTGGCATGGTTGGTGAGATCTTGAGTGATATGTGGCCAGTGGGATGACAGGCTGTGTGACAGCCATTCTAGAGATTGGCATAGTTATAGCGCCAGCTCATTTAGTCAGGTTCACACTATAGAGAACCTGTGTATGTATTGGTTGAGTACCTTTCATATTACGTGTACTCTTATGAGTGTGAGAGAGGAGGGTCCGCTTCCATTGGAGTGCGGCGGTGGCGTTGGAGTGGAGCTTGGAGTGTGGCTATTCAGCAACATCATCTCTTACACAATAATCTGAGCACAAGCAATCAATGAGGTGAGAGACATATTTTTAATGCAATTTTAGGCTAGGTTATGATATATTTATCTGTCAATTTGAGCTATTGTATGCTTCCGAGTACGGTGGGTCAAGGCCTCATGACATTAGCTAGTTCTTGCACTCTTTCTATGGTGCACGAGGGCTTCCCATTCTGTAATGAAGGTAGTTATTTCTTGATCCTTCAGAGCAATAGAAATTTGGTTATACCCTGAATACCCATCTAAGAAGTTGTATGCTTCATTGCTAGCTACTTGTTCACATATGTGTTTTGAATATGACAAGGGGTAATGATCTCATCTTTTACCACGTGTTTACCTTTTTGAGATCGACACATACTCATAATTTTCCATTCTTTTTAGACACAACCACAATGGGTGACACCTAGTCTGAATGTTCAATTTCATAGATGAATCCACATTTGATGAGCTTATCTATCTCTTCTTTAACAAGGTTAGCATTATTTGGATTCATTGGATAAGGTTGCTGATGGATAGGTTTAGCAGTTGATACCATGGGGCTGCACAGCCTTAGCAGGTACTCCCTTCATATCATGGGGTAAGTCTATGCTAAGAAATCCTTATATTCCTTGAGGAGATCAATAAGTTTAGCTTCTTAATTTGGAATGAGGTATTTTGCTATAAAGATTGGCTTAGAAACTTCCCTAAGTTTAGCCAAATCTACTTCTTTTACTTTAGTAGGACCATCATAAATTCCTTCTACCTCACTTCTTGGTTTGCATGTAGTATTATCAAACACTAACTGAAGTTCCTCTATGGTGTATGACTTGTGCAATTTAGGTGTTTGCTCTTGATTTTCTTTAGCTGCCTTAGCTGCAACTTCCGCTTCCCTCTCTTTCTGAGCCAACTCTTTGTTCTTCTTTTGCCTTTTGCAGAACGATTAAGTTTTGGTTCATTTGCGACATCGATTTTAGCGATCAACTCAGTGGAAGGAGGTTTGCAATACATAACTTTTTGTAATTCCTCTCCTCAATTATCAATAAACCTGCAATGTGCATCAAATGCACCAATGTACTGCAGCCTTTGGGCAGTAGTAGTTGTCCTCTCTTGTAGCCTTCTATGATGATTAGCTACATTGTGTTTATGTCTCTACCATATTCAAAGATGCTCCTAGGTGTTTTAAAGAACTTCATCCCTTTCTTTAGATTGGGAATCTGTATCAGATTCGAAGCTACTCCTTTTGCAGTTTCTTTTGATGTTGTCAGCTGTATTTTTCTTATGGTGGTAACCAAGGATCTTGTGTCACTTTTGTATCTGTCTCAAACTCCTCACCACACTATTGGTGCTTCAACTTGAGTCATCCCATGTAGACTCAAGCTCACTATAACTAATCCCCTCAGCATCAAAAGGTAAAGCACGAATCATTCATAGAGGCACAACCTTAACCCATGTAGATCCTATAGCTCCACAGCTATTGATTATAACCATCATATGTATCCAGTTTAGATCATCTTCAGGCTCAATAGCTTGTTTTTTTAGCATCTTTGTAGGGTAGATCCTTCCCTATATTGGTCTCTCTTTTGAAAGTATAGAAGTATTGCAAGGGGTTGAATATGGATAGTAGTATCATATCTCTGGGGAAGTTTCTAAGCTAATCTTGGGGAAGTGGTGGACTCATAAACTACCCTCTCACTATTGGGTAGTGGTGGACTCACGTATATATCATATCTCTAGGTAGTGGTGGACTCATAAACTACCCTCTCACTATTGGGTAGTGGTGGACTCACGTATATATCATATCTCTAGGTAGTGGTGAACTCATAAACCCCTGCCACCTTTCACTATTATCGAGAGTCGCAACAACGAGAAGGAAGCTTCAACATCATCCACAAAATCTAAGGAAATCCCCTACACTTTAGCATCCACTATTCAAGGAACTCCTAATATTTTACCCCCACATAGAAAACACCTACATGTCAAAAGGACAACCATATATAACGAGCTACAAAAAAGTGGCAACCCAAATCTACCTTGAAATGGGCTCCAAAAATTTCTCTATCTATACCACCTCAACCAATAAAACAAAGAGGGCCTCAACAACATAATAATCGGCACATAGGAAAACCAAATTACAAGTTACCCCAAAATGGATATCCAAATGCTTATTGAAATCTCAAGGCTACTACGAGGGTAACCATTGTATTTGGATACCAAAGCATAAATGTATACCGTTAGTCTCACTGTTGTCGCCACTTAAAAATTTCCAATTCTCCTCAGTGATGGGATAAAAGCTTCAATAGCTCAAATGCCAACAAAGGGAAAACTATTGTAAAATAACCTTTATTGCTAACGCCCAACCAAGTCTGGATCCCAAAAGAGAAACCCTATCACACGAGACATGTTGATTGATGGGGAAGCTTCTACATCACAAAATGTTGCAAAACCATTGTTGGCTATCCAAGCCCCAACCCCATTGGTTTCCCTAGAGCCACCCACTATGCAAGTATAAATTTCTCACAAGTGTCAACTCCATTGCTCATCTATAAGGGATAACCCATAAGCAATGGAGTACCTATACACATACTTAAAATCCGACTAACCACCATAAAATTCAAAAAAAGTTTATGAGGAAGAGAACATCTCAAAATAAGATAATAAAGTACAACTCTGTTGTGACTACAGGCCATGAGCATGGACTTTTCATGGATTGATACGAGTGGTGGACCCAGATTGCCTAGAATGGTACTATCAAGGGAAACTAAGTATGCCTCCTTTCCAAACCCACTCATGCTCTTTTTATGCATCACTAGGGGAACGATGTTGTGTGGAGCCACCTTTGTGGACCTATTCTATCTATAGTTTCATCCCCTTACACACCATGTTTTACCTATGAGCGTCACATGTACGTAGCATCTTATTTATGTTGGCACTATAGAACCTATTTTAGGCACTATGGGACAAGACTATTGTAGTCCATGGTAGCATAGACCTCACAACAATATGATGATGTAAGTGTTCTTTACTCAGTGGAAGGACCCTATCAAGTAAGAAATGCACAAGAAGAGCTTGTAGAGCAGGGGGAGGAGGGGGAGAACTTATGGACTTGCACTATCATTCTATGAACTAATGTTATCGACTCTTTGTGGAGCATGGTGAGTCATTTCCTAGAAAGCTTAGCTAATGGTAGTAGCTACTTAGCTCACTTACATATAGTACCTATGCCCTTTCATATTTAGGATTCATAGAGACCATTGCCTTTCCATCCAGCCAAAAGTTATGCTTTAAGAAAACCAAGTGAGGGGGAAGATTAACCTAGTGATGTCAAATCGGAGAATGCTTACGAGCTATGGTTATCTGAAGATGAGCTTACTATATGAGTTTGATTTATAGGTTATTGAGGTACAATCATGCAGACCAGATCCAAATTTACAATTTACATTATGGACGTGCAACCTTAATATGGGTCGAATTTTTTCACTTGCTCAGGTGTATCCTAACTCACTCTCAACTTTGAAACTATTCTTGTACATCATTCATGCATTCATAGAACTAGAAAGACATTATGACTAGGTAATTTTTTTTTCTAAGTGCCACTTAGAGAAACTTAAAGCCCATATTCTTTCTTAGACTTAGTAATGTTACTACCTGTCCATGATTAACCTTAAATTATATTGATGGAGTATGCGAAGTACTCCACTCAACTTTTAGAGACCTTTAGCTCAGTTGTAGGTGAGAAAATAATTAAATTTAAAGAAAGAAAAAAAAACACACAAAAAGACCAAGAAGATAACTATCCACCATATAAGATCCTGGTAGGACTCTTGGTTACTACTAGTGATGGTACCTTGAGACCAATACCTTGTTTCTTATGGGACAAGACCTTATGTCATGAAAAAACTAATAAAGAGAGGCTAACCATCGCCATCTTAGGAGATTCCTGGAGGTCCTTAGATACTCTGGCACAGAGGTCTCTTGACCATTGCCTTGGTCTCCATGGGTTGGTGCCTTATCCCTTATATTTTAATTACCAAAAAAAACACCTTTGGATTTAGCACTGTCCTCTAAAGTTTGTGTAGCTTGAGACTGAACCATAAACATAGGCATATGACTAAGACTAGTTTAAGTGTAAGTAGGCTTATTACTAACCTCTACGTTAAATTAGCCTCACCTTTCCTCTTCATAGCACAACTTGAAGTTTACCTTGTCATTTTTTTTTAAAAAACCGCATGCTTAACCATTTTTCATCCTATTATTTTACAAAGATATCTTTACTGGTGATTTGTTTTTCACATAAGTATCCCACACTTGGCTTTCAACTATCATCACCTACCTATCGATGGCATCAACTCGTCTTTGCCAACATATTTTGAGGGCAAAATCTACATCAGAAAGGGGGTCGTGTTAACCCTCATCGAACAAATCTCTAGTGTCAATGCCATACATTGGCAACCATCACTTCATTTGGCCACCATTGACATTAAAAATACTAATATTGTATATTTTACATGTGCAATCACCGCTTATCTAGGAAAGGCAGGCCACAAACTTAATTATGAAGATTTCATGCTTAGATTAAGTATTTGCACAAGCCTATGTGGCCTTGGATAGCCATGGACCTATATTTTAAGTATGGCCAGTCAAGGTGTGGAGGCTAGGAACCAAGATAAGGGTCAATTTGTATTCTCACCATTTATGCATAATCAATAGAGTGCTCTTGTTCTCCACACTCTTAATCTCTTGTGTCTTGCTTGCCTATTTTAATTATCTTAATCTCTTGTGTCTTGCTTGCCTATTTCGATTTGAGCTCCTATGTGCTCATTGTATATGTGAGATAGAGATAGTGAGTGTGTGAGATTGAGTGAGAGGAGGGTTGAGCTACGCTTGGAGTGCGGAGTCGACGGTGGAGTTGAGCTCTCAGGTTCTCCTATAGTGGCATAACCTATAAGGATCCTAAGCACATGTATCATGAGGTGGTGAGTGGCACACCTTGCCCCTACATTTGTGAGCTAGGTCATGGAATATTGGCTTCTCGATTAAGCTGTTTTATGATCCTGAGTGTGGTTTGGCAAAGCCCCATGCCCTTTGTTTGTTCTTTCTCTCTTTCTATGGTGCAAGGGCCTTCCAATAGTATTAGTTTGAATTAGATTAGTTTAATCATTAGATTAATGTAAGATTAGTACTAATCACCATAGCTATGCATGTGCACATAGTACCCATGTTTCTCAACATGGTATTAGAGCCTACCTCTCTCCTTTCAACTTCTCCTAATCACTTCATTAAGTTAATCTCAACTTATTAGTGTTGTCACTAAATAAGTTAATCTCAACTTATTAGTGCTGTCACTAATCATCCCACTAACACAAGCTTATCCATTTCTTCTTCTTGTGGCCCTAACTTGCTGAGCTCCATTCTCTCAAACCTTTCCACCATTAGCCAAACCATTTTAGGAAAGAATTTCTCAACCTAGGAACCTCTTCTCAAAGGATTCTATAAATCTCCCATGTAGCTGCCGGTTTTTTTAAAATTTACACACAGGGTCCCTCACTCAGGGCCTCGCCCACGGATATCTGGACAAAAGACTAATCCCTCGAATCTTCCAAAACCAAACCCGGAAAAACTTCCCTCGCCCGGAAAGCACGGGCGATTCCTCCAGGATATTTTTACTCTAACGTAGTCAAGGTCATCACTAACCAAACCGATCCGACCGAGCCTATAAAGACACTTGGTCAGATCAAGGAAGAAACCTACACTTAGATCATAGAGACCAATGCTTTTTTTCTCATTGAGAGGTACAACCGTTGATTCTTTTCTATAGAATAATTTTTATTCGGGATTTACTTCATCTATTGTACCATAATGATTTGATTTGTGGGCTCCTTGAATGATGATTGACAAGATCCTAAGAGGGCTCAATTTTAAGTGGTCGGGGAGAATGGAGGAATGTGAGTTAGTGCAATAGGCAAGGTACATAAAGCAAAAGAATAGTCACTAAAATTTAGCAAAATGCACCCGGTTTTCATGAACCCTTCAACCTCAGTAAGGCCAAGTAACTATGCAAAAAGCCCCATAAAAATCCTCACCACCAAGATTAATTTTAGCCTCCAAATTTTGTTACTCTTAAATAATCACTAAAATTAAGCACTAATCACTATTATTTTAGCCTCCAAATTTTGTTACTCTTAATCATTAAAATTAGGTACTAATCAATATTGTGAATTAGTAAACATTGGGCCAAATTAATATCAAAATTAGAAAATTAGGGTGTAAATCTACTTTGTAAACCCTCTCTTGCATCCAAATATCCATTTGCATTGCTCAAATTGAGTGATTTTTTCACCGCATATAGTTCAATATTAGCACAAAGTTTTCATTTGGATCAGCTTAAAATCATCAATCTTGTGCGAGAGTAGATGCTGCCAATGAAGCACAACATAAGCTCATTGGTAAGACCTTATAAAATGGCAAGAATTTTGCATATCAAAGCATCATGTAGGGAGGGACTAAATCCTTGGGAAATTAGACATGGGAAAATACATGTGCTTAAGCATCAAAATCAAAGAAAACGTGCATTAAATACTATTTTAAACATGTTAACAGCAAAATTGCATGGAGTGACTACATCACAAAGCATGACACACACACACACACACAGAGAGCATCAAAGGAAGCACCAAGAAAAATTATAGAGCGCACAAGTGGCAGAGATAAAGTTTACACTAAAGGCACAATGAAGAAGACAACGCCAAACTAGACACAAAGATAAGCATGGACACAAAGATAAGCATGGACAGGCAATAAAAGAGCCAAGACTCAAGCCAAAGAGCAAAGACCAAGAGCTAGGAAGCATCCAATAATGCAAAGAAGGACATGACATTGACATAAATCATAAATTCAGCAACAAGGGATCTTCACCAAGCAAGAGCAAGAAAATCTCATTCATAAACATATCTTGGCAATGGGATCAAGATGAGGAAGATCCTTTAATATCTCATGTTTTGTAAAACTATTAAACTACCAGTAAAAGTGTGGCCAAACCTAGCATGCCACAACTAGGTATCTTTCATTGCATTAAAAGTGTCTTCTAGACAAGCAGCAACACACTTATCATACATGTCCAATTTGTATAAACCACCAGCGGTGGTTAAAGACCCAGTAAGTATAATCTGTTTATCATGTTCTCTATCTCAAAAGTGGACATAGAAAGCAAATTCTTTTGAAATCCTGAAACAAAGAGTACATTTTGAAGGTTATGTTTCACACCACTAACAATAGTGAGAACTATCTCACTGATACCTTTGAATGGGTAAGGGGCATTGTTGGCACACATTACATAGTATCTATATGTTTGACCAAACTTCTTTAAGAAGTTATGTGCCTAGAAGTACGCTATCAGAGATAGCTACAAATTGAGACATGTATCATGTTCAGGAGTATAATTATAAATAGCCACCATTAGTGAGAAGTCTTCATAGATAATGATATTAGCAAAGTCCTCTTTCTTAAAACTCTAAAAGCAAAACTGTTAAAACTCTTGTTGGATTCCTTTTTCTTCTTTTCCTTGTTTTGAAGCTTGAAATAATTTTTAATTACATCTTCCTTGGATTTTGAGAATCACCCTTGGCCTCAAAAGTTTTGTTTGAATTGTTCTTCCATTGAAATTTCTTGCCCTTATCCTTGTGGGTCTGCTAGAGCATCATCACCTGCTAGAAATCTTAAAGACATTCTTTTTGGACTATTCCTCCTAGAGCAAGTAACAAGATTCATGATGGGACTCTCAAAGAAATTCTTTTGGACTGTTCCTCCAAGATCAATCTAATAAGCTCCTAATATGTAAGAGGGACTACATTATCTCTCAAAGAAATCCAGAGGAAAGTATTAAGACCTAGATAAGATTCTTGAAAAGAGCTAGGGTGATGTTAACCATTTCCTTTTTGTCAGGAATGACCTCATCAATGTTGAGAAGCTATTCTCTTAAGTCCTACAACTTAGTTAAGCATTCAGCTATGGACACCTTCTCTTGTATGTTTTTATTATAAAGTTACCTTAAGCAACTTGTGAATCATTTTAAACTTGATACATAGTCTCTAAAATGCCCGATGTAAGGTTAAATGTTTTACAAGAATGAATATATGGAACAATAGATCTTTTAACTATCAACTCCAAATCTTGAGCATCATGTGAATACCATCTTCTTTGGTCAACATAGTAGTTTGAGAAACTTGAGATTGGGCTTATTGGACCTGACCCCTTTGAGGAGTAGTTAGAGAAATTTTGATAGGGTGGGGCTTGTTACTTGACAAGACCCCATAAGCCCTTTGTAAACGAAAGAACATTTTTGACTTAAAACTCCATAAGGAGTGATTTAACCCATCTAATTCATTCTCTTTGGAAAAAATACCAAAAAAATCATTTGCAGAGTTGTTGGCCATACCTAGCTGCTTGTGAATTTGAGAAGGAAAGATGCAAAAAGTAAGTGCACCACTGAAAGTGGAATGGGACGATCTAAAAAATTGGATTGGTCGATCCAAAAAAAAGTGGAATTGAACGATCACAAAAAGTAGGATTGCCAAAGTAGGATCACTGAGACCATTTGGCTTTTGGAATTGCTAAATGATTATAAAATAGGAATCATTGATCTAAAAATGATTGTTGAATTAGACAATTCTATCTACCACGTGTCACCTCTACCAATGTGTAGGTGAAGCAGTGGAGAAGTTGGATCATATCATCTAGATGAGTGCTGTAATAAAAAATGTCTAATTGTTGTAAACTAGGTCATCTGTAACACCACTATTAGGCTAAATTATTTGTGGGCTACCATAGTTATAGGTTAAATGCAGTAGATACCACTATTTATTGAAGAAGAAGAAGAATCCTTCATTATTGAGAGATACCACTATTTATTGAAGAAGAAGAATCCTCCTTCATTATTGAGAGAGAAGTTTCCTACGAAGCTATGAAAGCTTCAATGGAAGCTTTAAACAAGAAAGATTCAAGAAAACCCATAATGAAGAGTTACAAATTGAGCTGTAATCACCTAATGAAAAACAAAAAGATAAGCTATGGATAGCTTGAATGCAGTGAAGATTAAACCAAAAAGCATAGCATGGGAAACTTGAAAATAGTAAAGATTAAACTCAGCAAGCTATGGAAAGCTTGTCTCTGATACCACTATTAGCTCATAGAATGGAGATGGATTCACACACACATGCTAAAAGATAAGAACACAAAGGTGTAGAGAGTGAGAGATATTGGCAAGCTCAAAAGGGAGAGATGAACCTCTCTACAACAAGTACAAAGAGAAAGTACAAAATTAGCACCCACATTAGGGTTATCTAATATATTAGTAACCTCATCCTAATGGCCATGGGGAAAACCTCAGTGGGACAAAAGTTCCCATGGCATAAGTATATGTACTCATAGTTTCTCTCTCTCTCTCTCTCTCTCTCTCTCTCTCTCTCTCTCTCTCTCTCTCTCTCTCTCTCACACACACACACACACACACACACACACATATATATATATATGCACATACATGTGCTCACACACACATGCACACACACAGATGTGTACGCATGCACACCCATACACACACAAACACATAAACACCCTAAAAAGTGGTTAAAAAGATTGTAAGCACATTCTCAATTGGGTCTTATTTGACCCATACACACATAAACACCCTAAAAAGTTGTTAAAAAGATTGTAAGCACATTCTCAATTGGGTCTTATTTGACCTCTTGTGTTAATAGCTTGCTTGTTTTCTCTCTTTCATGCTTAACGAGTGGATTGTATGGGGTTTTCTTGATGTGTTGGTTGCTCTCTCTCTCTCTCTCTCTCTCTCTCTCTCTCTCTCTCTCTCTCTCTCTCTCTTACACACACACACACACATGCACGAACACACACTATACATATGCACACACACACACACACACGTGCATAAATACTCTAGTTAGCTTCTTTAGCTTCTTCATTTCTACCATCTTGAAAGAAATTGTGAGGTTTCCACTTGGTTGTCAACTTTAATAGTAGCTAGAGGTAAGCCCTCAAAAGAATATGGGGGAGAGGGTGAACATGAGCTTCTTATAAGTACACACACACACAATACTAGACAAGCATGCAAGAGACACAGATGGTTAATTTTTCTTCTATTCTCATCAACAATAATGTAAAGCTAAGAATGCATACTATAAGGGAAAGTACTCTCCTACTATAACATACAAATAGTTGGTCATAGTGTGAACTTGACTACATGAGCTAGTGCTATAACTCTGTATAAATCTAATAAACCAAAGTGACCATCACACAACCTATAAACCATTTGGTGGAATATCACCCATAACATGCCAATGGCGTAAGTGCAGAGTTGTCATCCCAGTGGGTTACTCATTTCCACACTAGTTGAGCTTGATATACCAACACTACCCCTCAAGCTCAACTGCATGCCCTGCACATCAAAGTAGGCTTTTGAACTTGTGCAAAGATTTTTTGTATCCAATGCTTTTGTGAAAATGTCGGCTATTTAATCCTCTATGCTACTGACATACACCACCTGTTAGAACCTTCTCCCTTCTCAAAGTGATAATGCACCTTAATGTGCTTTATCCTAGCATGAAACATTGGGTTACTCATGCCAATTGTATCTTGCACAAATGGCAATAGCCCTTTCCATAGGCTAACCCATATCTACCAATAGCTTCTATAACCAAGCTACCTCACATATTTCCATAGCCATGCCCCTATAATCAGCCTATGTACTGAACAAAGAAATCATTGATTGCATCTTGTTGCTCCAACTAATAGCAACACACCCAAAAGAAAATATAAAGCCACTATTAGATCTCCTTTTTGAGATATTACCAGCCCAATAATTGTTGAGATATCAAGCTCATCTAGTGAGGCAATGGACACTGACCTGCCTGGGGGATAGGCCCCACACTTACACCACTAGCATGGTTGGTGAGATCATGGGTTATATGCGGCCAGTGGGACCAATGGGATGACAGGCTGTGTGATAGCCATTCTAGAGATTGGCATAGTTATAGCACCATCTCATTTAGTTGGGTTCACACTATAGAGAACCCTAGTATGTATTTGGTTGAGTACCTTTCATACTGTGTGTACTCTTATCTTTGTATATGGTGTGTTGAGCGTTGAGTGAAGAAGAAGAAGATTTTTAGCCTCTCACCTTGTGTGTTCTCTTTTAGGGTTTTGTGAGTGTGTGTGTGCTTGCAAGAGCTCAAGCTCTCTTCTCCCTTGCATCTTTTCATGGTATCCGAGCCTGGTTCATGCTAAGGGCTAAGCTGCAAGCAAGAGAAGCACAGGAAGCGGTACAAGGGTAAGAGCTTCAACTACTCTTCCCTATTTGTGTTGGTGACTACACCCTTGTCGCTCGGGAGCTCTATGCGAGGCACCGGCAAACGATCTCTTGAGGAGCTTTCTTCGCCGGAGTAAAGCTATAGGGAAACTATACTATCCTATTGGACGAGATTTTTTAGGGCAAAAAATGCGTTTCGAGTGCGTTAGGACCTTCCTTTTTCAGAAAGCAGGCGATTTCGAGCACTACGGGTAAGTCATCGATTCTCTGCACAGAACTCTATTTTAAGAACTGCAAGAAGATAGATTGGTTATGCAGACATTGTGTGTGCTGCAAGGAGGTCAATAGTTGCCATTGGGTGTATGTATGCACATTGAGGTCACTGGTTGTGACATTTGAGTGTAGTACAGTACCGCTGTAGAAAATACAGCAGTTTGTGCAGGACAAACCAGAGTGCTGTTTCTGGTAAATTTGTGTATCTGGCAAGATGTCAAATGATGGCATAAACCAGATTGTTGCTGAGAAGCTTGATAAGAACAACTTCCATACTTGGAGGTTCAGGTTAATGAATTTCCTGATGGGAAAGGGTTATTAGGACTACATAGAGGGTGAGCATGAAGAGGCACCGGAGATACCGGAGATCAATCCGACTGCTGCTGCAGATGTGAAAGAGTTCAAGGATTGGAACCAAGGAGCCAGAAAAGTTATGTATTGGCTCTCTATCAGTATACAGGACACCATGATTGGGCACATACAGGATGCCGTCCCCCAAGGAGGCGTGGGACACCTTGGTAAAACTCTATGAAATGAATACCAAGGCACGAAAGACACAGTTGAAGAATGAACTTCATACTGTGGAGAAAAAGAGTATGTCTGTGAATGACTATGCATTGAAGATAAAGGGTATTGTGGAATCCCTTGCATCTATTAGTGTTTCAATAGATGTTGTTTCAGTAGATGATGATGATAAGGTGGAAGTCTATCTACGTGGTCTCGGGCCACAATACACAAGTCGTTCAAGACGTCTATTCAGACTCGGGGGAAAACATTCCCAATTTTACAAATTTGGTGTCTATGTTGATTATAGAAGAGAGCCCACGAAACAAGGTGCCAGATGCAATAATCGTATCACCAAAAGTCAAATCATGAACAGTATATCTGTCATCCACAAATTTGACTACAAGTCTAAGTCTAGCAAGCGCAGAGACAGACAATAGATTCTTCTTTATCCCTGGCACATACAAAACATCTGCAAGAGTGAAAGCGCTGCCATTTGTAGCAGTAAGCATAATTTTACCAATGCCCTTCACTGGGTAAGAAGCATTATTGGCACATGTGATAGTATTCCCATTAGAGACAGCCTCAAGACAAGTGAACATATCACGATGCGAGGCAATGTGCTTTGTAGCACCATTGTCAAAATACCATACATCAGAGTCAACAAAAACTACCAAACATGCATCATGTACAGATGGGTCATACTGGCAATACACGCTAAACACCCATTCTGTATCCTGCATAACATTTGCAGAATCTGCATTTGTAGAAGCATCCGCTATTATGGCTTCATTTGACTCGTTTTTCTTTGCCTCTTTAGCCTTTAACTTAGGGCAATTCTTAATGACATGATCAGTTGCCTTACAATAGTTGCACCTGATCTTTTTCTTGCCTTTATCAAGAGCCTTCTTAGACCTATTGTTGCTACCTATGGAAGGAGAAGAAGTTGCAGACCTACTAATAGGAGAAGAAACAGTGGAAGGGGCTCCCTTACCACTTCTTCTCTACCAGGCAGCAACAAATGCTTGATCAACTACACGTTGCCTAGCCCTGTTTTGCCTGGACTGCGCTTCTTGCAAGAGCTTGTTGACTAAAGTATCATACTTGACAACATCAGGTCTATCCTCAGTAACAAGTCTCCACGTGGAAGCAAAAGTCTGATATGACTCAGGTAAAGCATCAAGAACAGTCTGCACAAGAGAATGATCAGGAATAATATCACCTGTAGAAATCAACTGTTCCTTGAGATCTTTAATCTCAGGCAACAAGAAAAACATTCATGTCATCATCTTCCTGCATAATCTTCGATTCTAGCTCTTTACGCAGGTAAGAGATTTTTGCCTCATTACGACCTGCATACAAACCAGCTAGAATATCCCAAGCCTGTTTTGCTGTTTTAGCTAAACAAATATGTGGAGTGATGTTACGTTTGACAGAAAGTGCAATCAAGGCATGAGCCTATGCATCTTTACCATCCCAATGAGCTTGTTCAGCAGTGTGGGTAAAATAGCAGCAGCAGTAGAGCTGCTAGAACCTGCAACATCCTCAACAGATCCTACATCCACAGAACCTGGACGTACATCCATACCCTACACAATGTTCCACACTCCTTTTGCAACCAAAACATACTGCATCATATATGTGGGTAAAATAGCAGCAGCAGTAGAGCTGCTAAAACCTGCAACATCCTCAACAGATCCTACATCCACAGAACCTGGACGTACATCCATACCCTACACAATGTTCCACACTCCTTTTGCAACCAAAACATACTGCATCATATATGCCCAAAGTGGGTAGTTGCTGTCTCCATCCAGTTTGTCATCAGCAAACAACATGCGAAATACATCATTGCTGTTATCAGCCATGGCCACTGACTGAAACTAATGCAAAAGTTACCTGAAATGGAGCAAAGACTAAACAACTCATGCTATGTAGCACGGTCCGCAATAGAATACGTATGCTTGTTTTGCAGAAACTGCACTGTCAAAATTTTTGCACAAAATGATAACACCTGTACAGAACTTATAATGCAAAAATGGATCCCGAAACGACCTACAACACAAGTGTATTAGATTGTATCAATGTACAAAGATAAGTTAGCCATAGAATGATGGGCGTATATACAAGCCAGGAGAAAAAACCTCCTAAAGAGGGAAAAAGTGCCCCGACGGTCCTAAGTGTTCACACACATCACTACCTATATATATGGCAACACCAGCTAGGGGGCCTCGGAACTTTTTTCCTCTGTACCCAGGCAAAAATACAACCAAATCTTTATAAAGGAATCCCACCAATACACTGGTCGGGTGGTTGGCTAACCCATGGGCCGGATGGGGTTAGGCTAGATCAGAGGATTCCTGTGAAACAACTAGATACGATTAGTTACATTAATTAAATTAAATCCTGAGAAGACCTTGTTCTATGGGAGGGGATCAGCACGGTTGTGCCTCGTAAATGAGGAAAAAGTGGTGATTCCATGGACCAAGTGCAAGTCTCTTCTTGATTTGACCATGTGACTTCAAGTTTGGTCAGATCAATTTAAATAGTTAAGACTTTGACTCGTTAGAGTAATTTCCCTGTTTAGAAGATTTTTCCATAGCGGAATCGCTCGTGCCTTCCGGGCGAGGGGAGTCTTTCCGTGCCTGGATTTGGAGGAACCGCCCGGGCTAGCCTCTCGTCTGGACATCCGCAGGCGAGGCCCCGAGTGTGGATCCCCGCCCGCGTGGGAGGTCGACGCCGCTTCTACCGCCGCCGAAGCCCCGGAGGGGGGGATCTCACAAAAATCAACAAACCTGCAATCTCTGACATAGTGGTGCTGTAAACCTATTATACTCTAACTTTTTGTTAGCTAGTTACATAAAAATACATCCACCAACAACTTGCAAATCTCAGATTCTCTACACAAACTATCATGTACCAACTTTATATCATAACTTTGCATCAAATCACCTGAAATTGGGTATACATAGTCAAAATCAGCACTTCCACACAGTGCCTAGCAAAAAACTTATAGAGGTGTGCGCTCTTGCCGCACAGATCGTAGCTGGGGACTTGCCGGACACCATACGCGAGCCACGAATGGCTGCAAGCATACAACCAGGGAAGGAAGCTCAAACAGAATGCAAAAGGTGTGTCACTCACCGCTCAACCATCGCCTTGAAGGATTCCCGCATCACAACAGTGAAGAAGGAGCCGCCGTCTACCACCTCTCCGCCGCCGCCGTGCCGCTACACAGTGCTCGATCGCTCTCTCACTCAGTCTCTCTCTCTCACACACACGCAGGAGAAGGAAACCAAGGAGATAAGGCAAGAGCACTCTTGTATTCACAACACATGAGAATGAGGATTTTAGGGTTACATTTGACTCTTATAGGTGACTTGGCCGTTCACACTTGGGCACCCATACATGGTCGGCCGATCCTAACCCTTATCCTACTGATATTCAAGGTGCGCCTCTCATCGGCGATCACCCAATCCCTTTATCCTTAACATATGGTACCGACAAGCCCGGCCCATGACTCAGAATATTTAAATTAATGACGTAAAACATAGTATGTCTCAATGTCCGTCATGGGTTAACATGCCCCCCTTCCTGATGTAGATTCCGTCCTCGGAAGCTATGGTATGGTAAGCTCGATAGGGTTGTTGTGGTGGACCATCTGCAAAACAGGGAAGTAGAGTGAAAGTATGCTGGAATTCAAAAGATATAAAGTGTATAAATTCAAGCATGTTAGACCACAATGGATGTTGCTATGAGAACTTAGTTTAAGGGTCACATGAATGAGCTAGTGTAGCAAATTAATAGGAGTTTAAAATTATTGAAAGTAAATCAAGAGTTAGCAAGTTGTCAAAGTTTAATCAAGGTTTATAACTGGCCTAAGTCAAGGAAAATAACCAAGCTTAATAAATAAACAGATGACCACACTGTGTCTACTCTAAGAACAAGTTAATACCACGAGTCTAGGGACACAAGAAACATTAGAGTTACAGGAGCCTTTTGCCTTTTTTTTTAAAAAAAAATGCACGTGACAATTTTTACACAATGGCGACCTTCCTAAGGCAAAACTAACATCGATCCTGGTACCATGTTTAACACAAGGCATTATCCAGGAATCTATTAGTTCACCTTAGGCCAGGCTACCTCCTACCAACCAAGGCATCGGTTTGGAGTAGAATACTCCTCGCCTACCAAGTATCAATAAGGCGATAGGCCAACATTAAAGCACATCATAGACTGGTATTGCCATTTATTGTAGGCTTTTTTTTTTTAAAAAATCTATTTCTTTTGATCTTCGCTCCTGAACTATAATTTGTCTTGCATCCTTTCGACAAAGGGGTAATAGCTATGTCCTAGAGGTCAACACACACATGG
Organism: Cibotium barometz; assembly: GCF_041138505.1. Lineage (NCBI taxonomy): Eukaryota > Viridiplantae > Streptophyta > Polypodiopsida > Cyatheales > Cibotiaceae > Cibotium > Cibotium barometz. The sequence continues at coordinate 57,123,721 of NC_141051.1, forward strand.
CCAGGTGTCAAACATTAAGATGGTTTGACCCTAGACCTAAGACAATCGTATTCCAAGGTTAACTAAAGACGTCATGCTGCCTAGGAATATTTCCAATAAAGTTAAGCTCATTAATGATTTACACTAGCATGCAAGCAACTTCAAAAACTAAGTAGTACATTGACAATTTCCATGTGGTCATGCATTATAGTTTATGCAATTAATTGAACAGTAAAAACGAAAGAGAGTGGGTATGGAAGAATTACACCTGTAATTGGAGATCTCCTTGATTTGACGAGACAGCTTGCAATATGATGTAGATATATTTTGATGAACGTTGCGGCAGTCTCAGGACTTGAAAGCGAACCCACCTCAAACTTTTCAACCTGTACAATCAACTAACAAGCACTATACCTCGAGAGGCACATCAGTGTGAAAATTTCAAGACTTGTTTAAGGAATCTAAACTAGAAAAAACTTGAAAACACTAACCTACCTACCAGTCACCACACTACTACTGAGGATACGGTAAGAGGATGTTGTAGAGTCCTGGCTCTAGCCCTAAGGCTAAGCCTCTATCCGCATCATCCAAACAAATAAAGTCAACCTCAGTAGTGCCATGAGTTTCATCCGTCCATTCATCATTGTCAGATATCTCCTTTTCATTTTCCCATCCACATAAACTCATCAAAAATGTAACCATGCGAGGATAGTCATCTTGTGGAAAAGGAAAGCATTGGGCTATCGGGGATATTTCCTCTACGGAGTAGGGGTCAGTCATGGTCAATAGGCGAATTAGCCATTCTAATTCCTCAACATTTTCCTCTCTGGCTAGTACATCTATATGATCCCATTCAGTTTCAATTACAGGATAGCACATGTGAAATATCTGAGAAAGGTACAGATGATACCTCTCATCAAAGGTAGGAGTGGATGAAGTGTATGATGATCGTGCATCTGCCATATCTGCAAACACAGATATAGCATCAGTAGGTTTATGACAGGTCAATCTAGTTCTTGATTGTATATACGGATATTTCTGCTTTTAACGTGCTCTTGCTCTTTTTACTATTTTTTGCTTTTCTTTTCTTTTCTCTTCTGTGTATGAAGCTATATATATACATCCCCTTGAATTTGGCAATTACATGGTCAGGGGAGAAGGTTAAGGAGGAAGCATTAGAATGTCGAGCGTGAGTACATGCTCCCCCTTTCCTTGGGTAGATTATATTATTTGCAATGATGTTGCAGCCTCTTGGAACCAATTTGTCCAGCGGGTCATAGGTTGTGATGTGGGCAGATAGCTTTTTATGACCCTTGTGGCCACATCCAATTGTAGAGATGGTAGTGTATGCTCCCATTGATGAATGGAGGAAATGGTTTCCGACGATACTATTACAAGGGGAGACATAGACTCATCGGTCTTTTGTTGGGTGTTGACAAGAGTAGGTGTAGAGCATGTAGAAACTTCTATATCAATGTGTGCCTGGCATGAGGAGCTAGAAGCTTCATGTGGCTCCCCCCTTCCTGAGCTAGGTGGTAATGATCGATATTGTTTGGGAATCCAAACTAACTCTGGAATAGGTGGTACGAAGCACTCTCTTACCTTTCCCTTACCACGGTCTTGAATTGTCATTAGGGTGGCAACAATTGGTTTGCAATGTTTTACAGGTGATGTAGAGGGATTCATGTTTAGGGACCCAAATCTGGTCATTCCCTCGTAGTACCCTTGGGCTACTAATAATTTTTTAGGGATCCATCGCGATGTTACATTGCCCTTTCTCGGGTAGGTAGCTGCTTTCCTTTTACGAGGCTTCTTGGTGGCTGAACAAGATTGAGCAGGGGAAGTAGCTGTTAACGAAGCTTTGGGGACCCATTTGTATGTACTCTTTGGCATAGTAAGCGAAGCTTTAGGGACCACCTTGCCTGTTTCCAGTCTTGGCGTTGAAGCGTTAGAGGGGTGGCCAACAATCGAAGATGGTTTTGCCACTGGGGACTTTGTGATTTTTCATTATCTAATATTTGAGTGGATGACTTAGATGCGGGATTTTGAGCGGTCAGACCTAGTGTTGGTTCTTGCGTTGTGACTCGTCTGGTTGCCCAATCGATATTGCATTTGGTGGCCATCATCCATTTGCGCCCTAAGTTTACAGTCCCTTCCATGGTACCAGCAGGCATAACCAAAAAGCTTTGAATTATGGTTCCCTTGTCATAAGCAACTGGAGTGTGCAGAATTCCTGAGACAGGAGTTTTCTTCTTGTTGATTCCTTGAACTTGGATAGAACTCTTGGATAAAGGTGGTTTTCCCAGTTGACACCAACGCCATATGATAGCAAATTGTGTTGAGCTCCTATATCCAATAATGCATTATACAGCACCTCCCCGGAAGAATTCTGTAACTCAATTGGGTATCTTAGAGGTGGGTCAGATTCCAGTGCATCCTCCTCTGCTTCCTCGAAAAATACTTGCGTAATTCCCAAGTTGGCTTCTCGTTGTCGCCTAGCACGATGTTGACGTTCTTTGGCTTCGACTCTCACTTGTATCTTTTTAAGCTCAGCTTGTTCTTTAGCTGCCTTCTTTTGATGGATTGCATATAACTCCTCCTGGCACAAGGGGTCATAGTATCTTTTGAATTTACTCCCATTAAGGAATCCAATGGTTTCAACTCCGTCGAGAGTCTCCACTCTGAGATGGTACCTTGTGCGGTAATTTCACATACTCTATATGGTCCCTTACCAGCATATTTGAGCTTCTTCTTTTCGTTTCGCACTCCATACATCAGGACTTTATCCCCAACCTTGATGTCCTTGTCCTTTAGATGGAGATCAAACCATTTTTTCCTTCTATCCTTCTCCACAAGGGCATTGTATACAGCCAATTGTCTTTCTTCGTTTAGCCGCTCAAGGATATACAGACGCTCTACTAAGGGATTACCATCCCAACCCTCTTGAGTTGCAACACGAAGACTAGGAATGACAAATTCCCACGGCATGACGGCTTCTTGGCCCTATACCATTTTGAATGGTGTGCAATTAATAGCCACTTTGTATGCAGTACAATAGGCCCATAAAGCTGTCGTAAGCTTTAGATCCCAATCCGTGCGATGAGCTTCAACTGTCTTTGTCAAAACAGAGATTAAAGTCTTGTTGGTACTCTTGGCTTGGCCATTCGCTTGCGGATAATAAGGAGAAGATTTATGATGGGATATCATGAAATTTGTTGTGAGCTCCTTAATCACGTCATTTATAAAATGCGTCCCATTGTCGCTCACAAGTTTAAAAGGACAACCGAATCGTGTGATTATATTTTCAAAGAGGAACTTGGCTGTTGTCCTCGCATCTGCCTTACGTGTCGCTTTCGCTTCAGCCCATTTGGTCATATAGTCAGTGGCCACAATAATATAGCGAGATTGTGTGTTTCGGGCCGCTGGACTAATTGGACCTACAAAGTCTAAACCCCACTTTTCAAATGGTTGGTTTACTTTGATCGGATGTAGGGGCATCTGATCTTTCCTCTGGGGTTTCTTGTATCGTTGGCATTCATCGCAACCCTTCACAAAGAGTGATGCATCTTGGAACATAGTGGGCCACCAATACCCTGATTGTAAGATCTTTCGCGCAGTTAAGTCTTCTGAGAAGTGACCACCGGCTACGCCCATATGTGCCTCTTGTAAAATGTATAGATACTCATCCTCTCGGGCACAACGCCTAAGAACGTCATCCTTTCCTCTTTTATAAAGAGTCTCGGCTATCAGGCAATAGGGTTCGCATTCTTTGATTAGCTTTCGAACTAGATCTTTACGAAGCTCCTTGGGTGGGAAGCCATTAACCAAAAAGTTAACAATCTTCTCACTCCATTCAGGCATTGTCTCCACCATGAACAGGGAAGTGTCCGATAAGTCATCATCAATCCCCGTAGGAGCCTCACCATTAGGTATGCGAGACAAATGATCAGCCATAACATGTTTCTTGCCAGGTCTCACAACAATAGTGAAATCAAACTCAAGAAGAATCAATAGCCATCGTGTGATTCTTCCTGTGGAGCATGGTTTGTTTACCAAATACAACAATGCTTGATGATCCACATAGAAAACAAACTTGGTGGCAAGGAGGTAATAACGAAATTTCCTCACTGCATATATCATTGCCAACCCTTCTCGCTCCGTAGTGGTGTAGTTCATCTCAGCATCGTTCAACTGGCGACTGGCAAAGCTAATGGGGTACTCTAGCTTGTGTTCTCCAGGTTGAGTTAACACACACCCAATAGCAAAGTTTGATGCATCAATATGCACATGCAAGAGTAAATCCCAGTTAGGCATTCTCAAGATTGGAGCACTCGCCAAGGCCTTCTTTAATAGCTCATAGGCACGGTCACATTCTTCGGTCCAAATAAACTCGATGAGAAGCTTATACAATGGTCGAGCTATCTCGGCGAAGAATAGAATAAACCTTCGATAATAACCAACGTGGCCCATAAAGCGTTGGACTCCCTTGTAGTTGGTGGGTGGGGGTAATTCCAGAATGATCTTGATTTTACTCTCGTCAGTGGAAATCCCATTTTTGGACACTATATGCCCTAAGATAACTCCGTGTTTCACCCAGAATTGGCATTTGAAAGGATTCAATGAGATGCGATATAATCTACACCTTTCAAATATTTTTCGTAAACACATCAAGTGCTCGTCCCAAGAGGAATGAACACAAAGATCATCTAAGAAAGCTTCATAGAAGTCCCTTAGATATTCCTTAAAGGTCGTGTTTATCAATCATTGGAATGTTGCAGGTGCATTGGTCAAGCCAAAAGCCATGACGCGAAAGGCAAACACTCCAAACTCCATGATAAATGCTGTTTTAGCTTGGTCCTCGACTGCAATTGTGATCTGATTGTAACCCGAGTACCCATCTAAAAAGCTATATGCCTCCTTGCTTGCCACTCTTTCAAGCACATGTTCAGAATATGGCAAGGGGTAATGATCCCTTTTGGTGGCTGCATTAACCTTTTTGAGATCAACGCACACTCTGAGTTTCCCATTCTTCTTTGGTACGATGACTATCGGAGAAACCCATTCTGAGTGCTCAATTGGGTATATGAATCCACATTTTACCAGCTTTTCAATTTCCTCTTGTACAATCTTTGCGTACTTAGGATTCATTGGGTAGGGACGTTGCTAGACTGGTTTAGTAGTGCTAATCATTGGAATCGTGTGTTGCACCACCAAGGGTGGAACACCCTTCATATCATGATATGTCCCAGCAAATATGTCCTTGAATTCCTTAAGAAGCTTTGTAAGTGCAGCTTCTTCCACCTTGGTGAGGTCTTGAGCAATAAAAACTGGTTGAGACTCCTCACCCGGATCTGCTAAGTCTATCTCCTTAACTACCGCAGGGCCATCGTAGACACCGCTACTCCCATTGGTAGGCGTTCGTTGGGCTTTTGTGTAGACTACTTTACGTTCCCCTGTGGTGAATGATTTGAAATGCTCGGGTGCGGGGTGTAAGTCTACTGGTTCTTGTTGTGCCAGGCTTTTTTCTTTCAATTCCGCTTCCTTTTGTTGTTGAGCCAACTCTTGGTTTTGCCGCCTTCTTGCAGTACGACTTAGTTTCGGCTTCTCTTCGATTTCTAATTGGGTGACGTCATGAGGTTGCGGAATACACCACATGACACTTTGGAGGTATTGTCCCCAATTATCCGCTATCTTCCGATGAGCATCAAATGGCTCCTACATAACTAAGCCATTCTGCAGTGGATCTCTCTTTGTTTATTGCAGTGCGTACATTAGCTCGATAGCGTTGGCACTTATGTCTCGTTTTCTTCTTACCAAGTTTTTGATTTTTGTTTCTGTCAGATTCGAACTCACTTGGTCGATCTTCACTTGTGTCCCCCTCACTTTCGGATGAACTGCAGGAGGTCACTGTCCTAGGCCTTGAGCACCTTGCTTCCACCTTTGGGTGAATATTTGATTCATTTTCCCCATCAGGCTCAGGGTCAGTTTCTTCTTGAGATTCATACTCAAAGTTGCATTGGTCAGAGTCTTCGCTACTTTCAGTGTCGGTGGAGTTTGCCACTTTCTCGCCATCAGGAGCCAATTGCATAACACCTATCATGTTTATTGGCACTAACGGTGGCATATCCTGCCCCTCAGGTGTTACCCAACTTGTGCCTCTATTTCCCCATGTGTCTATGGTTGCCGCTAGGTGTACCCAATCCACGTTATCCGACTCAGTCATACCCAGTAGGACATCCATATAAGGAGAATCTTTCCCATCATCAGTCTCTTTTTTGCATGTATAGCAATACCTTAATGGGGCAGAGTGAATAGTGGTATCCGATCGATTATCGATGATAACCTTGTTTCCTAAGGGATGTGCACGACCATTCTCAAGATCAACTCGAATGACAGAGTCCTAGAATTGTAGGTAGACATGGTTTTTTGACCAGTCATGTACCATTTGTGCTTCCCTCATGAAAGGACGTCCTAAGATCATTTGATATGACATAGGATGCTTGGAGAAATCCATTACAATGAAGGTATGTTTTACCTTGTATCCCAGGACCTTGATCTTAAGGTCCCTTAACATTCCAATAGGTTTAGCTATGGTTCCGTTTGCCATCTTAACCACTATGTTTGTGACTTCAAGGTGAGGTCTTCCCATGGATTCCCAATAGTTTTTAGTCACAATGCTCACTCCAGCACCACCATCAAGGATTCCCTTTAGAGTTAATCCCTTGGTAGTAATGGGGAGAGTTGCATTAGATTCGTCCCCTTCAAAGTACTGTCCCAACTTGTTAACAGGTATTTCAACGACCGAGTTTTCATCTAGGTTGGGTTGTAGATCCCAATGCTCCCCTTCATCTTGAAGTGTGTTGGGTCTATCCATATTTGCAAATTGTGGTAGCCCCGCCTTTAGTTCTCCATTGAGAAATGCCCGAAGAGCTAAGAATAGCTCAGGATCTCCGTATAATTTGGATATGATCGTGGTTTTGATCTCAGAGGACATGAAATCCATTAGCTTAGACACATTCAACGGTACTTTTCGAGACATCGCCCCTTGATTAGGGATTGGTGAAGATGGAATCACTTCCTCCTCGATGGGGTCAGGCATTCCCTCACTAAACATTCTTTCAAGCAAAAAGGCTGTTTGCCCACTTCCTGATGTCCTATCCTCACTTTCTTCCCGAATGATACTAGGTATCGCTAACGGTTTATGGTTCCTGTGAGGTTGAACTTGCGTAGGAAACACTGTGTCTGGAATTTTGATTTTTCTTGGGTTTGGCTCCAGTTCTCTTTGTGTTTCTTTCACCAAACCCCTTAAGTGTTGCACTTGTTCAATCTCCTCAAATGGATTTGGGTAAGTTCCAATCTTTTTCTTGAGGGTTTTTGGCCCACGTGGCTTGTCTTGGGGAGTCTCAGTCAGTTTGGGTGGTCGAGAGGGCATAAACTGACTTGGTTGTGGGGCCGAGGAAGTTTCCTTCTGTTTCCCCTTATTTATGTACTCACTTGATTCTCCTTCGTTGAGCTCCCGAGTGGGTTCCTCCCTTAAGGTAGTGGCTTTGGTCCCCATGGTTTCTATTGAATCAGAATCATCTTCAGGATCATTCATATACACGGGGTCGTCTCATGTCCCTATGTTAGTCTTTGAACTGGGCTTGGAGCTCGTGGCATTAAGCGATCTCTTTCGCCGTGTTTTCTTTTTCTTTGTCTGAGCGATTGATGCAGTATCCCTCTCTTCAAGAATGTAGTTTTGATTTTGAAGCATTGACCGTGTAACCACATTCGCGGGTACAACGGGTGTGGTTTCTCGTGCTTGGTTGGTGACCTCAACCAAATTCAATGGCGTAATCTTGGGTGCATTAGGATTATGTGGACATTGAGCGATCAAATGATCTATGCCACAACGATTACATGTAAGTACCGGCATTCCCGATGTGCTCCCTTGATTTGGTTGCATTTGAGTAGCGATCTTCTGTAGCCTATTAGGGCACTCCGCTACACGATGTGGTCCACCACACTCATAGCATTGAAGAGGTGGTCTCCTCGCCAAGGTATTAAGGTTTTGCCCTCTTGTGGCGAGAGCAACCGCTTGATATACAGGCTTAACTTGCCCGAAATGATCCTCCATGTTGTAAGATTCCTCCCCCAACCCCTTTTTGATGTCTAGTATCTTCCCCTGTAATCAATCCCTCTTCAGAAATATAAAGACCTTGTTTCTAATTGTTTTAGCCTAGAGAGAGAAAATTATTCTAGAGAGAGAATATTCAGATTATGAATATTTTTGGATAGAAAAATAACTCATCTTATTAAAATAAGTTCCCCTGAAACAGAAACTCAAAAAGAATTTTCCAATGTGCAATTGGAGTTAATTGGAAATAGGTATAAAGAACCTTAGTCTAAAGGGTTTAGATTTTCAGAAATTTTTTTTGATTATGGTCCAATTAAGGTTCCTATGGGCCAATAGCATCAATCCATGTGTAGGGAGGAGATAAATCCAAATTGTAAAAGAAGATACCCAAAATTGAGTAAATGTTCACATAAGATGAAGAGTTGAAAATGTACAAGGTTTATTAGTAAATAAACACATATGTAAGGAAGGGGAATTCTTTAAAGGAGGTGCATATTTCACATAAGATGAAGAGTTGAAAATGTACAAGGTTTATTAGTAAATAAACACATATGTAAGGAAGGGAAGTTCTTTAAAGAAGGTGCATATTTCACATAAGATGAAGAGTTGAAAATGTACAAGGTTTATTAGTAAAAAACTATGAGCAATATTAAAAATATGAGATATTTTGGGAATAATGATTTTATTATGACACATATGTAAGGAAGGGGAGTCCCTTAAATGCTCACATAAGATGAAGAGTTGAAAATGTACAAGGTTTATTAGTAAAAAACTATGAGCAATATTAAAATGATTCCATTATGACACATGTAAGGAAAGGGAGTTTTTTTAAAGGAGGTGCATATTTCACATAAGATGAAGAGTTGAAAATGTACAAGGTTTATTAATAAAAAACTATGAGTAATATTAAAATGATTCCATTATGACACATATGTAAGGAAGGGGAGTTCTTTAAAGGAGGTGCATATTTCACATGCTTGAATGAGTTTTAAACTCATAAAAATTGAGATATTTTATCTCTCCTCTCTCCTAATTCAAGTCTAGTTCCAAAAAGTTAGCTTAAGTGACCTAAAAATGGTCAAAAAGTGACCAAACTGACTTGGAAAATTCTAGAATCAGTTTGTTTGGTTAGGAGCTCAAATTTTCCTATAAATAGAAGCCTCCCCTTGTTGAAAAAAAAAACATAGTCTCTTATGCTTTGTTACTCTACTCCACCTAAGCCAAAATATAGTCTCTTATGCTTTGTTACTCTACTCCACCTAAGCCAAAATATATAGTCTCTTATGCTTTGTTACTCTACTCCACCTAAGCCAAAATATAGTCTCTTATGCTTGTTACTCTACTCCACCTAAGCCAAAATATAGTCTCTTATGCTTTGTTACTCTACTCCACCTAAGCCAAAATATAGTCTCTTATGCTTTGTTACTCTACTCCACCTAAGCCAAAATATATAGTCTCTTATGCTTTGTTACTCTACTCCACCTAAGCCAAAATATAGTCTCTTATGCTTGTTACTCTACTCCACCTAAGCCAAATTAGATAGAGTCTTATGCTTTGTTACTCTACTCCACCTAAGCCAAATTAGATAGAGTCTTATGCTTTGTTACTCTACTCCACCTAAGCCAAATTAGATAGTGTCTTATGCTTTGTTACTCTACTCCACCTAAGCTAAAATATATAGTGTCTTATGCCTTGTTACTCTACTCTACCTAAGCCAAGAACTGTGAATTCTTTAATAATTCACTAGTTTTTGATACTTCTCTCTTTCTTCAATCCCCATTGGTGGCTCCATCAACATACTAAACCAATTGATTGGTTGGGGGCCTCTACCGTGAATAAAGAATCAAGCAAATTATAAGGTAAGTATATTGAATTTTGATCTTTTCTATAATTACTCAATGATTCTCTCTTCTCAACCCCTCTCAAGCTTGAGAAGTTTAATTGGTATGGTTTTTTTAAATGCTATTGAAGTTAATTGGTGAATAGTAGTGAAGAGTTACATAATTTAATAAATGCTATAGAAGTTAATTTTCATTTATATTTAAATTCTAATGGTTTTTATGTAATTTCTCTCTCTCACTCAAGAAATGGTCATACTCATGACCCATTCTCAATCCAAATGAAGCTTTTCCTTAATCCAAGATTAAGCTATGCTTGAGGCCAAATTAATGGCTTTTTGCTATACTTTTAGTTTATGCACATTGATGATTCAATCCATTATGGATTGATGACCCAATTAGAGACCCTTCTAATTATTTCCTTAATGATAAGCTTTATCCCTTAGAAAAAAATTGAGATTTATCAGTCATAGTAGCGGAGCTATGGCAAAATTTTTATAGAAATTACGCATAAAATAAATTCATTCAAAGCATAAAAAGAGGACTTCCTACCATATTCTAGGAACTATCATCCTAGATTAATTAAAAGAATTTTATTATGCATGGAGATGTGGATGTTTGCATGTAGATGTAGATGTATAGATGTAGATGTGGATGTGGAGGTGGATGGATGCATGTAGATGTAGATGTATAGATGTAGATGTGAATGGAGATGTGGATGTATGCATGTAGATGTAGATGTATAGATGTGGATGTGGATGTATACATGTAGATGTAGATGTATAGATACGGATGTGGATGTGGAGGTGGATGTATACATGTAGATGTAGATGTATAGATGTAGATGTGGATGTGGAGGTAGATGGATGCATGTAGATGTAGATGTATAGATGTAGATGGGAATGGAGATATGGATGTATACATGTAGATGTAGATGTATAGATGTAGATGTGAATGGAGATGTGGATGTATGCATGTAGATGTAGATGTATGGAGGTGAATGTGAATGTGGATGTGGATGTATACATAGAGATGTAGATGTATGCATGTAGATGTGAATGTACGCATATAGATGTGGATGTATGGATGTGAATATACGATATGCGATGTGAGGGAATCTGAAGTGATGAGATAGAAATGATGTGATGGGATGAGTATACATATAAATGGAATATGGAATAAGTAATGTAGATTGATGAGGGATAATGTGGAAAAATGAAAGTTAAAATAGAAATTATGTTGTAAACTGTTTGTAAATACTGTTTGTAAATGCTGTTTGTAAATGATTGTTTTATGTCAAGAATGCTGGGGGGAGCATTTTGACCGTCTTGTGATTAAAGTTGTGATGGTAAAGTTGAAACTGCTGACGGGGAGTCAATGAAGGACGTCTCGCGTAGCAAGGTCGACCGAGGTCTTGACCAGCCTCGGTGCGATTAAAATGGTGAGCTTCCAGTACGGTGGATGAGGGGCCAAGGAAGCGGCCTATGCGTGAAGCGCTAGGTTACCTGCGAAGGATCCTAGAGGGTGCTGACCATACGGTGCTCGGGCTCTGGGTTGCCTAGGATACCCACGCGTGCATCGAGGAAGATATTGGAACAAAGTTGGAGTTGTTTTCTGAAATCGAGCATGGATCTGGTTGATTGACCTTGCTGGTCTTCAATGGATGAGTCCATGGCTCCTTATATGGATCCGTTGGTTGATCTTGCTGATCTTCAACGAGAGTCCATCTTGATAAGTGATTATATTACCAAGTATTATGGGCTAGGAACTATCGAAACGGCTCCTGAGCGTTCTAGTTGCCAATGATGCCATAGATACTCTGATGAAGGAATGATGGGAAATTAAGAATCAATTGGATAAATTGGAAGATGGTGATCAATGATACTATGGTTTTATTAAAGGATTGTTTTAAACTGGTTGAATCTGGTTGAAAAAGGTAATTTCATATTGGTGGGTGTGTGAGTGGTGTGACTAGTTTTATTTTGCATGAACATCCGGCTAGGGGGCCTTGGAACTCTTTTCCTTGGTACCCGGGACAAAACCTAACCAAATTCTTAATTGGATCCCATCACTACAGTGGTTGGGCGGTTGGCTAACCCATGGGACTGGATGGGGTTAGGCTGGACTGATGGATCCGTAAATCGAGACTCAAACTTTTGTTTTTACGATTTTTTAAAAAAAATCCCGGACAGTAACTGTTCTATGGATAGGAATCAACGGCTGTGCCTCTTGAATGGGGAAAAAAGCGTTGATCCCAATGATCCAAGTGCAAGTTTCTTCCTTGAACTGACTAAGTATCTTATAGATGTAATTGGATCATCTCGATCAGAAATGATCTTGACTACGTTAGAGTAAAAAGTTATCCTGGTGGAATCGCCCGTGCTTCCGGTTAAGAAAGTTTTTCTGGGTTCGGTTTTGGAACAACCGACGGATTAGTCTCTTATCCGGATATCCGTGGGCGAGGCCCCGAGTGTGGGACCCCTGTCCCGCGCGAGAAGCGCTACTTCCGCTGCCAGTACCCCAAATCCGTTGCTCAGTGGGAACAGGGATCTTACAGTTGGTATCAGAGCATTTGGTTAATAAAGATCAACTGAGAAGACAAATATATCAAAAATTTATCAAGAAACACAAAAAGGTTATAATTGTGTGATATAATTCATACAAATTGATATTCAAACTGAAACTCGTAATTTGGTAATTGGGTCTTCAGATGGAAGTGCCGCAATTATATAGAATCCCTGACTTGCTTGAGGCCTAGACATGATAGTATTTACCTTATAATTCCAAGGGCCGTGACTACCCGTATATACCGAGAGTATACTGCAGCTCTTTACTGACAGTATATACGAGTAAATCTAAGACTTGAAATTATAAGCGTTAATGCTATCTAGATGATGATTTCGAATGTGATTGATATGATTTTTAATTCTGTTTGAGAATGAATGAATTGATTTGGATTCTGATTGAAAATGCTGATTGAAAAATGTTGATTTTTAAAAATTAGTTGAAATATAATGAAACCACAATGAGGGGAAATGGGACGAGTCCCTGTGATGATATTCATAACTAGAATGATGATAACGAATTCAGCAAATCACTATGAGATTAGTGGGTTGTGCTGTCAGATTGCTACTGTTAATACTTGACCGGTAGATCAAGTTAAGGGATGTCAAATTGAGAACTTGCTTGACTGAAATTTCTGTGTGGAGGAATGTTCCGAAGGAAACTTTTCGGTCTAATGGACCATTATCATGTTAAAGATATGAATGATATAATCTGAATGAATTGTTATATAATGATGAGTTCTATATAAGGGATATTTATCCCAGTGTTCTGTTGGGTTGACCAGAATATAAGGAACCCCAGAATAAAATTGAATCTTAAGAATAAGAGCTGTCCTCTACCTTGCGAGATGAGGACATCTCGCACTTTTTAAGTGGGGTAGAATGTAAGATTCCTCCCCAGCCTTCGAGGTATATAGGAGTAAGAATCTCCCTTTCGGATCTTATAATTATTCCCTCTCTAAAATAAAAGAAAGTTTCTGTTTAAAAAAGGAATACCCTTTTCCTAAAATACTTCTCAGGAGTCACGCCTATTTTAAGGATTTAGAACAATGAGTTTAGAAGTGAGAATCGGTGTTTTGGATACCAAGGTTTTGGTTTTCATTCGAGTATGGCCCAAAAGAAGTTCTTTATCTCTTGGGGAGTATAAGAAGTTATCCCCCAGATATTGTGATCCTTATATCTGAATTCAATGAAAGTAGGTGACTTAGCCTACAAGTTTCTTTTATCTCCTCATCTCAAAATTCTTGGAAAGACGGTAAAACTTCAGTGGCAAGTTACCGTTGGCTTCTAGGTTACGCTAGCTCCTTCCTTTATATAAGTCGTAACTTTTACTTGCCGCTCACAGTAATCTTACTCCCATCAATCTCCTTTCTTTCTTAATCTCCTTCATGGCGGCTTGGCAACAGGAATTAGTTTTATCCCTGATGATTTCTCACCTTCAAGACGCAAGAGAGTCTGTGAAGAAAGACTTTATAGAACAGTATGAGCGCTCACTTTTTCCTCACCTAGGAACTTCTGTAGCGCAGACCAAATGGCGGACCTATCAAAACATAACTAGGGTAACACCCTGGGGTCAGCAGCACTTTCGTAACAATGTCCGCTTGGCCATGGTTATTGAAGCTTTGGGTTTGGGTCCCCGATACTACTGCGTCATGAGATCAAGGCATCTTGGGTTTTCTGAGCGGGTCTTCTTACTGGCGTGTTTTCTTCCTCATGAGAAGATATGCCTTTATCCCGTTTTTGGATTGCCTCTCAGAGGTCCTTTTGTTAGATCACCTCATACCACTGAGATAGGTGCGGCAATAACCAGCAGAATCATTCCCATAGATGAGTTACCCCATACTTGTGCAGCTTGTGAGGACTGCTTTTGTGACCATATGATGGACGGGCTTATGGAAGTGTAAAGAGTTCTTCTATCTTTACTGTATAAGTTCCGAGAATGAATAAAGTTTAAATCTTGTTCTTATTTTGAATCTTGCCTTCTTTAAGACTTTTCTTGGTGGTTAATCTTGATTAAAATTTTTCTCTAAGTCTCATATTCGTGCATCTTACGAAATTATCCCAAGTTGCGAGATGAGGACATCTCGCGTTTTTTAAGTGGGGTAGAATGTAAGATTCCTCCCCCAACCCCTTTTTGATGTCTAGTATCTTCCCCTGTAATCAATCCCTCTTCAGAAATATAAAGACCTTGTTTCTAATTGTTTTAGCCTAGAGAGATAAAATTATTCTAGAGAGAGAATATTCAGATTATGAATATTTTTGGATAGAAAAATAACTCATCTTATTAAAATAAGTTTCCCTGAAACAGAAATTCAAAAAGAATTTTCCAATGTGCAATTGGAGTTAATTGGAAATAGGTATAAAGAACCTTAGTCTAAAGGGTTTAGATTTTCAGAAATTTTTTTTGATTATGGTCCAATTAAGGTTCCTATGGGCCAATAGCATCAATCCATGTGTAGGGAGGAGATAAATCCAAATTGTTAAAGAAGATACCCAAAATTGAGTAAATGTTCGCATAAGATGAAGAGTTGAAAATGTACAAGGTTTATTAGTAAATAAACACATATGTAAGGAAGGGGAATTCTTTAAAGGAGGTGCATATTTCACATAAGATGAAGAGTTGAAAATGTACAAGGTTTATTAGTAAATAAACACATATGTAAGGAAGGGAAGTTCTTTAAAGAAGGTGCATATTTCACATAAGATGAAGAGTTGAAAATGTACAAGGTTTATTAGTAAAAAACTATGAGCAATATTAAAAATATGAGATATTTTGGGAATAATGATTTTATTATGACACATATGTAAGGAAGGGGAGTCCCTTAAATGCTCACATAAGATGAAGAGTTGAAAATGTACAAGGTTTATTAGTAAAAAACTATGAGCAATATTAAAATGATTCCATTATGACACATATGTAAGGAAAGGGAGTTTTTTTAAAGGAGGTGCATATTTCACATAAGATGAAGAGTTGAAAATGTACAAGGTTTATTAATAAAAAACTATGAGTAATATTAAAATGATTCCATTATGACACATATGTAAGGAAGGGGAGTTCTTTAAAGGAGGTGCATATTTCACATGCTTGAATGAGTTTTAAACTCATAAAAATTGAGATATTTTATCTCTCCTCTCTCCTAATTCAAGTCTAGTTCCAAAAAGTTAGCTTAAGTGACCTAAAAATGGTCAAAAAGTGACCAAACTGACTTGGAAAATTCTAGAATCAGTTTGTTTGGTTAGGAGCTCAAATTTTCCTATAAATAGAAGCCTCCCCTTGTTGAAAAAAAAAACATAGTCTCTTATGCTTTGTTACTCTACTCCACCTAAGCCAAAATATAGTCTCTTATGCTTTGTTACTCTACTCCACCTAAGCCAAAATATATAGTCTCTTATGCTTTGTTACTCTACTCCACCTAAGCCAAAATATATAGTCTCTTTTGCTTTGTTACTCTACTCCACCTAAGCCAAAATATAGTCTCTTATGCTTTGTTACTCTACTCCACCTAAGCCAAAATATATAGTCTCTTATGCTTTGTTACTCTACTCCACCTAAGCCAAATTAGATAGAGTCTTATGCTTTGTTACTCTACTCCACCTAAGCCAAATTAGATAGAGTCTTATGCTTTGTTACTCTACTCCACC
Source organism: Cibotium barometz (assembly GCF_041138505.1). Taxonomy (NCBI): domain Eukaryota; kingdom Viridiplantae; phylum Streptophyta; class Polypodiopsida; order Cyatheales; family Cibotiaceae; genus Cibotium; species Cibotium barometz. The sequence continues at coordinate 57,139,860 of NC_141051.1, forward strand.
TAAGCCAAATTAGATAGTGTCTTATGCTTTGTTACTCTACTCCACCTAAGCTAAAATATATAGTGTCTTATGCCTTGTTACTCTACTCTACCTAAGCCAAGAACTGTGAATTCTTTAATAATTCACTAGTTTTTGATACTTCTCTCTTTTTTCAATCCCCATTGGTGGCTCCATCAACATACTAAACCAATTGATTGGTTGGGGGCCTCTACCGTGAATAAAGAATCAAGCAAATTATAAGGTAAGTATATTGAATTTTGATCTTTTCTATAATTACTCAATGATTCTCTCTTCTCAACCCCTCTCAAGCTTGAGAAGTTTAATTGGTATGGTTTTTTTAAATGCTATTGAAGTTAATTGGTGAATAGTAGTGAAGAGTTACATAATTTAATAAATGCCAAATGAAGCTTTTCCTTAATCCAAGATTAAGCTATGCTTGAGGCCAAATTAATGGCTTTTTGCTATACTTTTAGTTTATGCACATTGATGATTCAATCCATTATGGATTGATGACCCAATTAGAGACCCTTCTAATTATTTCCTTAATGATAAGCTTTATCCCTTAGAAAAAAATTGAGATTTATCAGTCATAGTAGCGGAGCTATGGCAAAATTTTTATAGAAATTACGCATAAAATAAATTCATTCAAAGCATAAAAAGAGGACTTCCTACCATATTCTAGGAACTATCATCCTAGATTAATTAAAAGAATTTTATTATGCATGGAGATGTGGATGTTTGCATGTAGATGTAGATGTATAGATGTAGATGTGGATGTGGAGGTGGATGGATGCATGTAGATGTAGATGTATAGATGTAGATGTGAATGGAGATGTGGATGTATGCATGTAGATGTAGATGTATAGATGTGGATGTGGATGTATACATGTAGATGTAGATGTATAGATACGGATGTGGATGTGGAGGTGGATGTATACATGTAGATGTAGATGTATAGATGTAGATGTGGATGTGGAGGTAGATGGATGCATGTAGATGTAGATGTATAGATGTAGATGGGAATGGAGATATGGATGTATACATGTAGATGTAGATGTATAGATGTAGATGTGAATGGAGATGTGGATGTATGCATGTAGATGTAGATGTATGGAGGTGAATGTGAATGTGGATGTGGATGTATGCATAGAGATGTAGATGTATGCATGTAGATGTGAATGTACGCATATAGATGTGGATGTATGGATGTGAATATACGATATGCGATGTGAGGGAATCTGAAGTGATGAGATAGAAATGATGTGATGGGATGAGTATACATATAAATGGAATATGGAATAAGTAATGTAGATTGATGAGGGATAATGTGGAAAAATGAAAGTTAAAATAGAAATTGTGTTGTAAACTGTTTGTAAATACTGTTTGTAAATGCTGTTTGTAAATGATTGTTTTATGTCAAGAATGCTGGGGGGAGCATTTTGACCGTCTTGTGATTAAAGTTGTGATGGTAAAGTTGCAACTGCTGACGGGGAGTCAATGAAGGACGTCTCGCGTAGCAAGGTCGACCGAGGTCTTGACCAGCCTCGGTGCAATTAAAATGGTGAGCTTCCGGTACGGTGGATGAGGGGCCAAGGAAGCGGCCTATGCGTGAAGCGCTAGGTTACCTGCGAAGGATCCTAGAGGGTGCTGACCATACGGTGCTCGGGCTCTGGGTTGCCTAGGATAACCACGCGTGCATCGAGGAAGATATTGGAACAGAGTTGGAGTTGTTTTCTGAAATCGAGCATGGATCTGGTTGATTGACCTTGCTGGTCTTCAATGGATGAGTCCATGGCTCCTTATATGGATCCGTTGGTTGATCTTGCTGATCTTCAACGAGAGTCCATCTTGATAAGTGATTATATTACCGAGTATTATGGGCTAGGAACTATCGAAACGGCTCCTGAGCGTTCTAGTTGCCAATGATGCCATAGATACTCTGATGAAGGAATGATGGGAAATTAAGAATCAATTGGATAAATTGGAAGATGGTGATCAATGATACTATGGTTTTATTAAAGGATTGTTTTAAACTGGTTGAATCTGGTTGAAAAAGGTAATTTCATATTGGTGGGTGTGTGAGTGGTGTGACTAGTTTTATTTTGCATGAACATCCGGCTAGGGGGCCTTGGAACTCTTTTCCTTGGTACCCGGGACAAAACCTAACCAAATTCTTAATTGGATCCCATCACTACAGTGGTTGGGCGGTTGGCTAACCCATGGGACTGGATGGGGTTAGGCTGGACTGATGGATCCGTAAATCGAGACTCAAACTTTTGTTTTTACGATTTAAAAAAAAAAATCCCGGACAGTAACTGTTTTATGGATAGGAATCAACGGCTGTGCCTCTTGAATGGGGAAAAAAGCGTTGATCCCAATGATCCAAGTGCAAGTTTCTTCCTTGAACTGACTAAGTATCTTATAGATGTAATTGGATCATCTCGATCAGAAATGATCTTGACTACGTTAGAGTAAAAAGTTATCCTGGTGGAATCGCCCGTGCTTCCGGTTAAGAAAGTTTTTCTGGGTTCGGTTTTGGAACAACCGACGGATTAGTCTCTTATCCAGATATCCGTGGGCGAGGCCCCGAGTGTGGGACCCCTGTCCCGCGCGAGAAGCGCTACTCCCGCTGCCAGTACCCCAAATCCGTTGCTCGGTGGGAACAGGGATCTTACACATGTAGTACTGGGGAATCATTTCAAACGTATCAATCCCGTATGGAGCAGTGGGGTCTATCTCCTCTTCATAATCCCCACATGCGCTATGTGACTCACAACCCATCTGGTTTATAGGGGTAATCCTTGGGGATGTGGAGGTTGTAGTCCTAGCAAGCACTGGCGGTGGTAACGGCACAGACTGGACTACATTCGGGTTCCTTGGAACTATGTGCTGTGACGGTTGCTCGACAGGTTGTGCAGGCATTAGCACGGGTACTTGAGGTGTATTTGACCAAGCTAGTGGTGCCTGGTTTGCCAACATTCGCTTAAGTACTAGGCAATCCTTAGATTGATGGCCATACTTACCACATGCATTGCAATTCCCATTGAATTTAACTCTGAATGTGGGACATTCACTCGTGCTATGTGGTCCTAAGCACACCGAACACCATTGTTGCTCTCTCCTTGGGTACATATGGCTATTCTGAGGAGCTCGATTACCCCTAAAGTATTCTTGGAGAGCCTTAGTAAGGTCGGTCACACAGACATTTCAGATATCTTGGGCTCCTTTGCAATAGGTTTTACCGTCTCATTGGCTCGTGCCCAGATACTTGCGAACTAACGGATTTTGTTTCTGAAGATACCTTTTTACCTGCAATCATCAAGTTGTCTTCTAACTGGATTGCATTGGCAGTGACTGCTTCCCACGTTGTAAGACCTCTAATGACTAGGCCATTGTAAATGTCCTCGTGGCGCAATCCTCGGATGAATCTATCGAGGAGTTGGTTGTTATTGAAGCATTCATCGGGAGTGCAGCGAGAATTTAGATGCTTCAATCGACTTATAAAGTCTCTCACTGACTCCCCTTCCTCACGTTCAGCTTTTTGGAGTTGAGATGCTACTCCCCAAAGCACACCCTCACGTATGTATTCTTTCAAGAACAATCTCTTAAGAGGGGTAGTGAGTGCGCTCTTCAACCCTTAAGGTTCGATACCAATCTCCGGCCTTCCCACTCAAGGTTAAGCCTAAGGCTTTACACTTATGCAACTCATTGTGCTCTTCCAAGGAATCACACACGTGTTCAAAGACTTCAATGTGCTTCCTAACATCCTCGTTACCACTGAAGTTTTGAGTGAGCTTAGCCACTTGTACTGCCTTGCTTCTAGGTTCTCTCTTAGGCATGCCCCGCATGTTTTCCACAATGGATCGTCCGATCGTCTGAGCAAACGCTGCGAGATCACCTAAGTGAGCAGGCATAGTTGGTGGAGGCACTTCTGGGATAGCCTGGCTGATAGGAGTTGGCGTTGGTCTGAGTATGTTGGCAAATGACGTAGGATATGATATGTGACTAGGCCTAGCTCCTCTTGGATAAGGGTGGTGATAAGGCGTGGAGCATACGCCATTGGCATACTAAGAGGCGTAGGAGCTACATGAGCATGAGTAGTGATAGGTACATATGGTTGATAGGCACTGGCACGCACTGCTGTAGGTACTGTTCCACTAGGTAGCGGTGTCGTACTAACTACAGCGGTAACAGGTGCACTTTCAGCTATGCTCATCATTGGGTAGGCATTGCGGATTCCCTAATGGAAAGTTGAGCCAATGTTGGAAAGCTAAAGTTACTACTCGTGGGCTCAACCTGCATTGAGACTCCAGGCGAAACAACATACGAAGGGTCTATGGGACTCACCGAGGGAGTCTCCAATTGTGATAGGGTTGGTTGTTTAGCCTTGCCTGTATCCAAAAATCTCATAGGGCTAGTGGAAACTAGGTTCACTCCCTTATTTTGCCTCTCAAATTGGATAATTCTATGAATAACCTCACATATCATTTGTTGTTGCTCCTCTAGATTAGTGGCGCTAGATGTAGATCATAGGACTTCTAACCAACCTACATGGTATGTGTAACCCGTGTATAGGTCAGTTAGAGTCTCTGTGTGTAGATCATATTCCCAATTTTCATTGAGAAATATCCCATCTAGACTTGGTGTGCCAAACGGTTCTCTTGAAGTGGACGCAATGTCACTTCTTATGGATTGGCTTCTAGGGACCTCTACTTTAGGAAGAGCATCGGAAGTTGGTAGCTCAGTAGGGCCCTCATTAAACGAAGTGGGTAGAATATCCACATGGACACTCTTTGGGAGGGTAGGGTCTACATAAGATGTGAATGGCAAATCCACTACCCCTCCTTCCTCATTTACTTCGCTTGTCGCATGTTCAGAGCATGTAGCTCTACTAAAGGTCTCTATTAGACGACTAAACATGCTAGATCCGGGTTGTGGGGCCCACACTGGCATGTTTTGGCTTGTCTCCTCAGGGTTCTTGGTAGGGTGCCCTTCCATGGCTTCTGAGTCAGAGGATGAGTCACTATCCACTATTCGTGGATCTTGGGTTGCACTCCCTTGGGTTCCAGCCGAAGGTCAAGATGCCAACGTGGAGCGATGGTGTGAGCCTGCGTAGACTGAAACGCTTTCTAGTGGTTCAGGCTCTAGCACCCAACCAGAACGTAGATGCATGTGACGTGGGTACCCTACGTGCGTTGGTAACTACCCTTAAAACTCACACAAGTGGTTTCTTAGGTGTTTCGCATCCCGTTTTTACGTGTTTTTAGATTGTTTTTAACCCGTTTTTGACCCCCTTACTTATGGTCGACGAACCTGGACTAGGGCGTGTGATAGCTCAAAACGAGCGTATCGTTTAAAGGGTCCTAGTGTGCTTTACAACACCGTGTTTGCCTATCCAGAGCTCCTGTGGTCCTCAAAACAGTCCGTTTCCCTATGGGGGAAAGGGGCAAAAGCCTATTTGCTTGTGGAGGAAAGGGTGAGGGCTTTATCCCACATGCTCACTTTACTCCTTGGGGAGTGGGCTACATATAGGGCACGACTTCCCATAAGCTCTCACTTGAAAGAAAGCTATGGAGGCTCACTCTCCTATATATATATATCAAAAGACCGAGACCGAGGCCGGGGCCGGGGTCGTGGGTCGTGGGTCAATTGGGGTTCTTTCTTTTCAAAAAAATTTTCTCCAATTGAAAAATCTTTCCTCTCCACACGTTTGGTTTTTTCTTTTTAAAAAATTTTAATTTTTTATTTTTTATTTTTTTAAAATTAATTTTTTCTTTTTTTTGTTTTGTTTGGGATAAGTTTTCTAAGGTTTCTATCTAGGGTTCAGCCTTGGCCGCGGTGCAGCTCGCACACAGCACAGGTCTAGGGATTCAGAAATCCCCCCTCGCTCGCTGAAAACCAGATAACAGAATGCACGCCCACACGCGGAGCGAGAAAAATAACAAAAAGAAACAGAAACGCAGAAGACAAATTGCGGAAACAGAGATTGAAAACCACAGAAACACCTCAACAACAAACACACAGTCGCTTTCCTACAGTGTAGATTAAACTTCACGGAGCAGCCGAGCTGCAAGCTGGAGCTTGGTGCAGGGCAACTCCCCGGCAGCGGCGCCAAAAATGTGCGCTCATGCCGCACAGATCGTAGCTGGGGACTTGCCGGACACCGTACGCAAGCCACGAATGGCTGCAAGCATACAACCAGGGAAGGAAGCTCAAACAGAATGCAAAAGGTGTGTCACTCACCGCTCAACCGTCGCCTTGAAGGATTCTCGCATCGCAGTAGTGAAGAAGGAGCCGCCGTTCGCCGCTCTACCGCCTCTCCGCCGCCGTGTCACTACACAGTGCTCGATCGCTCTCTCACTCACTCTCTCTCTCTCTCTCTCTCACGCAGGAGAAGGAAACCAAGGAGATAAGGCAAGAGCACTCTTGTATTCACAACACATGAGAATGAGGATTTTAGGGTTACATTTGACTCTTATAGGTGACTTGGCCATTCACACTTGGGCGCCCATACATGGTCGGCCGATCCTAACCCTTATCCTACTGATATTCAAGGTGCGCCTCTCATCGGCGATCACCCAATCCCTTTATCCTTAACATATGGTACCGACAAGCCTGGCCCATGACTCAGAATATTTAAATTAATGACGTAAAACATAGTATGTCTCAATGTCCGATGGGTTAACAAGAGGTAAAACGGGGCTTGAAATGGTCTTAAATCCAAAATCTGAAAGGATGCCTACATAATGTAATGTCCCTTTGCTTCATTATGAAGTGCAACTCTAAATGTGATAGTATAGTATACCTTATTATTATTCCTACCTAGTACTCTTGCCTAGCAACTACCCAAAGAGATTTACTTCCAAATCAAAGTGAAAGAGATAGAGTTACCCTTACTACTCATGTGTAATGCATCCTTTTCTTCCCTCTTGCTTTGCCTCTTGAGTTCTTCACATGTAATGGTGCTCTAATATTATAAGAACAATGTGAGGGAAAGGGTGAGCTTGAGCTCCTTGTAACAAGCAAACCCACACATAAGAACAAGCAAACAAAAGTAGGTAAGCACATAAGGGATAAGGATGGCTAAATTTTCTTTTATTCTACAACCATAAAATAAAGATAAGAGTACATACTATTAGGGAAAGCACTTTACTACCATAACATACAAATTGTTGATCCATAGTGTGAACCTAGCTACATGAGCTAGTGCTATAACTATGCCATAACTCTAATTATACACCAAAGTGTATATCACATAGCTTATAACCACTAGTGGCATATCACCCATAATCTCACCAACCATGCAAGTGGCATAAGTGCAAAGAGCTGTCATCCTTATATGTCACCCATATCCATGTTAAATTTGCAGCAATGTGATGAGCTATGGTGGATCAAATGCTAGAATCAACATCATTAGAAAAGAGATTAGATGATAATAAAGATGTGATTAGTGAGCAATTAGCTTAATGTAGGCATGGATAATCCAAAACCAGCACATTCTTATTAAGCCAATGCCTCAATTCATAGAGTTTACATCCAAGCATCTAATCCCACTGATCTCTCCTTGATTCACTCCACCTCTTTTACTTGATTCACTCCACCTCTTCTCAGAATATCTCCACACCTCCTAAATCTTCTCATGCTACCCTTTATTGTCTCCTAGTAGATACTTCTCACCTTTTCACAGTTTCTCTCACATTTATAGATTCTCTTTTATAGCCTCTTGCTAAGGGCTTGTTCTTGCACACACCCTATTCACTTCTTGTATATTTCAACACCTCCCCTCAAGTGAATAATCCTAGCACACTTGGACCCTATACCAAGTTTCCCTCTTACTTGATAGTCCGCGACCAGTGCCTCAAGTCCCTAAACTCATAGTCCTTGATACTCTGTCTCTCTCTATGTGTCCAAGGCTACTATAAGTGCCCGTGACCTTGACTAAAGTGCTCACACATACATCGACCACATGGCCTATATCATCGGTGGCTCAGAGGTGGTTTTACTCTGTTGGGGCAGGTTACATTGGGTTGTGGGGTTTCTCTCTCTCTCTCTCTCTCAGAAAAGATGATCTGACTCCACTTCCTTAGGAGCCTCCATGAAGTTTGCCGATGTCGTTCCTTCTTCACTAAGGTTTGCTGTAGCAGTCTCTTGCCATGTGTCCTGGATTTCCACAGTTGTGGCAAGTGAAGGTCCTTCCTCCTACTCTTCCTCTTCCTCGTCCTCATCCTTGAGAGAATCCTCCTCAAGTGAAGAATGTTTTTTCTTCTCCAGCTGTTGAGTCCAGCCATTTCTTCTCTTTATCCTTGGTCTCTTGCTCTAGTAGAGCTCCTTCTATCTCGTGCAGCTTCAATTGAGGTACATTCTTTAATGTTGCTACAATGTTTTCATATTCATCTTTGTCCACACTCTTCAGAAGCACTGCTAGTGCCTCATCATCTTCTACCTTCTTACCAATGGCTGCCAGTTGTTGCTTAATGCTTTTATATTTGTTCAAGTGTGTGATTAACGGTTCATTTTCCTTCATATCCAGTTTGTAGAATTGCATTAACAGACTTATCTTTGAATTTTTTGATTGAGTGCCAAATAATTTATTGAGTTCATCCCATGCATCTTTTGCCCATTGTATCCCTGTGATGTGATCAATGATTTCATTATTTAAACTGAGTGCGATAAGTCCTAATGCTTTCTCATTCCTGCTCTTCCACTCATTTTTCCCACTCACCTCTGGGCATCCATCTCTTCCCTCAACTAGCCCCCACAGATTTTTCCTCATGAGCAGATACATGGTTTTTGCCTGCCATGTATAAAACTGCTCCTCAGATTACACAGATTTATCATCAGCATAAATTCACCAGAAATTACATTAAACTAAGGGTAACAAATCTGTACTGAATGGTTGGAGTATCAAACCATCTCCGAATTGCAATCTGAAGTTATAAGATCTGTATCAGATACCTAATGGTTAATTTGAACCCTCAATTGCACTAAAATACAATGATTGGTACTGATTAATCACTGATTAGTAAATTAATCCTCTATTTTATGTGCAAAAAATAGAGTATGCAGGGAGTCCAGATCTGGGGCCTTAGAGTTCAAATGAGCTCAAATCCTTTCAAGGCCATCAATAGCAATTATTCTAGTAGAGAATTAAGCCAATAAACACAAGATTTGACCAAATATTGAATGCTTAATCTCTGTTTTACCAAAGTCACCTGCAGATTTGATGAAGAGCTTGGATCTCACTGTAGACTTGATGAAATTAAAAACTGTCTTCTCCAGCTTGTAGAGCACCCTTTAAAACCCCTAGTGCCAAGAGAAATTAGAGCCATTGCATCTGGTACAGACAAGATCTCAGATTTTCTTCAAAAAAAAGACGTTGGAAAAACTGCTAAATTTTGCAGCATGCACCAGCGGTTTGCTGATGTGATTGGATAGGCTGAAGCACAAGGAGTATGGCTATGCTTGGCTAAAAGGGTTTGGGCCAATTTTATGTGTGAAGGGAGAGAGAGCTCCTCCACCAATTGGGGGTACAAAGGCTAATTGAAAAAGAGGTTTAAAAACTTGATTATCTACTAATCTTGATTAGCTAGGTGATTAGCAAGATAATGGGCTCATAAATTTGATGGATTCTAAGCTAGGCTTTGATACCATGTTAAATTTGCAGCAATGTGATGAGCTATGGTGGATCGAATGCTAGAATCAACATCATTAAAAAAAGAGATTAGATAATAATTAAGATATGATTAGTGAGCAATTAAGTGATAGCTTAATGTAGGCATGGATAATCAAAAACCAACAAATTCTCATTAGGCTACTGCCTCAATTTATAGAATTTACATTCAAGCATCTAATCCCATTGATCTCTCCTTGATTCACTCCACCTCTTTTGCTTGATTCTCTCCACCTCTTCCTAGAATATCTCCACACCTCCTAAATCTTCTCATGCTACCCTTTATTCTCTCCCAGTAGATACTTCTCACCTTTTCACAACTTCTCTCACATTTACAAATTCTTTTTTATAGCCTCTTGCTAAGGGCTTATTCCTACACACACCCTATTCACTTGTATATTTCAACAATCCACACTAGTTAAGCTTGATATCTTGATAATCCCCACATTGGCCCTTGCACTCTTCCTTTTCTCCTTTCATGCAAGACACTAGATTATTAGAGTTCTAGTGATTGAATACGGTTGAATTGTCTTATTACATACTTATCCCCAAGAGTTATTAGCATCCATGTATTCTAATCCTAAAACCTCTTGGTTATTCACAAATATTGTAGTTAAACGAGATAGTGTATTGAAGAATTGGTGTCTACTAGGCTACATATGCAAATGTGGATTGATATTCTAGATTAAATCACACCAAGGGTGGAGAAAGATCATCCCCAAATTGTGGGCTCAAATGTAAAAAGACCAAGCTACACGAAGACCTAGAGTCTCTAGTGTTGCCCTAATTGAGCAATGTAGTCTAGTTGCACCCAATGTAGGGGGTGGATGACATCATACGGACACCCTTAATACAGATGGACATGTTTTGATGACATCATTCAAACACCCTTAATACAGATGGACACGTTTGGAACCTCTCCATCATAATAAGACCATTAACTTTGAGAACTAACTTCATTGCATGTGCAACACTCTTGTTACCCTTCTTTCATAGTTTATATACCTCCATCTCAATGTCTTTCACCAAGAGTTATCTCACTATAGCACATGGGTGGAAAGTAACTACCATCACTTCTAATCTCAGTTTGTGATTCTATTTATTCTAAATCTTTCTATCATGTTGAACCTTGATCTTTGAAAAGATATTTTGTTTATGTTAATGCACGCATGGTGACTTATTGCAAAGCTAAATTTCACTTGAATGAATCATGAAACATGTTTTTTTAGCGGGCAATCTTCATGAGTGGCATGTAGAATATTAAAGTAATTATATGTTATCTCTAGTTTTGTAACCTCTTATTGATCTCAATTTTGAATGCACGTGTGATCTCACATGATTTTTATTGATCCACAATGCCATATTAAGAAATATCTTGCCAAGTTAACTTGCAAAAAAAGTATTATGCCTTCTAGGCTATAGCTCAGTAGTAGTAGCGTGCATGGTGCTGCATTCCAATTTACCCCAAGAATATTTGTAAATTAGTATCATCTCTCTCAAATTTTTTAAAAACATCATTAAGAATTATGCGTAATGAGCACTTAATTGACTTACAACATATAACCGTTTCAAAATACAACAGGGCGTGAGGTGTAGTTTTGGCCCCTCCAAAAAAACACCTAAAATCACCTAAAAATGTGAAAAAAACTAATAATTTATGTGGAAAAAAATTAGTAACCTTATTTTAGACAATTTTAGTGACATTTTTGTTTCAAATGGCTCAGACACTTTTTTAAGTTCCAAACTCCACTCAAAATTGATCACTTTCATGACAAATATTAATTTTCATCTTAAAAAAGCTTACAAATTTGGTCTAAAACAATCATTTGTTATTACCAATCAATGGAGAGTTCAATGTAAATCAAAATTTTAGGAATTAAAATGATTGTTATTTTTTAAAAATTAAAAAACAAAGATGTTCACATCTTCTTAAGATATAAATACTACAAAAACATTGTTATAACAAAAAAATATCTTTAGATAATGTGGGACAGGGGGTGGACGTCATCAATTATACTTTTCACCATGTGTTTTTTTATTTATGACCGCTTTTGACAAGATCTATGATAAATTTATATTCGAGAAGAGATAAAACAATCGTGCTTTCCAAAAAGCAAAAAGTGCTTTTCAAAAAGCAAATGTGCTTTCTTTGCTTTTCTCTAAGAGGACGAGATCCTAATGAAGAATCTATTTTCAGATAAGAAATTTGACTTTGTTAAGTGATTGCTTTCCACAATTAAAGATTTGCATATTTTTTGGTTATTTATAGCATACCATGCCAAATTAAGCATGGTTGCTTTTCTGCATGCTAAAAATAACTAAAAAGCATGCAAATCACTAATTATAGAAAGCAATCACTGAACACAGTGAGATTTCTTATTTGATCTCATCCTCTTCGAGAAAATCATGAAAAGCACATTTACTTTTTGGAAAGATCAGTTGCTTTTGTGATGAATATATCTTTTGTAATATAAATTTATGAACTCATTAAAAATCAAAGTCTTGCCTGCTCCCCACCACACCAACCCCCCCTGCGCTCCCTCCGCCCACCCCACATCACCCCCACCGCCATACCCCCTCCTCCCACAATCCACACTTCTCTCCCCCTGCGCCCCCCCAACTGCTCCTTGTGCCCCCCTCTGCCCCCGGCCTGCTCCCCTCTCACACGGCTCCCTCCCAGTACTACAACGCCTCCCCTCCCCTCCCCCCCCAGCCTGCTCCCCTCTCACATGGCTCCCTCCCAGCACTACACCGCCTCCCCTCCCCTCCCCCCCCACAAACTCGGCACCCCCGCGCATTCCCACCCTGCCCCACCCCGCCCCGACCCTTCGCCCCCCCCACTTGTCCCACCCTCTCCATTCCCCACCCCTCCCCCCCCCCCAACTTAACCCACCTCCCTCCCTCCCCCCCCCCTAAAAAAGCTATGCAACCCCACCGTGCCCTGCCATCCCCCCCCCCCCAACTTGCTCCACCCCCTCCATTCCCCGCCCCTTCCGCCCACACCCCCACCCCTCCCATTTATGGCCTGTACCTCCATCCCCCTTGCCCCCCCCAACAAAAAAAAGCATCCTCACACCTCCTCCCCCCTCCCCCTCCCCTTTCCCTCTGAAATGTGCCATTAACCACCCATTTCCTCTCAAATGTGCCACCAACCACCCATCTCCTCCCAAACGTGCCACCAACCACCCATCTCCTCCTTGCTCCTCCTCTAAATTTTAGGAGGTGCAGGGCAAAGTTGTATTCCAAAATACAGCCCTCCCCTAGAGCTCGAAAAAATGCAAGATTTGGAGTCACTATCTCATTTTGAGTTCCGGAAGCCGCCTCCTTCCTGTATTCTGAAATACGAGCTCTAGAGGGCTGTATTCTAGAATACAGGAAGGAGGCGGCTTCCGGAACTCAAAATGAGATAGTGACTCCAAATCTTGCATTTTTTAGAGCTCAAGGGGAGGGCTGTATTCTGGAATACAACTCTGCCCTGCACCTCCTAAAATTTAGAGGAGGAGCAAGGAGGAGATGGGTGGTTGGTGGCACGTTTGGGAGGAGATGGGTGGTTGGTGGCACATTTGGGAGGAAATGGGTGGTTAATGGCACATTTTGGAGGGAAAAAGGGGGGGATGCAAGGCCGGGGGTTGGGCGAGGGGGGAGGGGCTCTATTCTGGAATACAACTCTTCCCTAGACCTTCTCAATTTAGAGGAGGAGATGGGTGGTTGGTGACACATGTGGCACTTTTGGGAGGAAAGAGATGGTTAGTAACATATTTGGGAGGGGAAAAAGGGGTGCAGGGGAGGGGGGGACTATGATCATTTAATGATTGCTTTTGATGAGACACATGATGAACTTATATTATAAAAGACATCTTCATCACAAAAGGAATCGCGCTTTTCAAAAAGCAAATGTGTTTTTTATGCTTTTCTCAAAGAGGATGAGATCATAAAAGAAATCTCACTACTTAAGTGCTTGTTTTTCACAATTAAAGATTTGTATTTTTTTGTTATTTAAAGCATGTAAGAAAGCAACCATGCTTAATTTGGTAAAATTAAGCATTGTTGCTTTCCTTCATTCTTTAAATAACCAAAAAGCATGCAAATCACCAAATTGTGAAAAGCAAGCACTTAACAAAGTCAAATTTCTTATTTTAAAAATAGAATTGTGATCAGGATCTTGTCCTCTTTGAGAAAATTACAAAAACCACATTTAGTTTTTGGAAAGCATGGTTATTTGTGTGATGGAAATGTCTTCATTACTATAAATTCATCATAAATCTCATCAAAAGCAATCAAGAATCATAAAAAGGACATGGTGAAAAGTATAATTAATGACATTTAGTCCCCCCGCATTATTTTAAGAGATTTTTTTGTTATAGTTTTTTTTTAGTATTCAATTCAAATTTAGAGAAGTTATCTTAAGAATTTGATTTAAAGATGTGAAAATCTTTGTTTTTAAAAAACAATCATTTTTATTTATGAAATTTTGATGTAAATTGAAGTCTCCATTGATTTGGTAGTAACAAATGATGGTATTACAACAAATTTTTAAGATTTTTTAAGGTGAAATTTATTTTATGTCATGAAAGTGTAAAATTTTGAGTGGATTTTGGAACTTGAAAAATGTGTTAGAGCAATTTGAAATAAAAATATTAGCAGCATTTCTTTGGCATGTGCATCACTGAGGTATCGAAGAAGAGAGAATAATCTCTAGAATTAATTGAAGAGCTAGAGAGACTTATGTATGGAGAGACTCAAGAAGCTTATATTGGTGTAAGAAAAACAAGCAAATGACTCCAATAAGAGAACAAAATGTGGAAAGAAAATGTTAATCAGCTCACAATGGGGATTATAATTATTGTCTTAGCAGAAAATGATGAGAGTGGATATCCCTTTTGATTCACAAAGATCATCAAAATTCAAGAAGAGAATCAAAGGGTATAGTCAATTGATGTTCACTAGTTCAAAACAAGCGGAGATGATGCACTAACAAGAAAGTATACCTAGAGATAATTAAGGCAAGCCCAAAGGGAAAGAAAATAGAGGACAGTCACCATGACACATAATATCAATCAAGATGATGTGAAAATTCTTATTGATGGCTTCACTCAAAAGAAATCTAGTTACCTTCGACAACAAACCATACAAATTTTATGGGAGGAAGTGAAGGATCTTTTGAACAAGGAATGCTAGATCTTTAGATGTCACTTTTTGATAATGTATTTTATTTTCAATAAAAATGATGGTTTTATATGTCCAAATTTGCATGACTTTTTGAAGTTCAAAAAGTTAATTTTGAGTATTTAAGTATGAAATTTTAGTTTTTTTTGTATTTTTTAAGAGGTTCATTCTAAATTTTACCTTTTTTGGGCAAAAAACTAGCATTTTTGGAGTTTTTTTGGTAGAATAAAAAATGAGGTGTAGTTTTGGCGGTTTAGGTGTACTTTCAAATGACTGACTGTTTTACTTTCATTGAGAGATTACATGCAAGGACACATTATCGGAATAGAGTGTAGTGCTCTCATCTTGCAAGAAGGCAAGGGACTTGACATTAAATCCCACATTGCAATATTGAGGGTGAAATATGACCATATTAATAAAATACAGATAACGAGAGAGCACACACACATGAGAGAAAACCCTAATAGATTGATGTAACCCTAACCATTAAGGGAAGCCATATCCACTCTCACACAATGCATAATACAAGAAGGCTACACAACCACACACTACATGTGTTGTGTTCACACACCAAATAACCCTAACTAATGTCCACACACTGTGGCCAGCTGAACACGGCCATTTATTGCCACACACATGCTACTATCTACCATGCTAGCACATATCATGCCTGGCTCTAGCTATCATTGAGCTTGTAATCTCAATAGCCCCTCTCAAGCTCATGATGTACAGCCATAGATGAAGATGAGCTTGGGCTATCAACACTCCCCCTCAAGCTCATCGAATGTATTCCCAACATGGTATGGAAGTACTCAAACTTTTTTCTCCCAAGTGGCTTCGTAAATATGTCGGCAATGTGCTCTTCCGTCTCTTCACATACTTCAAATCCACTGTACCATCCAACACTTTCTACCTGACAAAGTGATAGTGGACCTCTATATGTTTGGTCTGCGCATGAAAAACTGGATTATTGGCTAACTGTATGTTGCTCATGTTGTCACAGTGTATGACAACCTTGCCTTCAATAGGCTCACCCAAATCAGCCCAGGAGTTTCTTTAACCATACTCCTTCACATGCAGCTATGGTGGCTGCTCCTCTGTACTCAACCTCTGTACTGGATAGTACTGGATAAATAGTGTATGACAACCTTGCCTTCAATAGGCTCACCCAAATCAGCCCAGGAGTTTCTTTAACCATACTCCTTCACATGCAGCTATGGTGGCTGCTCCTCTGTACTCAACCTCTGTACTGGATAGTACTGGATAAAGCAACAGTGGATTGCTTCTTACTACTCCAACTCACCACTGCACTCCCAAATGTAAAGGCATAACCACTAGTAGATCTCCTATCATAAGAGCTACCTGCCCACATATAATAGTCATGTAAATGAGGCTGCCAACCATTTTCTTGTACATAGATGGATCTTCTAACTCTTCACCAAAATCAGCCCTCAACTTCGCATTTTGCTCCAAGGGTGTACTCATGGGTTTACACCCACTCTTCCCATATCTAGCCAACATATCCAATGCTGCGTACTGACGCTAGACTAGCTATATTTCTGCATGATCTTTGACCACTTCAATGCCAAGAAAATATCTCAAATCATCCAAGTCTTTCATATCAAACTGCCCACTCAATGCCTTCTTGTTGACATGCATGATATCTGTAGCATCATCACCTATCAAAATCAAGTCATCCACATAGATGACAACCACAACAAGCCCATGATCTATCTTCTTCACATATAGTGAAGAATCTACAATAGAAACCTGAAAGCCAATAGAGATAAGATATCATCTTATCTTATCACTCCAAGCACGAGATGCTTGTTTCAGCTCATAAAGTGCTTTCTTCAACCTGCATACATGAGTGGGGTACCTTGGGTGTACATAACCCTCTGGCTGCTCCACAAAAACTTCCTCTTGCAAATCACCATTTAGAAATGCATTCTTGACATCCATTTGATGTATTCCCCAACCAGCCCACGTAGGCATGGCAATAACTAGCCTCACAATTCCCATCTTTGCCAGGGCTAAACATCTCATCATAATCCAAGCCTTGGGTCTATGCATAACCCTTAGCAACCAAACGTGCTTTATGATGCTCAATTGAGCCATCTAACTTGCATTTCACCTTATACACCCATTTACAACCAATGACATTCTTACCTTTTGGTAAGGCAACCAAATCCCAAGTATCATTATAAACCAATGCGTCCATCTCCTCATCCATTTCCTTTTCCCATACATGCTTTGCAATAGCTTCTGTATAGCATGTAGGTTCCACATGCTTTACCAAAGAGGTCATATATGGATAGTGCATAGCAAAACCATGGTATGTCAACCTATCAACTGGATACCTGACTCTCTGTGACCGCAAAGCTTGTGGACACTCTATACACCAATCACTCTAGCATGTGGAGGTACATATCTCTCTGAACTAGATGACTCATATTTTGTAATGCCAATACCTTCAACTTTCTTCTTTCCTTTGTCCACCACCGCACTACTTCTAGTGCTTCCACTATCATGCCTCTAATGCCCTGACCATGGACGTACATTGCTACCATTTGACTCTTGTGGCCCCCAGACGTAGAAGTAGAACTTGCTTGTTTGGTAAGTGCACGTGCACACCATCATCACTGGAATCACTAGCATCCTCATCTTTTTCTTTGTACAGACTAGCAAGCTCATCAAACACCACATCTCATGAAATGAGCACTTGCCTTAGTATCTGGATTGTAACATTTTTATGCTTTGCAATCTTGTGCTGCATAACCAGCAAAGGTGCACTTTTCTGCCTTTGGATCAAGCTTCTTCCTCTTCTCATCTAGCACATGCATAAAAGAAATGCTACCAAACACGTTAAGATGTCCAATGTATGGCCTATATCCAGTAAGATACATCTCTAATGTAGTTTCATGTATGGCAATTGTAGGTGTCTTGTTAAGCAAATACACTGTTGTGGCGCATGCTTCTACCCAATAAAATTTTGGCATGCTCTTATCATTTAGCATTTCCCTAGCCACATCACCAATGACCTTGTTTTTCCTCTCAGCAACACCATTTTGTTGAGGTGTGTACCTGCAACAATGAAAGCTGACTTCTAGTGCCATTCTTCCTCAAGAAGACCTCAATTGCATGTGAGGTGTATTCATCACCTCCATCTGTCCTTAAGAATTTGATCCAACAACCATATTTCTTTTCTGCAAATGCTTTAAAATCCATGAACTTTGCTAACACTGCTCTTCTCTTTGAGAAAATAGATCAAAGTCATCTTGCGCTATAATCATCTCAATGAAGGTTACATAGTACCTGCTACCACTAATGGATGGGCTTTGTGCAGGCCCCCATACATTATTGTGAACAATCTTAAGTGGTATGCTGCTCATGTTGCCTTCTCTAGGGAATGGAAACCTTGCTTGCTTTCCAAACTGGGGCAAGCATCACATACATGGATACTGCCATCCTATTTGAATCTGGGTAGCCCACCAACTATGCCTCTTGCTTACATATTCTTCAACTTTTGTATGTTCACATGCCCAATACATTTGTGCCACATCTCAATATCTTGGACCATATTACGGCTTTTAGAAAACATAGCCGATTTCAACTCTAGAATACCTACATCCAATTTGAATAACCTGCCTTCCTTCTTTCCTTTGGTAATGACTCTACAGCCATTCTTAAAGTCTTAAACAAAGAAACCATGCTCGTTGAATCGTACCTATAATCCTTGCTCAACCATTTGATGAATAGAAGCTAAACTCTTTGTAATGGAAGGCACATACAAAAAATTTGACATAGGCTTCACCTAGCCATTATGCATCACCAATGGCACACTCCCAACATGAGTGATAGCATGCTGAGTGTCATCACCTGTCTCCCCATATCCTTTTTCATCCACTGGTTTCATGTGCTCAAACCACTCACCATGGCAAGTCATGTGATTTGACGCTCCTAAATCCATATACCACGTTTCATCATTATCTCCATGTGTCATCATGGAACCCACTACATGCTTCATTGTTGCAAACAAGTTTTTTGCACTACCGTCATGACTGCTGGATGCAAAATTACCACCATGTACTCTACCCCCTCTCAAATCATTCTATTTGATAGTCACGAGCCATGTGACCAAACTTTCCATAATTGTGACAATCCAAATGTTGCATAGATGATTGTTGGCCTTGCCAATGACCTCTTCAAGCATTATCTTGACCTCTTTGAGGTGCATAACCACAACCACCTCTAGCACCGAATGAGGCTGAAAATTCTATTGAGACTGTGGTGACCTATCCTGCCAACCATGTCCACCTACACGTCCTCTCTCGGACTAAATCTCCCCTTGCCTCTAGCACCTCTATAAGTATAAAATGCTTGATACCTTGCATGTTCATTGGTACTAGATGAAGCACCTAAACCAAGTTTCATCTCCTCCACAATAAGCAACAAAATCAGCTCATCAAAATCTAGGGAGTCTCCACCTCTAACCCTGATAGAGGTTTCAAATGCCTTATAATCCTTACCCAAGCCATTCAATGAAATGGCTACCAAATCATCATCATCCATGGGGGCATCCATGGGGGCACCAATAGATGATAGTGCATCAACATATTCTTTGATCTCTTGCACATAATCATTTATGCTCCTGTTGTTTCGAACCACACCATGTATCTTCTGTTTCAGCTATTTTTATGAATACAATTCTCTAAATACTCATGTCGTGGACATCGAGCTACACGGCATGGGGGGGAGGGAGATTGCACCCAATCTTGCCTTGATGGTGATGTTATTCTATTTTTCTTGCCTTGTGTTAGACTATGTTATTTGATTTCAATTTAATTCAAGTCTTTGTTTTAATTTTTGATATATTTTATGAGTTTTTAATTATTTCTAAAAGGGTCCAGTGAGACAGGGTATCAAAGATTTGATTTGATTCAATCTTCTTGAAGCCAATCAAAGACTTGTGGACAAAGAGGTGAAAGAGACAAAGGCACATGTGATTTTGGTTTTTTTTAAATTTAATTTGAAGAAGAATACGTTTATGTTTATGTATGGTTGAAAGAAGGCTTGTTTTTAACCCCATTAGATAACAAATCCCCATCAATCTATTGCCCAAAGGGTAAACCTAGGTGAAAAACCATTAGCGGGTTTGCAAAGACTACAAAACCACCTTAATACGTCTATATAGATTGAATCAAGGAGAGGAGCATGGAGAGCCATAACAAGATTGCTAAACCATTGAAACCATAAGAAATCCATCATGAAGGGATGAGAGTTGTGAAGAGATTTTTTTT